>NC_140165.1:63965278-64406933 GCF_963971535.1 Notolepis coatsorum
GGTACAATACAGTACGGCTCAATACATACAATTGTTAAGGGGATGCAGACCTGAGAAAGACGTTTGTCTTGTTTCCATCAGGGTCCCCCATTTTCAATTCATATAGACATATATGACATACATGACATACAGATAGTCAGTACTGCTACATCTATACATTTATGACATACCAGATTTGCAAATACAGTACTGTTTGTGATACAGAAGGAGTCAAGAAAAGGGAGTATATACATTTGACGTAGAAACTGTACATTGGAGGAGGTTGGGTGGGGGGGGTTGGGTACATTGGGATATTGACAACCATACTGGGTAATTTACATTGGAGGTGGTTGGGGGGGGGGGGGGGGGGGGCGGGGGGGCAACACTGTATAAACAAGTAACACTGTACATTGAGGGGGGGGGGGGGGAGGAGACACTGTACAAACAAACACAATTGTACATTGAACTATTGACAAAACCATACTAGGTAAATGACTGTACATTGGAGGGGGTTGGGTTAGGATATTTACAGGGGCCAGTGTTGAATTGCAGTCTCCCGTAGGTGTCCCTTGAGAGAGGTTTTGAAAGTGGGTAGTGATCCACATTCCTTTACAGCTTTGGGTAGGGCGTTCCACATTGATGTGGCATAATTGCGAAACGTGTTTAGTCCCTTATTTGAGCCGAATCTGGGTTTAACATGATTTGTGGAGCTCCCTCTGGTGTTGTGATCGTGGTATTCACTGACCTTTGGGAAGTATTTTGACATGTACATGGGTACCTTGGTCGTGTAGTGTATCTTGTAGACCAGGCCCATTGCAAGTTGTTGTACTCTGTCGTCTACTCTAAGCCATCCTAGGTTGTCAAAGTGGGCAGGGGTGAGGTGGGTTCTAGGAGTAAGGTCAAGCAGTAGTCTGACCAGTTTGTTTTGAGATGTTTGTAATTTTGTTTTTAGCGCCTTTGAGGTGCTTTGGTACCATGAGGTGCAAGCATAGTCGTAGTACCCCTGAATGAGTGCTCCTGCCAGAGTCTTCAGGGTGTTCTTGTTTACCAGAGAGGAGATCCGGTACAAGAATCGAGTTCGTTGGTTGACTTTTTTTATTACATTGGATGCCATTTTGTCACAGGAGAGATTAGCCTCTAGGATGGAACCCAGGTAGGTAATTTCATCTTTCCTTGTGACAATATTGTCACCCACTGTAACTGAGAAGCCGTCGGTCTTGCTGAGTTTGTTATTTGAACCGAAGAGAATGGACTCTGTTTTGCCCATGTGTAATGATAGTTTGTTATCAGCGAGCCATATGCAGATTCTGCCTAGTTCCGAGCTGAGGGTTTTTTCAACCTGTAACTTGTTCTTGTCAGAGACCAGCAGGGCTGAGTCGTCCGCAAACAGGAACAAGTTGCAGTCACAAGCTGACGACATGTCATTTGCATAAATTAGGAACAGTAGCGGTCCTAGTATGCTTCCTTGAGGAACACCACAGCTCACTGTGAGGGGGGGGGGATAGGGTACCGTTTACCTCCACCATCTGTTCCCTCCCCTCAAGGTAGGATTGCATCCAGCTCACTGATAGACTATCAAAGGCAGATTGGTTTTTTATCGCGTCATTTCCGTTTAAGAGCATTTAGAAAAGCACCCGTTTTGAGATAAAAAACAGCCCATTCTGGACCATTCTATGAAAATCGTCTTTTACTGGAATATTCCACAACGTTGATATATTCGTCGGCCTTTTTATGAATCGTTTTCAAATAAACGCTAGATGATCAATATTATATGTGCACGCAAGCACATTCGGGCCGCGCACGGATAATCGCCGCGTTGATTTCCTCTTGGACTTTTACAGTGAAACCGAAAGAGCCCATTTCACAAAACAGCTTATAACTTCATCAAAATTAGTCTGATTATCCTAACACTGATAACATAGATTCCTTACCTGACATCAGATGGTATCCAACTGGTATATTCCAATTCCTGATCACCATTCGAAGAAATCGATAAGTGTATAGATCCAACGCGATACAGTAGAACTCCATGATCAGCGGGGCTCAGAGGCTCCAGAATGAACTGTGGTAACCCCGGCTGGATCAGTGGACTGGAAAATGTGGAGTACCGGATTTTTTTCCCCATCCATTTTCATTGAGTCCATTCCAAAATCCCTTATGTCATCTGGGAGACGATAGGGGGTGCTTTTTTCCACATATGATCGCCGGCGGTGCTCGTGTATACTCGGGTAGGCTCGCGTGATGCAATATGATTTCAGATCGCTAAAAAAATAAAAAAATCAGAGAAATCTCGTGAGTGGCTTTCAACCACATAAAAATAAACCCGAGATATCTCGTGTGTGGCAGTTAAAGTGTTAACAATTGTGTGTATTGAGCCGTACTGTATTGTACCCATTCTGCAATCTGTTAAATAAAGTTTTCATTCATTCATTCATGTCTCTCAGGTTTTTACCAGCAACTCTCTCTCTCCCTCCACCCCCCCTCTCTCTCTACCTCCACTCTCCCCTTTCCTCCCTCCACCCCCCCCCCCCCCCCCCCCCCCCCCTCAGTGGCATTCCAGAGTATCCCCGTTGGCCGCGTTTTCAACAAGATATGGACTGCTAAATATTTATTTACAGAAGTCAAAGGTAACGCGGTGTGTTTAGTTTGTGGTACACAGGTCGCTGTATTCAAAGATTACAATTTGAATCGCCACTACGTGACCAAACATGAAGGGAAATACAATAACTTGTCGGATGAAGAGTGCGCGAGGGAGTCTGAGGCTTTACTTGCTAAACTGCAAAAACCAACAAGGACTTTTTACAAAACTTTGCGCGCCCACAGAAGCAGCTGTCAAGACAAGTTATGTCATATCCCACAAAATCGCCAGAAGAAGTAAGTATTTTTCTGATGGAGAGTTTATTAAAGAGTGTTTGTTGGACTCTGCAGCACTAATATGCCCGGAGAAAAAAGGCGCATTTGAGAACGTGCCACTGTCCCGACGCACTGTAACGAGGAGGGTTGAGGACATCGCACAAAATCTGGAGCTTCAGCTGAAGAACAGAGCGGTCAACTTTGACTATTTTTCCCTGGCTCTGGATGCGAGCTGCGATGTACGTGACACTGCCCAGCTGCTCATCTTCTTACGTGGGATAACTGCAGACTTCAAAATCACTGCTGGATTTCTACTCTTCTCTTAAAGAGGAGAACTTTCCACACATGAGGAGGCACGCTCAGAAGATTTTAGTCGTCTTTGGATCTACCTACATAATATATGTGAACAGACATTCTCAGTGATGAAGTTCAACAAATCCAGATCCTCTATCACTGATGATCACCTCTCCTTCGCATATCCACCTCAGATATGCAGCCAGATTCCAATGCACTTGTTCAAGCCCAAGCCAGACTGGATTTCTCTCACTGAACAAGTAAAAAGTTACACATAGGCCTACTGTACACAGACTTTTAACGTAACTCTCTCTCTCCCTCCACCCCCCCTCTCTCTACCTCCACTCTCCCCCCCCCCCCCCCCCCCCCCCAGTGGCATTCCAGAGTCTCCCCGTTGGCTGCTGTTAAAGAAGAGGACAGACGTTCTGGAGAAATACAGGAGACACAGCTCTGAGGACAGAGTCTGCCTCGACCAGGTACACACACACACACACACACACACACACACACACACACACACACACACACACACACACACACGCACATACACACACACACATATGCACGCACGCACGCACACACACACACACCTGAGAGAGCAGAGGAGAGAGTTAGTATCTAGTAGCTCCATGCTCTGGCTCCTCTTCTCTGAGACTTGAGCTCCAGTCGTCTGGTAATCCAGAGGTTACCGGTTCGATTCCAGCTCCTCCCGTTTCGTGGCAGTGTGTCGAAGTGTTCCATGAGCAAGACACTTAACCCCTAATTGCTCCCGATGCACCTTGCATGGTCGCCTCCGCTGTCGGTGTGTGAATGTGAGTGAACGGGTAAAATGTGAGTAACAAATTGTAAAGCGCTTCGGATAAAAGCACTATATAAATACACCATTTACCATAATGTATATATGTATATGTATTTATACAACAGGGTACATCTGTTTGAAATTGAAATTTATTTGAAGGATAAACCCCTTGAGATATGCTATCTCGTTTTCGAGGGGGTCCTTAACATAGGATACAAAACATACAATACAATACATAACAAAACAAAAAACAGGACAACAAATGCACTTATACACTGACAGACGCTCTCCCAAGCTCACCCCCACAATCCACACTGATTCCTCCCAAGAGGATCACCAATATATATATGTTCCCTTATAAAACACATACAAAATTATAATTTGATCTGAAAACGACATGTAAGCCCTAACACAGTAAATCAATAACAGGTGCAAGTAGTCTGTGTAGATGAATGAACAAAGATATCTTGAATAACCGGTAAGAAGTAAGAGATCTGATTGAACTAGGCAGTTTGTTCCAATCAGCTGGTGCTTTATATTTAAAGGCAAGTCGACGATAGCTTTGATGGTTCAAGGTATACTAAAAGGAAGATCCGTGTCTTAAATTATAAGTTGAACTATATGGTGTTAAGAACTGCTTTAGATAGGGGGGATAATTAAAGTAAATACATTTGTAAACAAAAAGCAACCAATGAAAATGTCTTCTGAATTGGGGAGAAAGCCAGTTTAACAACTCAAACATAAGACAGTGATGGGTTCTATAAGGACACCTCAATATAAATCTGCAAACACTATTATAAGTAACATTTAAAGGACGGAGATTTGTTAGTGTGGTGTTTTGATAGACTATGTCTGCGTAATCCATTATTGGAAGTACCAGCTGTATAATGATTCTTTTCCTAACCTGAAGAGAAAAACAGTTAATAGAACGATACAATATTCTCAGGCTACAATTTGTTTTCTTCATCACAGCATCAAGATGTGACTTGAAGATGAGTTGAGAATCAAGCCAAAGACCCAGATACTTATATTCATCGACATTTTCAAGAGGAGCATCATCTAAAAACTTAATCGACAACTGATTTGATATTTGCACCAGATTTGATCTAGTACCAAACAGCATACTATAGGACTTCTTCTTATTTAATAAAAGTTTGTTAATAGATAACCATTTCTGGACACCATCAAAATGAGTCTGTAAAGAGTACTGAATTTGTTGAATATCAGACTTAGAAGAATAAATCACTGTATCGTCAGCATACAATTGAGTAAGACAGTCAGATGGGGGGAGCTCCCGTAGCTCACCGCATATCTCGGCGCTATTTCTGCGTCGGGGAAAACCGTCAGATGGTATCAGGGTGAGATCATTAACAAATATAGAAAATAATAATGGTCCTAAAGATGAACCTTGAGGAACACCTTTATCCATAATCAAAAAATCAGACTGTTTACCCTGATATGATACACACTGACGTCTCTGGTGGAGATAGGAATTGAACCAAAGTAAATAATTATTAGAGACACCAATAGCACACAGTTTGTCAAGAAGAAGATAATGATCAACCAAATCAAAAGCCTTTCTGAGATCTATACATATTGCACCAGTAACCATGTTATTGTCCATTGCTGAGTGAACATCATTGGTCAACTTCAGAAGGGCTGTAGTTGTGGAGTAGTTTGGCCTGAAACCAGATTGGCATGGTGATAAAATATGAGATTCATTAACATAATGGGATAATTGATTAAACATTTGTTTTTCAAATACTTTTGCTATACTATTAATAATTGAAATTGGTCTATAATTATTGAGATCAGAAGGATCACCACCTTTATGCAATGGAATGACTTGCACATTTCCAGCTTAATGGAGTTTCATTAGTTGTTAAAGATAAATTAAATAAATCAGACAGGATATGATAATACATGAGATGCAAGTTTGATGAATTTGATCTTCATACCATCTGAACCACAGCTAGTACCCAATCTTAATTCATCAATGACCTTCTGAACATCAAGCGGACGGATACTTCTAAAGGAAAAAGAGCTGTTGCATCTGGTGTTATTAAGGTCGCTTTCACACAGGGGCTGTTTGGTCCGGACTTTCGGACCAGAATTCGATAGTCCGGTTTTTCGGGTCTGTGTGAATGCGCGTCGAACTCGGTTCGCGGACCAAACAGTCGAACTCTGGTCCGCCTGAAAACGTCGGTCTCGGTTCGGCTTCATCGAACCAAACGCGAACCAAATATAGGAAGTGATTATTATTACCACTGCTCGCAGCACTCACTGCAAAACAAGCACACTGCATCTAATCTCTATATCTATCTATCTATCTATCTATCTATCTATCTATCTATCTATCTATCTATCTATCTATCTATCTATCTATCTATCTATCTATCTATCTATCTATCTATCTATCTATCTATCTATCTATCTATCTATCTATCTATCTATCTATCTATCTATCTATCTATCTATCTATCTATCTATCTATCTATCTATCTATCTATATATCTTTGCATCTTGGGAAGAAGGAAGAAAAAACGTGGCTTATTATTATTACCGAGGCGCGCGGCTTATTATATTATTAATAAAACAGCTACTTGTGGGCACTCATAAAAACACTGTGGTCTACAAGTTGTTTAGCGAGAGGATGGTGGTAATGTGCTTCAATAGAACAATGGATCAATGCCATGTCAAAACTCGGCTCCGCTGATCTGGAGGGCTCGCAGTCCTCCACACACAGACACACGCACGCGCGCGCGCACACACGGGATCGCAGCCACACACACATTTCCACTGTCCAATAGACAAGCGCCCTTTTCGACCGCGTGACATTGTTCAGAAGGTCTCGGTCCGCTGACAGATTTCTATGTGAATGCAGGCGAACCAAATGAAGAATGCAACAATGTTGCAACTTCACCCCCAGAACCGCACCGAGTCCACCAAAACTATATGTGAAAGCGACCTAAGAGGCACATCTGCATTTAGCTATGATGCCTCTAGCTCATGGAATAAACTCCAACAGTCCTTAAAGCTTGAGATTCTCCTCTCTGTTGCAGAGTTTAAAAGCTTGATCTCCAACCTTTGTCAATCAAGTTGTATGTGTTTTACTTTTAATTGATTAGTTATCCTCGCTCTTTGCCTCGTCTTGTTGTCTCTTTGTTATGCTTT
Organism: Notolepis coatsorum; assembly: GCF_963971535.1. NCBI lineage: Eukaryota > Metazoa > Chordata > Actinopteri > Aulopiformes > Paralepididae > Notolepis > Notolepis coatsorum. Next base: position 63,972,378 of record NC_140165.1, read on the forward strand.
TATATGCCGTGTGATCTTATATATTTATTAAAATTTGAATGCTTATTTCTGTATGTACACTCGACGTGACTGTAAATGAGGGAAACCCCTTTGATTGATTGATTGAAAACTTTATTAACAGATTGCAGAATGGGTACAGTACAGTACAGCTCAATACATACAATTGTTAAGGGGATGCAGACCAGAGAAAGACTTTCGTCTTGTTTACATCAGGGTCCCCCATTTTCAATTCATCGTAACATATATGACATACAGATAGACAGTAGGCCTACTGCTACATCTATACATTTATGACATACCAGATTTGCAAATACAGTACTGTTTGTGATACGAAAAGAGTCCAGAAAAGAAGTATATACATTTGACGTAGAAACTGTACATTGGAGGAGGTTGGGTAGGTGGGGGGGGTACTGTACATTGGAGGTGGTTGCGTGGGTGGGGGGGAGGTTGGGTAGGAGTGGGGGGGGGGGGGGGTTGGGTAGGAGGGGTGGGTGGGGGACACTACAACTGTACAAGCAACACTGTACATTGGAATATTGACAAGACCATACTTGGTCATTTTTACTGTACATTGGATGTGGTTGTGTTAGGACATTTACAGGGGCCAGTTTCGAATTGCAGTCTCCCGTAGGTGTTTTTTGAGGGTGTTTTTGAAAGTGGGTAGTGATTCACATTCCTTTACAGCTTTGGGTAGTGCGTTCCACATTGATGTGGCATAATTGCGAAACGTGTTTAGTCCCTTGTTTGAGCCGAATCTGGGTTTAACATGATTTGTGGAGCTCCCTCTGGTGTTGTGATCGTGGTATTCATAGGGGTGGGAATCATCAGTTGCATCACGATACGATACGATATCGATTCTTTGGACAACGATACGATATTTGCCGATATCACAAAGTCTGCCACGATACGATACGATACGATTCAATTCAGGTGCCTGCGATCGATATGAGGCGATATTATGTGCCCATTTAACACAATCAGTCACATTTAGATCAACTAAAAAAAGGCTACGGAAATATCAATTGATGTATTTATTTTTGAGCTCTTCCAGACATTTAAATGAAAAACAATCTATTGTTTTTAATACAAATAGACCTCCTGTTCACTTTTGTTTTTATATATTGAGCTTTAACACAGACACACACACACACACACACACACACACACACAGTCCCCCACAGCCCCCACCCCTCCTCCTTCCAAGTCCCCTCTTCACTCTCCTGTTCTCTCTCACGGTTAGCTGCTTAGCTTTTAAGCAGCCAACGCGACGTTCATTTAGATATTTAACGCGACGTTGGCATAAAGGAATGGCGACGATGCAACGCCTGTTATATGCATTTGACCCGTTGCGGGGAAAAACTGCACAGACTTATATCGGCTCGCAAAATAGACGCTCTGTAGTGCTTTAGAGCAGACGCAAACACTGCTGTAATGTATACACGGAGTTTCACAATACTGGGCGCCGGCGGATATGACTCGCGGGGATTTTCAAAATAAGAGTATCGCAATATGAATCGATCTTTTTACGTTGCGTCGATCCTATTTGATTATTGATAATAGATCGATATATCGATCTGGATCGATGTATTGTCCCACCCGTATTCACTGACCTTTGGGAAGTATTTTGACATGTACATGGGTACCTTGGTCGTGTAGTGTATCTTGTAGACCAGGCCCATTGCAAGTTGCTGTACTCTGTCGTCTACTCTAAGCCATCCTAGGTTGTCAAAGTGGGCAGGGTTGAGGTGGGTTCTAGGAGTAAGGTCAAGCAGTAGTCTGACCAGTTTGTTTTGAGATGTTTGTAATTTTGTTTTTAGCGCCTTTGAGGTGCTTTGGTACCATGAGGTGCAAGCATAGTCGTAGTACCCTTGAATGAGTGCTCCTGCCAGAGTCTTCAGGGTATTCTTGTTTACCAGTGAGGAGATCCGGTACAAGAATCGAGTTCGTTGGTTGACTTTTTTTTATTACATTGGATGCCATTTTGTCACAGGAAAGATTTGCCTCTAGGATTGAACCCAGGTAGGTAATATCTTCTTTCCTTGTGACAATATTGTCACCCACTGTAACTGAGAAGCCGTCGGTCTTGCTGAGTTTGTTATTTGAACCGAAGAGAATGGACTCTGTTTTGCCCATGTGTAATGATAGTTTGTTATCAGCGAGCCATATGCTGAGGGTTTTTTCAACCTGTAACTTGTTCTTGTCAGAGACCAGCAGGGCTGAGTCGTCCGCAAACAGGAACAAGTTGCAGTCACAAGCTGACGACATGTCATTTGCATAAATTAGGAACAGTAGCGGACCTAGTATGCTTCCTTGTGGAACACCACAGCTTACTGTGAGGGGGGGGGGGGGGGGATAGGGTACCGTTTACCTCCACCATCTGCTCTCTCCCCTCCAGGTAGGATTGCATCCAGCTCACTGATAGACTATCAAAACCAATTGCGTTTAGCTTGTCAATCAGAATGGTGTGATTGACAGTGTCGAAGGCCTTTTGTAGGTCCAGCATGACCATGCCGCAGTATTTGCCCGCGTCCACCTCTTGTTTGATGTGGTCGTTTAAATAGAGAAGGCATGTGTCAGTGGAGTGGGATGTTCTGAAGCCAGATTGGAATTCGTAGATTAGATTTTTTTCCGCAAGATATTTTTCGACCTGTTCGTATACAATTTTTTCCATGACTTTCGAGATGGAGGTAAGGATAGAAACAGGGCGGTAGTTGCCTGGGTCTAATTTACTGCCTTTTTTGTGCAGGGGTGTTACTCTCGCAATTTTGAAGTCCTTGGGGACGTGTCCCTGTTTTATGGAGAGGTTTATTATGTGTGTGATGACTGGGGTGATGGCGGCTGCTGAGTCTCTGAGGAATTTGGAGGGGATGTTGTCATGGCCAGTGGCCTTGTTAGGTTGGAGGGCGCTCAGTTTTTTGAGTACCTCATCTGTTGTTACCATTTCCAGTTTGAAGTCGTCTTTGTGGACCCCTAGGTTCTTGTAGTATGCTACTATGCTACTCACCTGTTGCACTTTGAGTTTAACCCTTTCACTACCACACTACCAAATGGTTAACACTTTCACTGCGACAATACATAATGTTAACCCTTTCTCTGCCACACGACAAAGGGTTAACCCTTTCTCTGCCACATGACAAAGATTTAACCCTTTCTCTGCCACATGACAAAGGGTTAACCCTTTCACAACCACACTACAGAAGGTTAACCCTTTCACTACCACACTACATAAGGTTAACCCTTTCACTAACACACTACAGACGGTTAACCCTTTCACTACCACACTACATACGGTTAACCCTTTCACTACCACACTACATAAGGTTAACCCTTTCACTACCACACTACAGAAGGATAACCCTTTCACTACCACACTACATACGGCTAACCCTTTCACTACCACACTACATAAGGTTAACCCTTTCACTACCTCACTACAGCCCTTTCACTACCACACTACAGCCGGTTAACCCTTTCACTACCACACTACATAAGGTTAACCATTTCACTACCACACTACATAAGGTTAACCCTTTCACTACCACACTACATAAGGTTAACCCTGTCACTACCACACTACATAAGGTTAACCTTCTGTAGTGTGGTAGTGAAAGGTTAACCTTATGTAGTGTGGTAGTGAAAGGGTTAAATAAAGGTTAGACAATAAGAATATATGTGTGGGGCGCCAGGGTGCAACGCGGCCGTCCCGGGTTCGACTCCCGGACCCGGCGACCTTTGCCGCATGTTCTCCCATCCTTCCTCTCTGCCGGGCTTGTCCAATAAACCAATACAAATCTACCAAATCTTTTTTAATAAATTTTTTTAAAGAATATACATACGTGTGTATATGTGTTGGTCCCCAGCTGCTGGGCTCCGACTGGGACGTCCAGCTGAAGGCCAGCGAGGCAGAACAGACGCACCCCCCCCCTGCTGGAGCCGCAGACACGGTGTCAGACTTCACTCACCTGAGGAGCCCCACCGTCCTGCTGCGTCTGGGCATCATGAGCTACATTGGGTAGGTAAGTGGCCCAAGCGCGTGTGTGTGTGTGTGTGTGTGTGTAGGTGTGTGTGTGTGTGTGAGGCTCACTGCAGAGGAAGCTGTTGTTGACGAGGCTCACTGCAGAGGAAGCTGTTCTTGTTGACGAGTCTCACTGCAGAGGAAGCTGTTCTTGTTGACGAGGCTCACTGCAGAGGAAGCTGTTCTTGTTGACGAGGCTCACTGCAGAGGAAGCTGTTCTTGTTGACGAGGCTCACTGCAGAGGAAGCTGTTCTTGTTGACGAGGCTCACTGCAGAGGAAGCTGTTCTTGTTGACGAGGCTCACTGCAGAGGAAGCTGTTCTTGTTGATGAGGCTCACTGCAGAGGAAGTTGTTCTTGTTGACGAGGCTCACTGCAGAGGAAGCTGTTCTTGTTGACGAGGCTCACTGCAGAGTAAGCTGTTCTTGTTGACGAGGCTCACTGCAGAGGAAGCTGTTCTTGTTGATGAGGCTCACTGCAGAGGAGGCTGTTCTTGTTGACGAGGCTCACTGCAGAGGAAGCTGTTCTTGTTGATGAGGCTCACTGCAGAGGAAGCTGTTCTTGTTGATGAGGCTCACTGCAGAGGAAGCTGTTCTTGTTGACGAGGCTCACTGCAGAGGAAGCTGTTCTTGTTGATGAGGCTCACTGCAGAGGAAGCTGTTCTTGTTGATGAGGCTCACTGCAGAGGAAGCTGTTCTTGTTGACGAGGCTCACTGCAGAGGAAGCTGTTCTTGTTGACGAGGCTCACTGCAGAGGAAGCTGTTCTTGTTGATGAGGCTCACTGCAGAGGAAGCTGTTCTTGTTGATGAGGCTCACTGCAGAGGAAGCTGTTTTTGTTGACAAGGCTCACTGCAGAGGAAGCTGTTCTTGTTGACGAGGCTCACTGCAGAGGAAGCTGTTCTTGTTGACGAGGCTCACTGCAGAGGAAGCTGTTCTTGTTGACGAGGCCCACTGCAGTTATTATTTTTTAAACAAACACATAAACAAACATGACAACACACGATAAGATATACAAGCATTAGTTGACAGTGCACATCCAATGAAATCACATTTTAGTTAATTGTCATATATAGGATATACCCTTAATACCAGTTATCTAAAAACCTACACACATATGCTCCAGCTCGTACCCCCCCCCCCCCTCCCGGACCCCCCATTGGATAATCCATCCATTTTCCCTCGCTCCTAAACCAGACATTACCATTATATGCTAGCTTTTATTTTCTCCACCACTTCTAACCACAATGTCATTTTGGATTCATTGAGACCCAAAATTCTTGCTGTCGATATTTCTTGATAGATCCCATCGAGATATGTAATAATCCAGACCTTTCGGCACATTTTTTCCGGTTGGAACCATCGTGATGCTATCAGCTTTTTAGCCACTGTGATACCCGATAAAACCAATCTCTTTAGCTGTGGATGTACTGCACACTCAAAAACATCATTCAGCAGTAATACAGAGGGGTGTACAGGTATATTCCAAGTTAAGAGATTTGATAATTGCTGGGTCACCTCTTTCCAGAATATCTTAACTGGTGGGCAGTCCCAGTACATGTGCATAAATGTCCCCTCGTCCCCATTTGTACATAAAGAGCATTTGGAGTCTTGTATAAGACCCATTTTTTTCAGTCTTATAGGAGTCAAGTATGTCCTGTGAATATAGTTAAGATTGATTTGTTGATGGTCCGAGTTCCTTGATGTGAGTCGAACATTTGCCCAGGCTTCTTGCCAATCAAAATCTTTTTCCAGGTCTGGTATATCCCTCCTCCAGACGGAGTCTAGGTGGAGGGTTTCATATGAGGACGTTAGTAATTGATGATACAAATCTGAAACAAAACCTCTTGATGTCTCTCTTTCATAGAAGAATTTGTGGTATCTGTGGTGTTCAATTGGTTTCGTTAATGGAACACCTTGAGTCTTCAAACATAATGTAGGAGCCATTTCATTTGATTTAATAGTTTTGACTAAATAGCGCCACCACTGGTCGCCTCGTAAAATGGCACCATGGTGCTCCTATTAATTATGGCACAGCTGTGTGTAAACGCACGCCAGACGAGAAACAGTTTTTCAACCGCTTGCTTGCTACACACACACACAGCGCAGAAGACAGAAAAGAAAGACTTTGTTTAGAATCATTATGAGTTTATTTGAAACCCTTTTGCTGCGCCTGTTTGTTCTGAAACCTTTTTAGTACAAGTCTGGAGCCTGTTTTGTTTCATTTGTTTGCTCCGTTATTATTTGAAACTACGCAACTCCTTCCATAAAACTCAACCGGTTCGAACCCATCGGATGCAACTATCAACAACATCAAACAGTGAGTAACAAGACAGCCCAAGTCAATGTGGTGTGAGCGCGTTGAAGACGTATCCTGGCTTAGATAGGCAAATTGAGCCTACACATAACAATAACTGTAAGTAAAAAAGATGTGTGGACTTGGTGAGATAAAATTTCTTCTGTATTTCTTCATAACTACAGAAACCCTGTTTGTTAAAAACATCCCCTAATGAGTGTATGCCTTGCTTTTCCCATATAGGGAATCTTATAGGTCGTTTTTCAATCAAGAGTGCATTGTTATTGAATAAGGGAGTATGATTGTGCCATTTATGTGGGTTAGGATATTTTTTTTGTGTTTCACGCCATATCCGGATCACATGAGTAATTATGGGGTCAAATTTCCGTTCGCAATGCTTGATTGGTAGTTTAGTGTATGCTATGTCCTTCAGTCTATGTGGGGCTACTATGTTTTCTTCTAATTTTCTCCAGGATACTAATGCTTGGGGATCAAACCATGTTGTCAATGGTCTTAATGTGTACGCCTTAAAATAGTGGAAAAAATCTGGAAATGCCATGCCACCGTCTGCTTTATTTCTCTGTGCGGTGGATCTTTTTATACGTGGTGGTTTGTTATTCCAAATAAATTTGTATGTGGAGGAGTGTAATCTTTTCCAGTAACCCTCTGGAGGGGGTAACGGTAGCATTGAGCTGAAGAAGTTGATTCTAGGTAGTACGTCCATCTTAACTATTGATATCCGTGCCTGTACTGAGTTTTTAAGTTTTGCCCACCTATTAAGGTCGTCTTTGATTTTGTTTTGGATTTTTGTGTAATTGTGCTTCACCGTTTGTCTTATGGTGGGGAATATTTCCTATACACACAGGCATGGTGTATAGGCCCGTTTGAATCTTCAGTACCTAATTTGAGTTTGGCACCAGCAGGCAAATCTTGCTGATGGGCCTGTCAAGTACACTGGTTTTTGTCTGAAGACGCACACTTCTCACAAGTCCTCTTGAGTCTGGCATTGTTTCCAGGACTCTAGCCAACATCCAGGATCCTCTTGGTGCATTCGTGTCAGCTATGATCACAATGTCTTCCTTTTCAAAGTTCCTGCGGATGCGGTTCCATTTTTGACGTACATTCATAAGAGGTAGGTCAGGTGTTATTCTATCTCTTGGCAGGTCTGCCATCTTCTGTTCTCCGACAGATCCATTGAGACGTCGACATGTCACACATTCAGAAATAATCTTTCTTGCCAATGAGTTGGCACAAGGAATCCAATACTTTTGTCTCAGTGAGGAGAGCATGTGGTTTCTCCCACTGTGTCCTACTTCCTTATGGATCTTTCTAAGAACGAGCTTTGACACATGATGGTCCTTTGGGAGGATGGCAGGGTGCTTTGCATCTTCTGGCATGGCTGCTCTGCTTAATCTCCCACCCACTCTTAATATTTCGTTTTCAAGTTTGGGATCAAGCTTGTAGATTGAACTGTGTTTCTGCACGTTCAAACTTCCTTTCTGCAATGTTTTGATTTCCTCTTGAAATCCTTGGTTTTGACAGAATTGAACAACGGCCATCTCTGAAGTGTCCAGTTCATCCAGAGAGAGGTTGTGTGCCTTTACAGCGTTTTTGAATTTTTTCATCTCTACTTCAATTGTCTGTCTTTGTTTGTCTGTGTCTGGTTCTTGAATTTGCATCAGATCTTTCCTTTTTCTACTCAACTGCAAAAGGTGAGTTCTCAAATACAGCATCCATGCTACAGCTCTTTTCAATTTGTAGAAACTTGAGTAGTGGTGTATGAGAGTGCTAGTAGGATCTTGATCCATCATCTGAATGGTATTGACTGTAACCTTCTCTCTTTTGACTTCCGGATCGTCGGCTGGTATGGGGGTGAGATCAGCAGGTAAGTTAGGCCATGTCTCTTCTTTTTCCTGTAGGAAGTCCGGTCCCTTCTTCCAGTTTTCACACTTTAAAAATGCTTCAGCTGTAAGACCTCGGGACACATGGTCTGCAGGGTTGATCTTGATGTTCACTTGGGTTCTGAATGTATCTTCATCCACATTCCTGTTCACTTTCACTGCTAGTACTGCAGCAGTAAGTTCCATTCTGGGTGTTGTAACCCGTTTCAAGGGGGCGTCTCTTGCCTTTGCCATGATTACACGCAGTCTGCGTTTCTTTGGGTGGCGTACTCCATGGTGAGTCCTTCTTTTGTGAAACTCCACATCTTTCTTGAATTTCCTTTTTTGGATCATGAGGTCATTCAAATGTATTATTGATATGAGATTGCCGGAAATATGGGTTGGCTGCTTATGGCTTATTGTGGGTTTGTGTAGAAGCCCACTAACCACCCATCCAAGTCTTGTCTTTACAGCATAGGGCCCATTACCCTTGCTATTAATTACTGCCCACGGTTCCATAAACTTAGCTGCATCATTACCAATCAGGAGTCCAATATCTGCATCAATATATGGCAACTTAACCTCTTTTAGGTAGTTCCATTCTTGCACATCATCCTAAGTGGGAATTTGTTGCTTGGTTACAGGAATTTCTGTTTGAGTATAGAGTGGTGGCAGTTTTAGGAAATCATCTCCTTCAAGACTTGACACTTCCAGCCCATTGATTCGGTTAATACTTATGACCCTTTCTTGTCCTAGAGTACGAAGTAGGATTCGAGTTGGTGTCGCCTTAGCATTCAAGGAAAGCGTACGTTTGAAGTACTTGGTTAGAATTCAACAACTTGACTTGCACAGGAACAATTGACAGTTTCTGTTGGTCACCGGCCCCAGTATGGATAGGCCTTTTCATGGTGACTAATGCACTGCCCACTGACATGCTATCGGTGCTTGGACTAGTTTGACTTGTATCTTTTTTAAATTCAATGTGCAACACAGTAGGATGCTTCTTTGTACATATCTTACAAGTCACACGTTTTTTACAGTCCTTACTCATGTGACCCTGAGTCACACATCCGAAACATAAACCGTTTACTTTAAAGAACTCAACTTTGTCTTTGTGTATTTTCTTATCCAATGTCTTGCACAGGTCTGTGCTGTGGTTTTCTTTGCAAAAGAAACATGTTTTCTGTTGCACGGCTGCAGAGCTGCTTGTGCTCGACTGTGACTTTGGTTCTGAGGATTCTGTTACTGTCGCAAAACTGCTCTTATAATTGCCTTTAGTGTATGATGAAACTGCTACAGATTTCAAAATACTGTTTCGCGGAGGAGGGATTGTCCTCTTGTCTTTCGGTTTTGTGTCTTGTATTTCTCCAAAGAGGGGATCAATGGCAATGTTTGCTTGCCTTTCAATGAAATTTACAAGTTGTGGGAACTTAGCTCTTCTGTGTGTACGCTCATAGTAACCATATGCTACTGTCCTCCACCTCTCTCTGTGCTTGAATGGCAGTTTTGACAAGACAGATTTCAAGTGTGTAGGATTGTTCATGTCTTGCAGAATTTCATTATTGCTCATAGCATTGCAGCATGTTCTCAAGAAGAGTGAGTATTTGTGTAAGGCTTTACCATCTTCTGATCGGATTGCATCCCAATTCAGAATTTGTTCCTGATAGGCAGCAGCAATGAGAACCTCATTTCCAAAATGTTTGCGTAGCAGCCGTTTTGCTTTCACATAGCCTTTTTGGGAATCCATGTGAAGGCAGCTTCTCACAATTGCCTTTGGTTCTCCATCTGTAAACTGTTCAAGAAAGAGCAGTCGATCTCTGTTGTTACTTGTCTTGCTTTCTATACAATGTTCAAATGTACTAATGAAAGAGACATAACTTAATGGATCACCTTTAAACACAGGAATCTCTCTAGAAGGCAAGAGTGAGAACCTCTGTTCTTGAATTAACATTTGTGATTTCATTTTGTTTTCTCAAAATGTCCATCATGGCTCCGCCTGGTTGAACATTAACCTGAGCACCATCTTGCAAGCCAAGGTTTGGGTTAGGCTGTTGGGGTTGTTGGTGAGCAACAGGCACTCGTGACCTTGTAGGCTGCTGAGCCATTTGTTTCTGTGGCTGCCGTAATTGGCCACTAGGGGCATGTTGAGACCTTAGTCTCAGTGGTGGATGGGAAGCTGCTCCTTCAAATTCATCATCATCATCATCATCATCATCATCATCATCATCATCATCATCATCATCATCATCATCATCATTATTCTCTTCATAGTCATCATCTTCCTCTTCATCATCCAATCTATAATTAACCTTATGGCTGTCCACTGGTAAGGATTGCATTGAGTCAAAATATTCATTGATGTGGATTAAGGGGTTAACATCAAGCCTGGTGTCTACATGTTTAGTTACATCCAGAACTTTTAACCTGGCATCAGCAGCTGCAATTTCCACTTCTAATTCAAATGCTTCCTTTCTTGCTTTGAGCTGTGCCTCCTGAAATTCAAATTCTTGTCTTTGCTTGAGATAAGCAGAACGTGTGGCTAGATTGGCTCTTTCGGCCTCTACCTGTCTTAATGCTGCGGTGCTTGAAGTGGATTTCATGCCAACTGAATTATTGCCCAATGATTTCACACTTTGTGCTGGTGTCACTGTTGGTGTCACTTCTGGTGGCTTTTGTGCCATAGCTGCAGGGGCATTATTTATCCATTCTATAACCTTATCATGAAATTCACATATGATTTTGAACTTCGGCATGTACCACTGATCTTGTTCTTCTGCCGCTTCCTCTTCTGATAACAGCTGCTGTACTGTTTTGTGAAGTGATTTGAAGTCATTTGTTTTAGAATTAAATTCATTGTATTCTTGTTTAACCAATTCAACATTTCTGTAATCAACCATAAGTGCTTGTAACACATTTCTTTTGCTTGTGAGTTGTCCAAGTTTAGCTTTTCTTCGATTACATTGTTTTGTATAATTGCGTGGGTTTCACTTGTCTCTTTCCCTCAACCACAGCCAAGTTAACATTTGTGTCAGAAGTGTGAACGGTGGTAACTTCAATCACAGGAGCTGCATCAGAACCTTCAGTCACAATCAAAGCAGCTGCATCAGAATGGCCCAATTCCTCTTTATCTTGCCCAGACATCGTTAAGCAGCATCTATTTATCTATTTATAACTGCGCACAGAAGCTGTTCTTGTTGATGAGGCTCACTGCAGAGGAAGCTGTTCTTGTTGATTAGGCTCACTGCAGAGTAAGCTGTTCTTGTTGATGAGGCTCACTGCAGAGGAAGCTGTTCTTGTTGACGAGGCTCACTGCAGAGGAAGCTGTTCTTGTTGATGAGGCAGGGTGGGGGGGGGAACTGTACATTGGAGGGGGTTGGGTTTAGTGCACTGCAACCTTGCCCAAGCCCGACGGGGCCCGACCCGACGGGTTCGGGCTGGGTAGGGCTTTGTTTTTAAATAAATAATTCGGGCTCGGCCGGGCCGGGCAGTGCCCTCTTTAAATTTTTTTTTTTATTATTGCGTCTTTTTTTTTTTTTTTTTTTTTGCGCTCGCTATACTCATATAACTAGGGTTATAGCCAGGTTAACCTTTTAAGTTTCTGTTTCATTTTCGCGTAACGTAGTGCTGTCATCAGAGCGTGAAAGCCTCGTGTCTGAGGAGTCAAGATGTATAGGTTAACAGATAAAATAAGGGAAAGTTGCATTTTTGGAAACATTTGGATGTCTCCCTCCGCAGCCTGCAGGGATAACTCGAGGGGAGCGCGCGGCTCAGGTGGATGATAACTCGAGGGGAGCGCGCGGCTCAGGTGGATGATAACTCGAGGGGAGCGCGCGGCTCAGGTGGATGATAACTCGAGGGGAGCGCGCGGCTCAGGTGGATGATAACTCGAGGGGAGCGCGCGGCTCAGGTGGATGATAACTCGAGGGGAGCGCGCGGCTCAGGTGGATGATGAACAAATTAACCAGACCGAAGCGGCATAGGTTGAAGTTGGAATATAGCCAGTTGGCGAATGTTTTAATTTGTTCTTGGATGTTAACGTTGTTAACGTTGTTCAACGCCTTGCTGACATCAACACAGCGAAGTGGTGAGTTTGATTATTATTATTTGCTGGTGTCTGGGGTGACGTCGCTGCTGCCCTGTTCTGTTGCGCTTTCATTATATAAATGTTGCTCTGCTCGAAATCTGATTTATGTTTTCTGTTTGTTTGTACAGTGACTGAGTAGGCTATTGTGTCATGTGTGTGTGTGTGTGTGTGTGTCAAAGAAGATTCCATATAGCCTTCAAATTACGAGTTTTACGAGGCTGACTCGCGCTGGGAAATAGAATTTGCGAAAAAAGGCTATACTGGTTGTTAGTTTTCAGCATGATAATGTGTTATTTAGTTAGACCTATTGGACATTTTCGTTTTTGTTTATTTATTAAGTTAATATATAAACAGTGTTTAGAATATTTAAAACAAAAAAATAAAATTATTTTTGGCTATATGTTATAATATATATATTAATGTTTCTTTCGTTTTCACTATCTGTTATTTAGGTAGACCTATTGAACATTTTCGTTTTTGTTTATTTATTAAGTTCATATAAAACCGTGTTTCGAATATTTAAAAAAAATTTAAAAAAAAATTAATAATAAATAATAAAAAAAAATCTGGTTTTCACGCGGGCTAGGGCCTAAAATATTATTTACAGTCGGGCTTATTTTCGGGCAGGGCCTGAAGTTCACGGGCTCGGGCTGGGTACGGGCTTCATTTCAAGGCCCTTGCAGACCACTAGTTGGGTTTGGACGGAGGGTCTGCCACCATCTTACCTGTACCATGAGGGTGATGTTGTCCGTGAGCTTGACAGACTGGTGACTGGAGGTGAAGAGAAGAGGGGAAAGAACACAGCCTTGGGGGGAACCTGTGCTGATGGCCGGGGAGTCTGAGGTGTGTCTCACGTGCTGCTTCCTGTCAGACAGGAAGTCTGTGATCCACCAGCAGGTGGAGTCGGGCACGCTCAGCTGGGAGAGCTTGTCCTGTAGCAGGGCCGGGATGACCGTGTTGAACGCCAAGCTGAAATCCACAAACAGGATCTTGGCGTAGGTTCCTGCAGAGTCAAGGTGCTGGAGGACGAAGTGGAGTGCCGTGTTGACAGCGTCGTCTACAGACCTGTTAGCTCTGTAGGCAAACTGCAGGGGGTCCAGGAGAGGGTCTGTGATTGATTTGAGGTGTGTAAGCACAAGGCACTCAAAAGACTTCATCACCACAGAGGTCAGGGCGACGGGTCTTTAGGCTGCGGTTACACTAGGGCCATTTCATTTAGTTTCATTTCGCTTTTCAGAACTCTGCGTATTGGCAGGCAACTAAGAGTTAAGTTAGACGTAGTTTTGTCTCGTCTATTATATACATGTAGTACAATGCCAAAGCAGTAGGTGGCGATGTAGTTCAAACATGAAGGCCATTTTCAACCAATCAAAAGGTTGGACGTGCGTCACTACACTTCCTGCTTAAAAACAACAAAGTCACCATCTTTAAATACCTCGCGCTAGCCATTTAGCAACGTAGCATTTAATTTTCAGCAAGAAAACAAAGTGCAATAAAAGTGCAATAAACAAAAACGGATATATTCACTGTGTGTTCTGCCTCTCATTTGTTGAAACAAAACCAACATCAACACAATTCACCACCAAGAGCAGATAGTTTAGTCTCACAAAAAGATCTCCGGTGTTGTTAGGTACATGCTAATGTGAATGGCATTCTCCATGTATATAGTTAGCATCGAGGCTATTAACGTAGTGACGTTAACGCTAGTAGAAATGGATGAAAACTTTATTTAACAGATTGCAGAATGGGTACAATACAATACGGCTCAATACACACAATTGTTAAGGGTATGCAGACTGTTGTAGTTTTGGACTGGGCTCCTTATAACAATAACTTGACAACACGTTGGTAGCCGCAGCTACTTGGGACAGCTCTGCTGTAAACACTGGAAATAACCATGCGTGTTACACATGAATAAGCAATCTGAGGAGGACAGCAAATTATATGAATTATAGCGCGATATTGCAAGTGACTAGTTCTGATGTTTGGACGGAGTCGAGGTCCAGCCAGGGCAGAATTTGGCGTCGGTCTCTACTGCGCATGGCCATTGGGCAGAACGGCTCCGTATCCGGCTTGCGCAAATTACATGGCACCATTGTCGGCGAGTTTCGGCGAGTTTCGAAAACGAAAACACCCTTTCAGCGTTGCTGCTAGAAAAACGCATTTTTCTGCCAAAACTGCATTTCTTTTTAACTTGGACATGCAAACGTAATCATTCGAAAATAGAATGTTGCTGTTTTACACCAGTGTAACCATGGGCTTCGGTTAGACTGGCTGATGTTTTCGTTTCGTTTTCAGATGAGTTTCGCTTTTCCAGGTCGCAACGTAGCGTTAGGCGCGTCACACTTTCGTTTTGTCACCTGAGCACAGTGATGTAGTACACTGCCAAAGCAGTAGGTGGCAGTAGGTGGCGAACATGAAGGCAATTTTCAACCAATCAGAACTTGAATGTGCCAATACACTTCCTGCAAAGAAAATGTCAACAAGCCGCCATCTTTAAATGCCTATTTACCCAATGCAGCACTTATTTTTCAGCAAAAGTGTAATAAAAGTGCAATAAACAAAACGGATACATTCACTGTGTGTTCTGCCTCTCATTTGTTGATGAAACAAAACTAACATCAACACAAGTGACCACCAAGAGCGGATAGTTTAGTCTCAAAAAAGATCGGCGATGTTGTTAGCTACATTGTTAGCTACATGCTAACGTGAATGGAATATGCCAGTATAAAGTATAGCATTGTGGCTAGCAGCTAACATTTAGCTCATGTTAACCAGCCAGCACCAAACTGATGATATCGGGAGCTATCAGTAGCTAGATAACATTAGAGACAACGCCTCGTGTATTAAACAAAAGTGAATAGATGACTGGGCCATTTTGTTTAATGCTTGTTAAGATTGAAAGAGGAGCTTGAGCTAACAGGGTCTGATAGCTAACGCTAGCTCACGTTAGCCAGCTGCTCATGCAATCCTTAATGCTAGCAGAATGAATGGATGTAAACTTTATTTAACATATCGCAGAATGGGTACAATACAATACGGCTCAATACAAACAATTGTTAAGGGAATGCACTGTTGTAGCTTGTACTGGGGTCCTTGTAACAATAACTTGACAACACATGGTAGCTGCAGCTATAGCTCTGTTGTCACCGGACATTGGTGAGAGCATGCAGATGTGGGTATCTACTGCGCATGGGCGTTGAGCAACAACTCTCCCTCGTCCCCGCTGTCGTCCACACTCAGCTGTGAGAGAATTGTTGAATAGATACACAAATGTTCTAGAATGTTTGATTATGACATCATTAACATTAACACAGCCCAGCTGTCAACTGTACTTTGTAATGCTATGTTATTTCGGGCATTCATAACGTTATTTCGCGCGACTGTACATTGTAACGTTAACACAGCCCAGCTGTCAACTGTACTTTGTAATGCTATGTTATTTCGGGCATTCATAACGTTATGGCATTATGCTCGGTACTGCTCGAGGCAGGAGAGATGAGGCGGGGCATGGGGGCTGCTGCTGCTCGGTGCTGCTCGGGCTGCTGCTCGAGACAGACAGACAGACAGACCAGACTGGAGAGATACACGGTGCTGCGTGCGGGCTGCTCTTCGGCCGCTGCTCGGTGCTGCTCCCCGGGCTCGAGACAGACAGCCAGACAGGAGGGATATACATGGTGCTGCACGCGGGCTGTAGGTTACACTGCATTCTGACAGTCTACTGCGCATGGGCGTTGAGCAACAACGGCTCCGCGCAGATTACACGACTGTTGTCGGCGAGTTTTGGCGCTACTCCAAAACGGAAAACACAATTTAGCGTTTTCAGTAGGGCCACGACGTATCCGGCAAAAACGGCATTTCTATGTAACAGGGACAGCAAACTTATTCAAAAACGTATAAAAACGAGCACAAAAACACTGCGTGTAACAAGGGCCTTAAGGCCTCTACATGCTACAGCAACTTCAAAGCAACTTCAACACAACATCAGCACGATTTCAGCGCGGTTGTTGTTTAGGGTCTTGTAGACTGTGTTGCGAGGATGCTGCGTACATGTCTCCAAAATCTAACCTAAACAACCGTTGCGTTGATATTGCGTAGCAGTGATTGGTTGGTTAGCGAATGGGGGCGGGGCTGTCATAGAATAATATTGGTCTCGCAGAGAATGCCATCCGCCATTGTTGTAGATTAGCGTCACATAGCTGGCCTTTTTCTGAAAACCCAAGCACATATTGTTCCATAGCATACGCCTTCAGTTGATCATGACAAATCCTCTCTTACCTTGACGATTAAAAAGCCTCCATAATTTAGTAAATAAAGCTGTAGCCAGCCAGCTAGCATTGGTGCTATACAAAATGCTATCCACATTAGCTACATAGCTAACCAACTAAATACAATGGTATCCTGAGGTAACTTTAACGTTAAATACAACGTTTGCTAGTCGAAATGACTGGACACACACAGGGACAAGTTAAACATCAATCAATTAATTTATTCCAATAGGTAGTTTGAGCTGCATGTGAGCCGAGGTCCTCTCCATTGGAAACTAATGACGTTACGGTAACGTTAGCTCGAAAAGCACAGAAAGTTAAGCTGCTAGCAACAGACACTATAACACTTCCGGTCGGGGGATTTCAAAATAAAAGAGCGACGTCTAAAATCACCGGAAATACGTTTATTTTGTACATTATCTAACGTTAACACGAACCTAAACTAACTTTAGTTAAACTAACTTTGCGCGTCGATGTTGCAGAAGCATAAAGGCAGAGTGTCTAAAACACCGTTGCTTTGTCGATGTTGTGTTGCAGTTGCTTTGAAGTTTCTGTAGCATGCAGAGGCTTTTAGTCCACTGGGCCACCGGGATTATGGTGGATGTTTTGAAGCAGGCTGGCACGAGGGGGGGTGTTGTCAGGACCGCTCCATTGTCTTTCAAAGCGGCAGTTGAACTCATTCAGGTCGTTGGCTAGACGTGGGTCGTTCGTGGAATGGGGGAGGGGGGGATTTGGGCTTGTAGTCAGTGATGTTCCTGAGACCCCTCCAGACAGAAGCAGTGTCATTGGCTGAGAGCTGGTGTTGGAGCTTCTCTGAGTACTGCTGCTTAGCTTCTCTCACCGCCTTGCTAAACCTGTACTTTGACACCTTGAATCTGAGGCCATGGTTACACTGGGGTTTTTGTTTTTGTTGCTGAATGATTACTTTTGCATGTCCAAGTTAAAAAGAAACGCCGTTTTGGCAGGAAAACGTGTTTCCCTAGTGGGAACGCTGAAAAGGTATTTTCGTTTTGGAAACTCGCCGACAATGGTGCCATGTAATTTGCGCGAGCCGGATACGGAGCCATTCTGCCCAATGCCCATGCGCAGTAGAGACCGACGCCAAATTCTCCCCCTCCCAGACCCATGTCATGTCAACAAACCCTTACCACGCAAGAGTCGACTGCATGAACAGCTCAGAGCTCCTCTTTCAACATAACAAGCATTAAACAAAATGGCCCAGTCATCTATTCACTTTTGTTTAATACATGAGGCGTTGTCTAATGTTATCTAGCTACTGATAGCTCCTGATATCAACGTCTGATATTATCAGTTTGGCAGGTGCTGGCTGGCTAGCGTCGCTCGTTACTTTCAGACCCTCTTAGTCAAGTTGAACTATCGCTCTGGGGACGCTGATTAATATAACAAGCTACAACAGTCTGCATTCCCTTAACAATTGTTTGTATTGAGCCGTATTGTATTGTACCCATTCTGCAATCTGTTAAATAACGTTTACATCCATTCATTCTGCTAGCATTAACGTTACTTCGCTGCTAGCCACAATGCTATACTGTTATACTGGCATATCCCAATCACGTTAGCACGTAAGCTAACAAAATCTGCGATCTTTTTGTGAGACTAAACTCCGCTCTTGGTGGTCAATTGTGTTGATGTTAGTTTTGTTTCATCAACAAATCATCACCAAATGAGGCAGAACACAGTGAATGTATCCGTTTTTGTTTATTGCACTTTATTTCTTGCTGAAAAATAAATGCTATGTGACTAAATGGCTCATGCGAGGTATAAAGATGGTGGCTTTTGAGATTTTGAGCAGGATGTGGAGTGTCTCGTTCAACCTTTCTGATTGGTTGAAAATGGCCTTCATGTATGAACTACATCGCCACCTACTGCTTTGGCATTGTACTACATGTATATAGTAGACAAGACAAAACGACGTCTAACTTAACTCTTACTTGCCTGCCAATACGCAGCGTTCTGAAAAGCGAAATGAAACGAAAATGAAATGGCCCTAGTGTAACCGCAGCCTGAGAGTTGCAGGCGTGTTGGTTTCTCCTGCCTGAGAGGTAAGGCTGTCCCCGAAGCCTGTTTTTGGGATTCCAACTTCGTCAGGGTTTTTCGAACGGACGTTCGAACCTTTGTTTTTAATAAAAAAAAATATATATATTAAAAAAAAAATCTAAATTATTATTATTATTATATATTTTTTTATAAATATCCTCAAACTAAATCCTCAATTTGAATAACGTGATTAATCTGATTAAATTAGTCTTTTCTTTCTATTAAATCAACTTTCTTTAATGAATATAACTAAGTCATCAGTTTTTAATACTATAATATTAGTGTAGCCTAATCTTTATCTGCAACTGTGAAGAAAAACCCCATTGGTTTAAACAGAATGAATAGACACATACAAAAAAATATATATAAATAAAAATTATGTAAAGAAAATTATAATTTTTTTTAAATTCAAATGTTGATTTAGAATTCGAATGCCAACGTAACGAACGAAGGTCCGAACGTTCGAACGTTTGGGCTCAGCCCTAGTGAGAGGAGAGTTGCAGGCGTGTGAGATCTGATAATCCATACCTCCACGCTGAGACCGGGGCTCTTGAGTAATGAACACAGTGGGGGTGGGGAGGGGGGGGTGTGCTGCTAGTGACCTTTGACCCCTCCGGCAGCACATGACCTCGGCGGTCTGCGGGAACGATAAAGAGACATTACAAAACAAAAGCTAAACTCCAGACATGCGATAGTAGAAAACACACAGTCGTGCTATTTACACACAGTAGAAATAAACACTGGTCACAGTAGAAATAAACACTGGTCACAGTAGAAATAAACACTGGTCGTAAGTATTAAAGGGTCATGATCAATGTTCCCTCTAATTATTTTTTGGTCTGAGCAAACACTCAAACCTCCTGAGCAGACTTCAGCAACTACTATACTGAGCAACATACGTCACCTGCCGATTAACCGGTTAGTTGATAAGCGGCGGTTTGTAAAAAATCTGAGAATCTTAATTTCCCTTAATGTCTAACATAAAAATATATACATTTTGCTGATACACAGAGAAATAATACAAAAAGGCATATTATATTCCTTAATCAAATATTTATTTGACCATTGATTGACGATACAGAGCATAGTCCTTACTTTGGCTGGGTTGGCGGCGGCGGTGTGAGTCGTGTCACTAACTTTTGTCTTTTTAGGAGGCTGACTCGTCATTATTTTATTAAGTGAATTATAATGCGACTTCAAGGGTGACCATATTGTGATTTTTTTTTAAAGAGGACACTGCCTTCAGCCTCAAGATGCTTAATCAAAGTTTACTCAAAGATGCCTTATCATTATAATATATTTAAAGTATACCTCCTCTGTATGGATATAAAATTATTGTTTATATTATTTTATATAACAAAATAATATCTCTCTATAACCAAAGTTACTCAACATGCTGTATTATGCCTAAAGTAATCTATCTGACAAATCTCAAGAAAATAACTAAATCAACCTATGACAAAATAATATATATTTTCAAGTCTTACTGGACAAAATAAATAACAAGAAAAATATGATGTAATGTTCTAAATAATACCTCTTCTGTATTAGAAAATCCAGCTTTAAAAAATATATATTTATCTTTTCAATGTAATGTAAATTATAAAACAGAAACCTCACAAAGATACTAATTTAAAAGTGCACTATGCAGTTTCAGATTTGTTGCAATTAGTGTACTAAACTAATTTATTACACACATAATCCTTAGAATGATTGTATCATAAGCATTTATCAAACCAAAACATCATTTTGAGGCATCAAAATAGTTTTCAATTATTTTCTTTCTCTCTGTATAGCTGCATTCTTCAATCAATTCGGTCAACTTTGCCATCAAACTCTCGCCTCGCACTGCTTTGTTTGTAATGTTTTGCTGTGTCCATGTGAGCTTTGAGATCGCCAGCACCTTTATTAGACACATAAACATTATGGTCAAGCTTTGCACGCGTTGCACTCCGCTTCCAATTAGTCTCGACCGGGATGATAAATTGGAAATTTTCTCTGCAGTTCATCTGTAATGTAAATTTTTCGCGTTTGCATTGTGAGGAGCCAGCAATGCTGGTCGGATCTGTCCACTTCCTCATCTGTTGTGTGTGTCTGTGTGAGCGTGCAGTAGCGCTGCCCACAAAGCACTGAAAGCGGGGCTTCTCTTGGTAACGTCACACGCAACAGGTTACCGTTAGGGATGTCCCGATCAAATTTTTTTGCTCCCGATCCCGATCATGTGATTTTGAGTATCTACCGATACCGATCTTTCCCGATCCGATCAACAAAAATATATATATTTTTAATATTTATTAAATTTTTTATCCCAATTTCTCACATTACATTCACCCTGAATGTTGACGTTATCGAGGTGAAAAGTTAACTTCATTCAAACGAGGCATTGCAATCCTTGACATAAATCATTTGATGTATAATTAAATCAAAGGAAATGCGTTTGGGTTTGAGAGTGTGGCTGGTCTGCCGTTCTGCAGCTGGATACTATTGGTTTGTTTTGGCAAAATTCTTCTGCTCTGTGTGACAATAAATAAATGAATGATGATATGCAATTTAAAACCAAAACTAAGGCCTCAGTATGAGTTTAAGACGTGAACATGGTCATGTTTGTTGAAAAAAAAAAAAAATTGTGCGACCGATTTCAGATGTGCGCGGGAGCGTTTTGCCATGTGCGCGCGCGCGCACGGGCGCACCTTAGGGGGAAGGTTGGTCATGATGAGTATTCTATGGATGAACATTCCAGTTAAAGGTGCTATAGATAACATTCAGCCACTAGATGTCACACTAGAGCCTATATTTATCCAATCAGGTGCATTCCACGCAGGGAAATGGGAAGTAGGGAGGGGATACAATGCAACATGTAAACGAGAGTAATTTTGGACCCGCCAAAACCTTTTGGAGGGAGAAGCAATACTTTTATTGCACACCTTCCTAAAAGCTCTGTGGATGCTCTCTCTCTCTCTCTCTCTCTCTCTCTCTCTCTCTCTCTCTCTCTGTCTCTCTCTGTCTCTCTCTCTCTCTCTGTCTGTCGCTCTCTCTCTCTCTCTCTCTCTGTGTGTGTCTCTCTCTCTTTGCTCTCTCTCTTCTCTTTGCCTCTGTGTGTGTGTGTGTTATGTACCATGATCTTGATTACTCCTGTGTCACTGTGCATGCAGGTGATGGCTGCTAATTAGCTGATTGCTGCTGATTGGATACCTGCCTGGCAGCTCAAAGACACTTGCTGACCCACACATGCACTGTGACTGTTGCTAGAAGAGATTGTGGAAACAGAGTCTCTTCACTTTCGACCATTCTTGATCTTTAGTTTGAGCTAGTTATCGTAATTAGAATAGTCTTTTGGTTTAAACACAGACCAGATGTCTGTGTGCACTAATGTTGCTTCCCTTTGAGCCAGGGTCGTAACAGTGTCTCTCTCTCTCTCTCTCTCTCTCTCTCTCTCTCTCTCTCTCTCTCTCTCTCTCTCTCTCTCTCTCTCTCTCTCTCTCTCTCTCTCTCTCTCTCTCTCTCTCTCTCTCTCTCTCTCTCTCTCTCTCTGTCTCTCTTTGCTCTCTCTCTTATCTTTGTCTCTGTGTGTGTTTCTCTCTCTCTCCCCCCCCCCCTCTCTCTCTCTCTCTCTCTCTCTCTCTCTCTCTCTCTCTCTCTCTCTCTCCCTCTCTCAGGTTTGCGTCAGCGTTGACCTACTATGGGATCTGTCTGAACGTGGGCTCGTTCGGAGTAAACGTGTACCTCGCCCAGTTCTACTCCGGCCTGACCGAGTCCCCCTGTCTGCTCGTCCCGTTCCTATTGGCTCGCTGTGGCCGGCGGCCAATGAGCATGCTGTCTCTGTTGCTGAGTGGCACAGCCTGCCTGCTGTCACTGGTGGTGTCTCGACTCTATGGTGCGTTACATTTGAAATACCTTATTTTAATGGATTCTATGGTGCGTTACATTTGAAATACCTTATTTTAATGGATTCTATGGTGCGTTACATGAAATACCTTATTTGAATGGATTATATGGTGCGTTACATGAAATACCTTATTTTAATGGATTCTATGGTGCGTTACATTTGAAATACCATATTCTAATGGATTCTATGGTGCGTTACATTTGAAATACCTTATTTTAATGGATTCTATGGTGCTGAAATACCTTATTTTAATGGATTCTATGGTGTGTTACATTTGAAATACCTTATTTTAATGGATTCTATGGTGCGTTACATTTGAAATACCTTATTTGAATGGATTCTATGGTGTGTATCATTTGTAATACCTTATTTTAATGGATTCTATGGTGCGTTACATTTGAAATACCTTATTTTAATGGATTCTATGGTGCGTTACATTTGAAATACCTTATTTGAATGGATTCAATGGTGCGTTACATGAAATACCTTATTTGAATGGATTCTATGGTGCGTTACATGAAATACCTTATTTTAATGGATTCTATGGTGCGTTACATTTGAAATACCTTATTCTAATGGATTCTATGGTGCGTTACATTTGAAATACCTTATTCTAATGGATTATATGGTGCTGAAATACCTTATTTTAATGGATTCTATGGTGTGTTACATTTGAAATACCTTATTTTAATGGATTCTATGGTGCGTTAATTTTGAAATACCTTATTTTAATGGATTCTATGGTGTGTTACATTTGAAATACCTTATTTTAATGGATTCTATGATGTGTATCATTTGAAATACCTTATTTTAATGGATTCTATGGTGCGTTACATTTGAAATACCTTATTTTAATGGATTCTATGGTGCGTTACATTTGAAATACCTTATTTTAATGGATTCTATGGTGCGTTACATGAAATACCGTATTTGAATGGATTCTATGGTGCGTTACATGAAATACCTTATTTTAATGGATTCTATGGTGCGTTACATTTGAAATACCTTATTTTAATGGATTCTATGGTGCGTTACATTTGAAATACCTTATTTTAATGGATTCTATGGTCTGTTACATTTGAAATACCTTATTTTAATGGATTCTATGGTGTGTATCATTTGAAATACCTTATTTTAATGGATTCTATGGTGCGTTACATTTGAAATACCTTATTTTAATGGTTTCTATGGTGTGTTACATTTGAAATACCTTATTTTAATGGATTCTATGGTGTGTATAATTTTTTAAAACTTTATTTGAATTGATTCTATGGTATGTGTACATTTGAAATACCTTATTCTAATGGATTATATGGTGCTGAAATACCTTATTTTAATGGATTCTATGGTGTGTTACATTTGAAATACCTTATTTTAATGGATTCTATGGTGCGTTAATTTTGAAATACCTTATTTTAATGGATTCTATGGTGTGTTACATTTGAAATACCTTATTTTAATGGATTCTATGATGTGTATCATTTGAAATACCTTATTTTAATGGATTCTATGGTGCGTTACATTTGAAATACCTTATTTTAATGGATTCTATGGTGCGTTACATTTGAAATACCTTATTTTAATGGATTCTATGGTGCGTTACATGAAATACCGTATTTGAATGGATTCTATGGTGCGTTACATGAAATACCTTATTTTAATGGATTCTATGGTGCGTTACATTTGAAATACCTTATTTTAATGGATTCTATGGTGCGTTACATTTGAAATACCTTATTTTAATGGATTCTATGGTCTGTTACATTTGAAATACCTTATTTTAATGGATTCTATGGTGTGTATCATTTGAAATACCTTATTTTAATGGATTCTATGGTGCGTTACATTTGAAATACCTTATTTTAATGGATTCTATGGTGTGTTACATTTGAAATACCTTATTTTAATGGATTCTATGGTGTGTATAATTTTTTAAAACTTTATTTGAATTGATTCTATGGTATGTGTACATTTGAAATACCTTATTTGAATGGATTCTATGGTATGTGTACATTTGAAATACCTTATTTGAATGGATTCTATGGTGTGTATAATTTTTAAATACTTTATTTGAATTGATTCTATGGTATGTGTACATTTGAAATACCTTATTTGAATGGATTCTATGGTGTGTATAATTTTGAAATACTTTATTTGAATTGATTCTATGGTGCGTGTACATTTGAAATACCGTATTTGAATGGATTCTATGGTGCGTTACATGAAATACCGTATTTTAATGGATTCTATGGTGCGTTACATTTGAAATACCTTATTTTAATGGATTCTATGGTGCGTTACATTTGAAATACCTTATTTTAATGGATTCTATGGTCTGTTACATTTGAAATACCTTATTTTAATGGATTCTATGGTGTGTATCATTTGAAATACCTTATTTTAATGGATTCTATGGTGCGTTACATTTGAAATACCTTATTTTAATGGATTCTATGGTGTGTTACATTTGAAATACCTTATTTTAATGGATTCTATGGTGTGTATAATTTTTTAAAACTTTATTTGAATTGATTCTATGGTATGTGTACATTTGAAATACCTTATTTGAATGGATTCTATGGTATGTGTACATTTGAAATACCTTATTTGAATGGATTCTATGGTGTGTATAATTTTTAAATACTTTATTTGAATTGATTCTATGGTATGTGTACATTTGAAATACCTTATTTGAATGGATTCTATGGTGTGTATAATTTTGAAATACTTTATTTGAATTGATTCTATGGTGCGTGTACATTTGAAATACCTTATTTGAATGGATTCTATGGTGTGTATCATTTTGAAATACTTTATTTGAATTGATTCTATGGTGCGTACATACATTAGATATTTTCTTTATACTTTATTGTGTCAATGAAGTCACTACATTTAGGTGTAGTATATGTACACACATATCCATACATACATACATACATACATACATACATCATGTATGCATACCTACACACATACATACGTACACACACAAATGTACATACGTATATTTAAAATCTTGACACAAATGTATTTATACATTTGAAATCATTTATATGAATTGATTCTATGGTATGTATACATTTGAAATCATTTATATGAATTGATTCTATGGTATGTATACATTTGAAATCATTTATATGAATTGGTTCTATGGTATGTATACATTTGAAATCATTTATATGAATTGATTCTATGGTGTGTACATTTGAAATACTTTATTTGAATTGATTCTATGGTGTGTATAATTTTGAAATACTTTATTTTAATCGATTCCATGGTGTGTATAATTTTGAAATACTTTATTTTAATTGATTCCATGGTGTGTATAATTTTTAAATACTTTATTTTAATTGATTCTATGGTGTGTGTATACATTTTAAATGCTTTATATGATATGTGTTATTGTATTTCCACAGAGGCCTGCTGTAATCAGGGGTCTGTTAGTACATTGTATAATATGTGTTATTAACAGTACATTGTATAATATGTGTTATTAACAGTACATTGTATAATATTTGATATTGTACTCCCACAGATAGGCCTGCTATAGTCATGGGTCTGTTAGTACATTGTATAATATGTGTTATTAACAGTACATTGTATAATATTTGATATTGTACTCCCACAGATAGGCCTGCTATAGTCATGGGTCTGCTAGTACATTGTATAATATGTGTTATTAACAGTACATTGTATAATATGTGTTATTAACAGTACATTGTATAATATTTGATATTGTACTCCCACAGATAGGCCTGCTATAGTCATGGGTCTGTTAGTACATTGTATAATATGTGTTATTAACAGTACATTGTATAATATTTGATATTGTACTCCCACAGATAGGCCTGCTATAGTCATGGGTCTGTTAGTACATTGTATAATATGTGTTATTAACAGTACATTGTATAATATTTGATATTGTACTTCCACAGATAGCCCTGCTATAGTCATGGGTCTGTTAGTACATTGTATAATATGTGTTATTAACAGTACATTGTATAATATTTGATATTGTACTCCCACAGATAGGCCTGCTATAGTCATGGGTCTGTTAGTACATTGTATAATATGTGTTATTAACAGTACATTGTATAATATTTGATATTGTACTTCCACAGATAGCCCTGCTATAGTCATGGGTCTGTTAGTACATTGTATAATATGTGTTATTAACAGTACATTGTATAATATTTGATATTGTACTTCCACAGATAGCCCTGCTATAGTCATGGGTCTGGCTCTGATAGGGAAGTTCTGTATGACGACCACAGTCTTCGTCTCCCTGCTCTATGGAATCGAGCTCTTTCCTACTGTCGTCAGGTACACACACACACACACGCACGCACCACTTGGCCTCTGTGTGCTTCATGTTGACATACAGACCTGCAGAGTGACGTCTTGGTTTCATGACAGAGTGAGAGGCCTGACACATAGTGAGAGTGAGAGACAGAGTGAGAGGCCTGACAGAGTGACACTGTGTTCAATGATTAAAAAGCTTGGGTTAACAATTAAAGTTGTACAGTAGCTTAGTGCTCGTGACCATGATACTCACACACACACACACACACACACACACACACACACACACACACACACACACACACACACACACACACACACACCACACACACACACACACACACACACACACACACACACACACACACACGTCATGTTGACATGTTGGTCAGCGTGTTTGGAAGGCAGAGTCGGGTCATGTAGGTGAATTGGAACAAGACCAGGTCCTTCTAGAATGACTCAGCTGTCATCATATTCCTAGAGAGGCTGGGTAGTGTAGAGGTCTAAACGCTAGGTAGTGTAGAGGTCTAAACACTAGAGCGGCTGGGTAGTGTAGAGCAGGGGTTCCCAACCTTTTTTCCCCCAGGGACCCCCAAACATCTCTGATGAAATTCCTGGACCCCCCTCCTAATAAAATACCATAAAATACTTTTTTCTTTGTCATTTTAATACGTTTTTTTTGTCATTTTAATAACAAACTGCTTATACACAGGCATATGCATCATAATTAGACCCACTATGCTTCTTTGACTTGTGCCTTCAATCAACAAATCTCCAAAAGCACCATCTGTATTTCAAAATGTTGGCCAATATTCAAATCCTGTATTCATGCTCTCAAATCAGGCCCTAATGGTGAACGGTTTGCATTTATGTTGAATGAAGTAAGAATCCACTGCAGTAAAAATATCCTCACCTGGAGTGGTGGTAGTAAGGTTGACTTACATGAAAATGTCCTGCTTCAGATCCTCATTTTCGATATACTGCACATAAACGATGAGCACAGCCTCGTCTGCGACAGTTGTAGTTTTATCAAGTTATATGGCAAATGGACCCTTTCTAAGCTTTTCTGACAGCTGCTGCTCGCAATCACTTGACATCTTATCAATTCGGTCTTTCACTACATTGTTCGAGAGTGGTACTGATTTTAGTTTATCCGCCACCTGTGGGCCGCACAGTTTCTAAACCATTTTGATGCAGGCTGGTTTGATGAGCTGCTCGCCAAAGACGCCAATATTGTGCGGTTTCTTTGCTTTTGCAATTAAAAGCGAACACTCAAAGGAGGCTTTGGTAGCCTTCTGTAAATCACTGCCACCCCTGCTCCACGCTACTCTAACATCAACGGGCTTGTTCGCCTTGAGAGACTGTTCTTTCCTCCGAAAAAAGTCTGGATCCTTCCCAACGGTTGCTGGGTGCTTAGACGCGGCCTGATGTCTCTTCAGCTTGCTGGGCTTCAGGCTCGAGTTTGCCAACTTTTCTCCACAAATCACACACTTTGTCTGGTTTGACGTTTGTCTGGTCCCTCAGTGAAGCCCATGGTGATGTAATTTTCGCGATTGCTGTAGGTCCTAACCTTTTTTGCAGATGAGCTGCCGTCATCTCCTTTTCGTTTGTCACACATTTTCGCCTCTGGCGGCTGACTGCAGACGAGCCGAGAAAGTTAACTAGCGTGCTAGGCTAGCTACGGAAAGTGATACAGTCAACTGATTCGCGTTTTAGCGGCTACCCGGTAGCCTACTGTTAACGTTCAAAAATCATGTCTAGATGTTTATTTATCTTTATTTTGTATTGTAGTGGAGAGACTATTCATGCTTCTGATGATAAAAATATGCTAATTAAAGGTTGGGAATCACTGGTGTAGAGGTCTAAACACTAGAGTGGCTGGGTAGTGTAGAGGTCTAAACGCTAGGTAGTGTAGAGGTCTAAACACTAGAGCGGCTGGGTAGTGTAGAGGTCTAAACACTAGAGTGGCTGGGTAGTGTAGAGGTCTAAACACTAGGTAGTAGGTAGTGTAGAGGTCTAAACACTAGGTAGTGTAGAGCAGGGGTTCCCAAACTTTTCAGGCCGGGACCCATAAAATAAGGCGTCAGAGAGCCGCGGCCCAATGCACATTGTCAGGCTTTTTTTTATTCTTTTTTTTGCCAGGTGACCAATTTTTTAAGCCAAATATCACTTCAATCCTATTAAGTTAGTTCAAGTTAGTTATTCATTTATATGTGCTATTTATGAGAGGGCTAACTTGTTGCAAAATAATAATGATAATAATAATAGCCTCATTAAAATACTATTGTTGCTTCGGTTGTTTTCAGCGTTTTATGTGCATAATCTGTTATTTAGTTTGAAATGTTCGTTGAAATAAGTAGATTTTTATTTATTTTATTTATTAAGTTAATATAAAACCATATAGTCACATTTTAGAATACAATAGAATAGAATTTTAGAATACAACTAGAAACACTGTCCTGGCCTGCTTCTAAGTTCAGTGGCCTTAAAAAAAAAAGATTATTATTATTATTTTTTTTAATCATCTCGCGGCCCTCCCGTGGCTGCTCGCGGCCCACCTTTGGGTCGCGACCCCGACTTTGGGAACCACTGGTGTAGAGGTCTAAACACTAGAGTGGCTGGGTAGTGTAGAGGTCTAAACACTAGAGAGGCTGGGTAGTGTAGAGGTCTAAACACTAGAGTGGCTGGGTAGTGTAGAGGTCTAAACACTAGAGTGGCTGGGTAGTGTAGAGGTCTAAACACTAGAGTGGCTGGGTAGTGTAGAGGTCTAAACACTAGAGAGGCTGGGTAGTGTAGAGGTCTAAACACTAGAGTGGCTGGGTAGTGTAGAGGTCTAAACACTAGAGTGGCTGGGTAGTGTAGAGGTCTAAACACTAGAGAGGCTGGGTAGTGTAGAGGTCTAAACACTGGGTAGTGTAGAGGTCTAAACACTAGAGTCGCTGGGTAGTGTAGAGGTCTAAACACTGGGTAGTGTAGAGGTCTAAACACTAGAGAGGCTGGGTAGTGTAGAGGTCTAAACACTAGAGTGGCTGGGTAGTGTAGAGGTCTAAACACTAGAGTGGCTGGGTAGTGTAGAGGTCTAAACACTAGAGAGGCTGGGTAGTGTAGAGGTCTAAACACTGGGTAGTGTAGAGGTCTAAACACTAGAGACGCTGGGTAGTGTAGAGGTCTAAACACTAGAGAGGCTGGGTAGTATAGAGGTCTAAACACTGGGTAGTGTAGAGGTCTAAACACTAGAGTGGCTGGGTAGTGTAGAGGTCTAAACACTAGAGTGGCTGGGTAGTGTAGAGGTCTAACGAGTGGCTGGGTAGTGTAGAGGTCTAAACGCTAGGTAGTGTAGAGGTCTAAACACTAGAGCGGCTGGGTAGTGTAGAGGTCTAAACACTAGAGTGGCTGGGTAGTGTAGAGGTCTAAACACTAGGTAGTGTAGAGGTCTAAACACTAGGTAGTGTAGAGGTCTAAACACTAGAGTGGCTGGGTAGTGTAGAGGTCTAAACACTAGAGTGGCTGGGTAGTGTAGAGGTCTAAACACTAGGTAGTGTAGAGGTCTAAACACTGGGTAGTGTAGAGGTCTAAACACTAGAGAGGCTGGGTAGTGTAGAGGTCTAAACACTAGAGTGGCTGGGTAGTGTAGAGGTCTAAACACTAGAGAGGCTGGGTAGTGTAGAGGTCTAAACACTAGA
Source organism: Notolepis coatsorum (assembly GCF_963971535.1). Taxonomy (NCBI): domain Eukaryota; kingdom Metazoa; phylum Chordata; class Actinopteri; order Aulopiformes; family Paralepididae; genus Notolepis; species Notolepis coatsorum. Next base: position 64,002,845 of record NC_140165.1, read on the forward strand.
GTGGCTGGGTAGTGTAGAGGTCTAAACACTAGAGTGGCTGGGTAGTGTAGAGGTCTAAACACTAGAGAGGCTGGGTAGTGTAGAGGTCTAAACACTGGGTAGTGTAGAGGTCTAAACACTAGAGTCGCTGGGTAGTGTAGAGGTCTAAACACTGGGTAGTGTAGAGGTCTAAACACTAGAGAGGCTGGGTAGTGTAGAGGTCTAAACACTAGAGTGGCTGGGTAGTGTAGAGGTCTAAACACTAGAGTGGCTGGGTAGTGTAGAGGTCTAAACACTAGAGAGGCTGGGTAGTGTAGAGGTCTAAACACTGGGTAGTGTAGAGGTCTAAACACTAGAGACGCTGGGTAGTGTAGAGGTCTAAACACTAGAGAGGCTGGGTAGTATAGAGGTCTAAACACTGGGTAGTGTAGAGGTCTAAACACTAGAGTGGCTGGGTAGTGTAGAGGTCTAAACACTAGAGTGGCTGGGTAGTGTAGAGGTCTAACGAGTGGCTGGGTAGTGTAGAGGTCTAAACGCTAGGTAGTGTAGAGGTCTAAACACTAGAGCGGCTGGGTAGTGTAGAGGTCTAAACACTAGAGTGGCTGGGTAGTGTAGAGGTCTAAACACTAGGTAGTGTAGAGGTCTAAACACTAGGTAGTGTAGAGGTCTAAACACTAGAGTGGCTGGGTAGTGTAGAGGTCTAAACACTAGAGTGGCTGGGTAGTGTAGAGGTCTAAACACTAGGTAGTGTAGAGGTCTAAACACTGGGTAGTGTAGAGGTCTAAACACTAGAGAGGCTGGGTAGTGTAGAGGTCTAAACACTAGAGTGGCTGGGTAGTGTAGAGGTCTAAACACTAGAGAGGCTGGGTAGTGTAGAGGTCTAAACACTAGAGTGGCTGGGTAGTGTCGAGGTCTAAACACTAGAGTGGCTGGGTAGTGTAGAGGTCTAAACACTAGAGAGGCTGGGTAGTGTAGAGGTCTAAACACTAGAGAGGCTGGGTAGCCTGTACGTTAATGCCAAGCAAGCAGTGCAAAAATGCTTCCGCATTCGTCACCGCACGCTAGTGCGGTAAAGCGCCCTTCTTTTCAGACAAATGCTACCGTGCGTGCACCGGCGGCGGCGTGCTCGCTCAGGTGCGTGCGTGCGCCGGCGTGCTCGCGCGAGGTGCCCGCGCATGCGACACGAGCGGAGCTCAATATATATAAGTCACCGCCCCTTATTCAGTATCCAACAAATAGCTCAATCGGCAAGGACACATGGCTGTGGATCCTATGGCTTGTTTGCTGGCGAGTTCGAATCCCATCGAAAATATTTTTTAACGTGATTTTTTTTAACGTGTATTCTTTCGCCGATTAAGGTTAGGCATTGTTTCGGAGTTGGTTAAGGTTAGAACGGTTAAGTTTAGGCGCTGTTAAGGAGCTGGTTAAGGTTAGAGTTTGTCAAAGAGAATGGCAATATAATTTCTATGGTTAAGGTTAAGGTTAGGCATTGTTTCGGAGTTGGTTAAGGTTAGAACGGTTAAGTTTAGGCGCTGTTAAGGAGCTGGTTAAGGTTAGAGTTTGTCAAAGAGAATGGCAATAGACAGCCTATTTCCGCGAAAATGAAAGGCGCATTACTGCATGCCACTACGGTAAATTTTTGCACTGCTTGCTTGGCATAAAGCTACACGCGGCTGGGTAGTGTAGAGGTCTAAACACTGGGTAGTGTAGAGGTCTAAACACTAGAGTCGCTGGGTAATGTAGAGGTCTAAACAATGGGTAGTGTAGAGGTCTAAATACTAGAGTGGCTGGTAGTGTAGAGGTCTAAACACTAGAGAGGCTGGGTAGTGTAGAGGTCTAAACACTAGAGAGGCTGGATAGTGTAGAGGTCTAAACACTAGAGTGGCTGGGTAGTGTAGAGGTCTAACACTAGAGTGGCTGGGTAGTGTAGAGGTCTAAACACTAGAGAGGCTGGGTAGTGTAGAGGTCTAAACACTGGGTAGCAGGGTTAGAAATTAACATTTTTTTTCAAGGGCTTTTTTTGCCCCCCTTAATTGATTTTCGGGGGCTTTTTTTTGTATTTCGGGGGCACTGAATTTTTATGATGAAAATTAACATAAGGATTATAAAACATTGTTGACACTTTTTTTTACAGTCTTCGTCCCTATGTTTGATAATGTAATGTTAATGTCTCCATATATAGGGCTCTACGCTAACCTTTTTCCCAAGGAGCACATGTGCTCCTAAATAAAATGTTAATAAATAAAATCTAAATAAAAATTTAGGAGCACACAAAGAAATTTAGGAGCACAGTGAAAATTGTTCAAGTAACACAGAGTTTATTAACTATTTATCTCATGCATTATTATACTGTGCGTGTGCACACTATGAATTGAAAATGGGGGACCCTGATGTAAACAAGACGAAAGTCTTTCTCTGGTCTGCATCCCCTTAACTTGTGTGTATTGAGCTGTACTGTATTGTACCCATTCTGCAATCTGTTAATAAAGTTTTCAATCAATCAAACGCAAAGGATATCGGTTGTCAAGCTGCTTTTGTATGTTGTAGTGTTGTTATGATACCAACATTTTGACTTTGATACAGATAGGAAAGGTAATGGAATATATTATTAGATGACAGAACATTGAAAATTCTTTATACAATTATTTAATTCATTATGAAATAGAAATTCCGTTTTTGGGTGGAACGTTTGTTGCAAGGAGGGAGGAGGCGGGGACCGCTGCGTGTTACACACAACACGGAGAAATGGTCTAGCTGCTTCGGTGCGTCGTTAACGTTAACGTCGGAAGAAATTCCCCACTAAGCCCTAAATTCAGAGCAGAGCAGTATCCTAATGACTTTTATGCTTCAGTCGATAAGGTGTTTTGCGAATTCTGTCAACATACCGTGGGGACTGGACCCGCAAAAACACGTGCGAATATCACTTCAAAAGCCATGTCAGCCGGATTCCTCTCTTTCTCCTCGTCTCTCTTTTGCTCAAAATAAAAATGAATGGGCTTCATGGCTGGCTGATTTTTTTGCGTTGTCTGATTCTGAATGTATAACTTGCCTAAGCCGGTACCGTGACTTTGTTTTCGGGCGCTACTGTGATTGGACGTTTATGCGCCTTGTGTAATGTGGGACTATTATAACAGCGGAGCTGTTTTGTAATCGTCACTCGTCTCGAGTAAATGATTTTTCCGGGTGGCGCACACACACATATTATTAGGGCCAAATACAAGGGAAATGCTCGCACTGTAGATCATATATATAATTAGTAAACTGTCGGGGGCATTTTCTGCCCCCCTTAACTGATATTCGGGGGCATTTTGTCCATTTTCAAGGGCATTTTGCCCCGAGCCCCCGTTAATTTCGAACCCTGCTGGGTAGTGTAGAGGTCTAAACACTAGAGAGGCTGGGTAGTGTAGAGGTCTAAACACTAGAGAGGCTGGGTAGTATAGAGGTCTAAACACTGGGTAGTGTAGAGGTCTAAACACTAGAGTGGCTGGGTAGTGTAGAGGTCTAAACACTAGAGAGGCTGGGTAGTATAGATGTCTAAACACTAGAGTGGCTGGGTAGTGTAGAGGTCTAAACACTAGAGTGGCTGGGTAGTGTAGAGGTCTAAACACTAGGTAGTGTAGAGGTCTAAACACTAGAGTGGCTGGGTAGTGTAGAGGTTTAAACACTAGAGTGGCTGGGTAGTGTAGAGGTCTAAACACTGGGTAGTGTAGAGGTCTAAACACTAGAGTGGCTGGGTAGTGTAGAGGTCTAAACACTGGGTAGTGTAGAGGTCTAAACACTAGAGAGGCTGGGTAGTGTAGAGGTCTAAACACTAGAGAGGCTGGGTAGTGTAGAGGTCTAAACACTAGAGTGGCTGGGTAGTGTAGAGGTCTAAACACTGGGTGGTGTAGAGGTCTAAACACTAGAGTGGCTGGGTAGTGTAGAGGTCTAAACACTAGGTAGTGTAGAGGTCTAAACACTAGAGTGGCTGGGTAGTGTAGAGCTCTAAACACTAGAGTGGCTGGGTAGTGTAGAGGTCTAAACACTAGAGTGGCTGGGTAGTGTAGAGGTCTAAACACTGGGTGGTGTAGAGGTCTAAACACTAGAGTGGCTGGGTAGTGTAGAGGTCTAAACACTAGGTAGTGTAGAGGTCTAAACACTAGAGTGGCTGGGTAGTGTAGAGGTCTAAACACTAGAGAGGCTGGGTAGTGTAGAGCAGGGGTTCTCAACTTTTCTGCTGCCAAGGCACCCCTGTGTCCAATAAAATATTCCAGGGCACCCCTACATACGATAAAGACTTTTCCGGTCCTGTCTTTTTTGCTACAATGATGACAAAAGTGCTTGCTTTCAAAATAACGTTTATTTAACCCATTGAAACCGGGAAACACATTTGTGTGTATATGCAGGCTATATAATGCATTATTAGCAGGCGTTTCAGGTCTAAATGTATAAATAAATATAACAATAGTGTGACCATTTCTCAAACAGAAAATCATGTATTTTCTTTTAAATACAGAAAAGGATCACACAACATGATAACAGTCTGGTTTAGCATGAGAACACAACATGATAACACAACATGATAACAGTCTGGTTTAGCATGAGAACACAACATGATAACAGTCTGGTTTAGCATGAGAACACAACATTGCAGCTGCACTGTTTGACTGGGGCAATCTCAGCGGTCGAATTGGTACTGGAAGGTACTGTATTGGTAACTGTAACCTGTTTCGATGGACGAGTTAAAAACGTGTCCATTTTGTGTGAAAATTCAGCTTTGCGGTTCACGTTGGAAATATTATTCTAGTGAGGTGACGATTGATTATGACATCACATCCCTGCAGAGTGCCTTTTACTGTTTATCTGTTAAATACAGTTTTCATTCATTCATTCATTTACATTTTTTATCATAATAATCATAACACAGCGGCTGATACACTCACTTGTTCTGCGAGTAGACCATCGCCGTCGGAAGCGTGTAATTAGCACTTTTCAGAAGCTGTGTGGTCCGGTCTTGAACTTTCCATAACGTGTCTCGATAAATCCATTTGATTAGATCCAGCACTGAATGCATTTAGTGATTATTATCACGACGACGATTGCGATAGCCGCTTTGCATTTCCTTGATAACGGACATAGGACCCATGATGTCACACGAATGCGACTGCTCTGGAAATGCGTTGGAAAATCTGTTGGTAAAAGTAATGACGCCTGCCGCGGACGTTAAGTTGGTGAAGTTTCTATAATAACTATAATGTGATCGATTTCTTTTTTAGTTCATGTTATTTGATTAGGCAATTATTGTATACACATGAAGCACTAGATAGACTTTTTCCAATAATTCTTTTGTTTTTTTTATTGATCTTTTTCCCCCCTCCATTTTCCTCAGATTTTCTCCCATCCCAATGTTAGTCGTTATGCCAATTCCCAATCCCCTTCCTGGTCGCCTGTACGTTAATGCCAAGCAAGCAGTGCAAAAATGCTTCCGCATTCGTCACCGCACGCCAGTGCGGTAAAGCGCCCTTCTTTTCAGACAAATGCTACCGTGCGTGCACCGGCGGCGGCGTGCTCGCTCAGGTGCGTGCGTGCGCCGGCGTGCTCGCGCGAGGTGCCCGCGCATGCGCATGAGATCCCACACGAGCGGAGCTCAATATATATAAGTCACCGCCCCTTATTCAGTATCTAGCAATAGCTCAATTGGCAAGGACACATGGCTGTGGATCCTATGGCTTGTTTGCTGGCGAGTTCGAATCCCATCGAAAATATTTTTTAACGTGATTTTTTTTTAACGTGTATTCTTTCGCCGGTTAAGGTTAGGCATGGTTAAGGTTAAGGTTAAGGTTAGGCATTGTTTCGGAGTTGGTTAAGGTTAGAACGGTTAAGTTTAGGCGCTGTTAAGGAGCTGGTTAAGGTTAGAGTTTGTCAAAGAGAATGGCAATATAATTTCTATGGTTAAGGTTAGGCATGGTTAAGGTTAAGGTTAAGGTTAGGCATTGTTTCGGAGTTGGTTAAGGTTAGAACGGTTAAGTTTAGGCGTTGTTAAGGAGCTGGTTAAGGTTAGAGTTTGTCAAAGAGAATGGCAATAGACAGCCTATTTCCGCGCGACCTGGGCGCTGGGCGGCGGAAAATGAAAGGCGCATTACTGCATGCCACTACGGTAAATTTTTGCACTGCTTGCTTGGCATAAAGCTACACACTTCCTGGTCGCTGCGCACTTACCCCCCACAGTCAGATCATCTGGGAGAGTGGAGGCTATCACGTGCTTCCTCCGACACACGTCCAGCCAATCAACCGCTTCTTTTCACCTGGCAGCGCGGATATTCTCCGAGAGGGCGTAGCGTGTGGAAGGATCACACTATCCCACTCAGGTCCCATCCGCGCTTAGCAGGCGCCCCGACCGAACTGTAGGAGTCGCTGTTTACAACGACCCGGACCCACCCCGCCAGCTTCTCCCACCCTCTAATACTGCCAATTGTATTAGTGTGAACGACCAGCCAAGCTGGTGACAACCCCGGAGCTGTGAGCTGGATTCGAACAGGCGAATCCAGCTCACAGCTCCGGGGTTGGTGACGAACGCAATCTCCGCTACGCCACCTAACCGCAGATAGACTATTTGTTTAGTTAAATAGTTGCAGGGCTGTACGTTAACTTTTTTTGCACATAGCACTGGTGCTACAGAGGTTGATAGTTTTGTAGCACAGGCCAAAATCTTGTAGCACAAGTATAAAACGTGTTATATTTGTAACAGTCACAAATGTGCCTATTGTATTTGTGTTATTTAGTTGCAGTGCCATGTTTGGCTGTCATTTTCATGCTGACAAGTTGACGTCACACAGCCAGACACATTACGTGTAAGGAATTATGGGATTTGGTGTTGGGTGTATGTACTCTACTAGGGGTGGGAATCACCAGTTTCATCACGATACGATATCGATTCTTTGGACAACGATACGATATTTTCCGATATCTGCCACGATACGATCCAATGCAGGTGCCTGCAATCGATATGAGATGATATCATAAGCCCATTTAACACAATCAGTAACATTTAGATCAACTCAAAAGGTAACAAATATAATTTGGAAAAAAAAATGTTAGCTCTTCCAGACATTTAAATGAAAAACTATTTATTGTTTTTAATACAAATAGACCTCCTGTTCACTATAAAGTGCCACGTTTTGATATATTGAGCTTTAAACCTTAAGTACATTTTTTGGAACACGCAACCTAAAACTCCTTCCTCTCCCAAACCGTTCCTGCAATTGTTTTATGTTGCATGATGATCATGCATACATTTATTATGTATTGTATTTTTTATGTTTAAATATCAACATCATCTGTCTGTCCACCCTCAGTACATTTACTATCAATATAATATACTCGTCTGACTTCATCATATCTTTTCAAACGCACACACACAGAGGGAGAATGCCCCCCCCCCCCTCCTTCCCAGTCCTCCTTCCCAGTCCCCACTCTGCTGTTCTCTGTTGCTCTGAACAGGGCTTTAGCTTGTTGTTAGCTTATGCTAACGGGACAGTAATTCCGGTCTTAAACACGACATGGTCATAAAGGAATGGCAAGGATTGCTAAGCATGTTATATGCATTTGACCCGTTGCGGAATAAAACAGCAGGGATTTGTTTTGGGTCGCGAAAACACTATCCTTGCTCTGTTGCAATGTCCGCGTTCCAGACGCTACTGCTACTTCACGCTACTGCTGTGTGGAGATGCATCCTATTGGCTGTGTGCTGTAGAGCGGATATGAGTCACGACACCATGGATTTTCAAAATAAGAGTATCATAATGACCTGAATGTTGCTAGCTGTCGGAGCCTAGTTATTATAGCTGGAGCTGCACTTGGGCAGAAATGAGACCCGCTACAGGATTTTCAAAATAAGACTGTTGTCATTCTATATTTTTAAAGAACATTCCCAGGCATCTCGCGGCACCCCTGGTAGCACCCCTGTTGAGAACCGCTGGTGTAGAGGTCTAAACACTAGAGTGGCTGGGTAGTGTAGAGGTCTAAACACTAGAGTGGCTGGGTAGTGTAGAGGTCTAAACACTGGGTAGTGTAGAGGTCTAAACACTAGAGTGGCTGGGTAGTGTAGAGGTATAAACACTGGGTAGTGTAGAGGTCTAAACACTAGAGAGGCTGGGTAGTGTAGAGCAGTGTTTCCCAAACGATTTTTTAATTTTTTTTACCAACTTTTTTTTAAATCTTTTTTTTTTTAAAACAAGTTCAGAGGAAAGATACATTCACATCAGCATTTCATATTAATTCCCACAGTGGCATAAAAAAGTGTCTTTTCAGTATATAGATTGTCCGTCAGTATAGTCATATACTGTGTAGCCTGCCTGCTTGCAGTTGTGATTTTTAGAGATGAATCATCGTTTAAGTTCAAGTTTCAAGTTTCAAGTTTCTTTAATAGTTGTCATACAGAAGTACAGAATACTTTTATACAAAATGCTTCTTACTGTTACGCTCCAGAGACTGTGCAAGACAAGATAAGTATGAAATAAAATAACATAGTATAGCATGTAAATTAGAAGTAAAAAAAAAAGGTCACAGTGTTCAGTATAGACATATGTACAATGTTCGATGCAGAATAGACGTAACTGAGTTACCATATAATATACAATATACTATGCAGTGTACTAATATACAATACTATATAGTGCAAGGCAGAAATGGGATGAGGTGCAATTTAGGTACAATTTACAGTAGGTGTACGAGTTGTAGTGCAAATCCTTTATCAATAAATATAAAGTGTGTTTGTGTGATCTAAAGTGTGGAGAGTGGGTGCTGCAGTGTGTTGTTTGTTTAAGTGAGTGTGTGCGTGTGGGTGTGTGTGCTGTGTGCATTTGATGGTTGTTGCATAGTGTTTATTGTTCGTTTAGCAGCCTGATGGCCTGGGGATAGAAGCTTCTTCTGAGTCTTTCTGTGCTCGCCTTAAGACTCCGGTATCGCTTGCCTGACCGCAGCAGTTCAAAGAGGCAGTTGTTCGGGTGGCTGGAGTCCTTGATGATTCTCTTAGCCTTCCCCCTGCACCGCTTGTTGTAAATGTTCTGGAGGGTGGGAAGCCCCCCTCCAATTGTGCGTTCGGCTGAACGTGTCACTCTTTGTAGTCTGCTACGGTCTTGTGCAGTGCTATTCCCAAACCAGGAGGTGATGTTGCCAGTCAGGATGCTCTCTATTGTACATGAGTAGAATATGAGATATTCCTTTATTGATCCCCTTGGGTAAATGTGAGTGTCATAGCAGCATGGGGGAGGGGAGGTATAGGTATGGGCAGGGTAATTGCAGAAAGACATAAATATAGGCAATAGAATTAGATCTGAATATAAAAAGATGTAAATGCGATGGTTTCATGCTATTATTCGAAAGCATGTCGCCACAGAGGAAACACATTGGCTGTGGTTGCTCTGTAGTTGTGAGTGACAGTAAATCCAGAGAGCACATAATGTTCACCAAACATAATAATAAAATGTGTGGCAAACAAGGTATGTTTTTTTTTTGATCCACTTTTTCTCCCATTTTTCTATATTATCTCCCATCCCAATTTCATATCATCCAATTCAACCCTCCCCTGTCACGAACGCTGTTTCTTGCCTCCCACAAGCCGGCTGCAATGTGGACTAAGTCATACATAGCACAAGTCCCCTCCGGTACTTGAGGTAACAGCAGTCGCATCTTTTCACCTGCGCAGCTCGATCTCTCAGTGGCGAGGAGTAACGCGTGGGAGGCTCACGCTGCCCCCGACACTTCCTGATTCTACTGCGCAGGCGCACCAACCGACCTGTAGGAGTCGCTGTCCACAACGCCCGATCCCCACCCATCAGTTTCCCACCCCCTAATACGGCCAATGTGTATTAGTACGGACGACCAGCTAAACTGAAAGCAAATGTGGAGCGCTGGGCTCGAACAGGCAAGCCCAGCGTCTCCAGATTTCGTGGCGAGCGCCTTGCCCACTACGCCACATAGCCGCCCTATAAACAAGGTATGTTTATCTCCGTTATATTAGTGAGAAATAATGCAACCTTGGCCCAAAAAGCTAGTACTCCTGGACAATCCCACATCATATTATGTATGTTCCTATGACTTTTTGCGGACATAAAGCACATAGGGGACTTTGTAAAAGTTTCCTGGGTGACAGATTAAAATCTTTATCAGTTTGTAATGAGTTAATTGATTATTATAATTACGAGAGGTTAATGGAATATTATCCCATACATTCTGCCAATTTATGCAGGCGTTGTAATCCTTTAAATCTATGTTCCAGACTGGTATTACCTGTAGTTCTGTTTAGTTTTCCTTGTATTTTATTATATAACCCAGAAACAAAACCATTTTTAACATTTATGCCACTCACTATAATTATTAAAGGATGAACTGGTAAAGGCTGATGGGACACCATAAGTGCGCATTGCAGTGCGCAACTGTAAATAAAAAAAGAATTATGTACTAGGGACATTATAGATTTGCTTGAGCTCTTGAAAGGATCTGAGACCGTATTCACTGTATATGTCAGATAGTTTGTGAATACCTTGTCTTTGCCAATTGGAAAATGTAGCTGGTTTCCCTCCCAACAGTAAGAAGTTGTTATCAAAAATAGGGGTATCTAGGTGCCATTTTGTGTCCCACTGTCCCATTTCAGCAATAACGTAAATTGAATGTGCTATAATTGGGCTGAATTTAGTACGGCAAAAGCTTTGGGATAGACCAGAAAAGAGGATATATTTGAGCGTATATGGAGATACAATGTGCTTCTCCATATTCACCCATGGTATGTCAGAATCATTATTGAACCATCTTAGCAACGGCCTGAGCATAAAAGAGAAATAGTACTGTTCGAAATTATGAACCAATAGCCCTCCTGCTTTCCTACTGTAAAAAAGAAATTATGTACAGGAAAACTACCCAAATAAAGAATAATGCATGCCAAAATTGGGGGAATTCAAATTAAGTAATAATTTGATGGATATAATATTATTATTGGCTATACTTGTTCTATCGCGCAACGTTCAGCTTCCCACCGGACTGTCAGGCGTTACACCGAGCATCATCATTGTAGTGTAGCTAGTTAGCAAAATATCAAGCCTCTTTCAAAATGTCTGTTAACATTATGGATCAATGGCTGAGTCGAGCTGGTTCATCCAGCAACGACAGCACAGGTGATACTGCTGAATCAGGAGAACCCATTCAGAAGAAAAAGAAAACGGAGAAAGTGAAGAATTGTCAGTTTGGTGAACATTATGTGCTCTCTGGATTTACTGTCACTCACAACTACAGAGCAACCACAGCCAATGTGTTTCCTCTGTGGCGACATGCTTTCGAATAATAGCATGAAACCATCGCATTTACATCTTTTTATATTCAGATCTAATTCTATTGCCTATATTTATGTCTTTCTGCTATTACCCTGCCCATACCTATACCTCCCCTCCCCCATGCTGCTATGACACTCACATTTACCCAAGGGGATCAATAAAGGAATATCTCATCTGATTGTATCATATCGTATTGCATCGTATCTCATCTCATCTTATCGACAGGTTATGTATATAACCTAGTTATAATGGTACTGGCTAAGCGTCCCGCTCTTTTTATGTTTTAAAATAGTACACTCATTTGAGTAGTGGAAAAGGGGTAGGATTAAATAAGTGTATACTTCTTCCTACTCCTTTTCGAACATGTAGATTGAGTGTTTTGCGTTTTGTTATTGTTTGTTTGTATTCATTGCATGTTCGAAATAAAGATTTCAAATCAAATCAAATCAAGCCATACCGAGATATACCTCATCTCATGTACCTACTGTACACCATCAACGAAAAAACAAATACGCCCACCACCTGCCAGGCCCCGCCCCTATAGAGGCGTACTATAAATTACTAGGCGTGGTCACCACTCACTCTTCCTCGGGAAAAAACCCGTTTCCAGGAAAAGATTCCCCAAGGGAGCTCAGGGCCGCTTAAGAGCGGGACGCTTAGCCAGTACTCATATAACTCGTTATATATTCGTACTTGGCATCGCGTCCCGCTCTTAAGCCATACCAAGATATGGGGTAGAGCGGACGCGAGGCCCGACAGATGCACCCCCTGAGGACCCGTAAGCCCACATCAAGGGGTTGGGGAGTCCCGTCACCCCATCCTTCCTAATGAAGGGGGGGCACAGTCAACTCCACCCGAGTGCGAGCAAGAGGGAACTAGAACCCCTTGAACACACAGCACAGGCGGAACCACGTGTGACCCAACACACTGTGGCCCATACCCACACACCCCTGCTACCCTACCAAGGACGGGAAGCAGGAGAGGCCACAGACCCCAGAACCGCCTGGGAGACAGAACCCCCGGTCATGTCCATGAGGTAAAACCTTACGAAGGGGCCCGGGGAGGACCACGAGTGGAGTGCGCCCTGACGCCCCCAGGGGGATCCAGCCCGGCCAACGTGTAGCAGAGGGCAATGCCCTCGCACAACCAATGGGACAGGCGCTGTTTCGATAGTGCCTTACTGGCACGAGAACCACCGTGACAGACAAAAAGCTGATCGGTAACCCTGAGGTCCTGAGTACGGCTGACGTAAATTCCCAAAGCACGGACCGGACATGACAGGTGAAGGCCCGCCTCTAACTCACTAGCGTGAGGAGGCGGATGAAACGCCTGAACCACAATATCCCTGGAGCGGAAGGAACTCCGGATATTCTTAGGCACGAAGGCAGGATTAGGCCGCAGAGTGGCACCGCAATTGGAACGAAAAGACAGGCACTCTGGACGTACCGAAAGAGCACAGAGCTCACCCACGCGTTTAGCAAGAACGCGGTCTTGAATGACAGCTGTCCCAACGGCGCTTGCTCAAGCGACTCAAACGGGGCCAAGGACAACCGACCGAAGACCAATTGAAGATCCCAACTCGGAGCCAAAGAGCGTTGCACCGGCTTAACGCGTCGAGCGCCAAGCAGGAAACGCTTCACAAGAGGGTGGCTGAACAAGACCTCCCCCTCAAATCCCTCATGATAGGAGGATATAGCTGCTGCATATACCCTCACCGTCGAAGCCGACAGTCTATCAAGGAGAGACTGGAGGTAACCAAGGACAGCATCCAGGGGGCAGGAGACTGGGTCCCGGCCCCCCGCCTTACACCACTCTTGGAACATACGCCATCTGCCCGCGTAAAGCGCGACAGTGGAGGGAGCATGCGCATTCCGGATGGTATCAACCACAGCAGGGTCCATCCTCTCCAGACTTACCCTCCCACCAGCCACACCATCAGACGTTGGCCCAACACCGGGTACTGAAACAGCGACCCGTGTTGCTGAGAGAGGGCCGTCGCCGACCAAGGAATAACCCAAGGCGGAGCGACCAGTAGCTGGATCAAGACCGGGAACCACACTGCCGTGCCCCGGTCCGGCGCGACCAGGATCACCGTCCTGCGCTCCCTCCGTATCCGCTCCAACAGCTGACTCAACAGCTGTACAGGAGGAAAGGCGTACAGAAGGCCGGGCGGCCATGGAAAGATCAAGAAGGCATCCACCCCCAAGGGGGGATGATCTGCCCGACCGACCGAGAACCACAAGGGGCACTTGTGAGAACGTCGGCTCGCAAACAGATCCACCGAGGCCTCCCCGAAGCGATCCCAGATCTGCCTGACTATCGTGGCGGAGTTCCCACTCGTCGTAACGAGGACCGCCCCGAGACATCATATCCGCGCCCACATTCTCTACACCAGGGATGTGGAGCGCCCTCAGACTGCGCAGCCTGCGAGATGCCCATAGCCAGAGTTCGACCGCCGCCCGGTGCAAGCGGATGGAACGAGTCCCACCCTGCCTGTTGATATACGCCGCTGCCGTCATACTGTCCGTTCTGACCAGAACGTGCTCGCCTACCACCAGGTGGTCGAACCGTTTGAGGACCAGGAGGACCGCCTTCAATTCCAACACATTGATGTGCAGGGTAGACGGGTCAGCCTGGACCTTCGTCCAGCTGCCCCCCACTGCGTTGGTCCGACACGTCCCTCCCCAACCCGTGAGAGAGGCGTCGGTGAAGACCGTGACGTGTGAGCGCCTGCTGCCCATGGGGACCCTAATGGTGAGGATACCCAGCCTCCTCCAATGGGCGAGATCTCCCCATATCGACAAAGGAACCGTCAACCGTTTCCATTTGTCCCTCACCGGATCTATTCCCATAGAGTAGAACCACCTCTGTATCCTCCTCATGAAGAGGAGGCCAAGAGGAACCACCGTGTGAGCAGATGCCATCATACCGAGCAGGCGCATCACTTGCAGCGCCGTGACCGTCCCTCCCAGACGGAAACCCCCGAGCATGCGTAGGATAGACACCCTCCGTTGCTCCGAGAGGGTTACAATCATGGGCCTTGACCTCAACGTCAAGCCCAAGTACTCCACCTGTTGACTGGGAAGAGGCGTACTCTTATTCCAGTTCACAGCAAAACCCAGCCTGGTGAGGAATTCCACCACCAGCCTGGTATGAGACCTGGCAACCTCCTGCGAACGACTGAGGAATAGAATGTCGTCGAGATAGAATAGAACCTGTATTCCCAGATGACGTAGAGGTTCCAGCGCAGTCGCTACGCACTTGGTGAATGTGCGGGGAGCCAGAGAATAGCCGAACGGCAACCTCTGGTACTCGTACGCTACGCCCTGAAACAGGAACCGCAGGAACTTCCTGTGAGGAGGGTAAATCGGGATGTGAAAATACGCATCCTTCAGGTCTATGGAGGTGAACCAGTCTCCCCTTCTGACAGCAAGCAGCAGGAGTTTGACGGTCAACATTCTGAATGGTCTCGCTACAATCAGACGATTGAACGCGGACAGATCCAGTATAGGTCTGACCCCTCCCGTTTTTTTGGGCACCAGAAAATAACGGGAGTAGACGCCTGACATCGCGTCCTCTCTCGGGACCACGACTACGGCCTGCTTCGCCAACAGAGATTGGATCTCGTCGGCCAGGGCTGTCACTGCTTCTGACCCTGACAATAGGGTCGGCACCAAACCTGAGAACGAAGGGTGGGGTTGTGCGAACTGCAACACAAGCCCCTCCCTCAACGTTCTCTCTATCCACCCCTCCAAACGGCATTCTTGTCGCCATATGTGAAAATAATCCCACAGCGCACCCGCCGTCAACTGACGCTGGGCCGCAAGGAACAGTAGATAGTTGGCCCGGTCCCTCCCGCTGTGCGACGCACCCAAGGGGGGACCCCGACAGAAAGGGCCGGTTTGATACGGGAGAAGCTGCCATCAAACTGGTTGACACACACCCCCCCCCTGAACACCCCTCTAGCGCATGCTGAGGAGTTGCTCTACAGCTAGACACGCAAGGCGTGAGGACCCCATGGGCTCCTACACGCCATAGCCCTGCAGTGATATTTCTATCACCCAAATCACGCTTGCCTCTTCTTTGCAGACCACTGCCGCTCTCACGGGAGTGGGAGGCATCAGCGTGACACCCCGCCTGGCGAAGGCGAGGCCGGGGTAACCCTTGCTGTGCATTCAACTGAAGAGGCCTCGATTCCCCCTGCTGACCACTGTAACTAGTGCCTAGTGGTAGCCGTAACACCGGGCTCACCCATCACACAACGTGTGGTGCAGGAGCCACGCGACAGCACAACATTCTCACGGACAGACCCAGGCTCAGCCATCAACTGGGTGTCAGCACCTGTCCCCATGAGAAGTGAAAAGTGGGGCCGCATGCGCTTCAAAGAAGGTTCACGGCCCGCCCGTTGGTGACGGAGAGAGGTTTGAACGGGGAGCGGGCTGCTCGCGGCAGAATGACGACGGCTTGTTTGATCCAAGCCGAATACACCCAAAATGGCCGATCCCTCGGCCGCCAAGGCTGTCGGCCTTGTGGATCCCCGTTGACTCTCCGCCCAGGGTACCACTGGCGGGGGAAACATGACCGCCTGTCAAGGGCCTCGCCACAGTCGTTGACGAGGCCGTGCTCCAACCTCTGGCTGCA
Organism: Notolepis coatsorum; assembly: GCF_963971535.1. NCBI lineage: Eukaryota > Metazoa > Chordata > Actinopteri > Aulopiformes > Paralepididae > Notolepis > Notolepis coatsorum. Next base: position 64,018,771 of record NC_140165.1, read on the forward strand.
CAGCGTGAGGCGGTGTGGGACCCAGATCAACAACCGTCTGCGCCTCCACAGAACGACCAAAAAGTCCTTCCGTGGAAAAAGGAGTCGTGAGGAGAGAAAACCTATCCTCTTCCCCAAGAGGAGAGTGCTCCAACCAGACATGCCTATTAACAAACGTTGATAGCATCCTAATCCTCCCCACAGTTATAACTTGCGACTGAGTCAAGATCTCTATAACACCACAAACATGCAACATGTTTATAATGTCGGCTGGACCGGGGGCGGCTACGTGGCGTAGTGGGCAAGGCGCTCGCCACGAATGACGGAGACGCTGGGCTTGCCTGTTCCAGCCCAGCGCTCCACATTGCTTTCAGTTTAGCTGGTCGTTCATACTAATACACATTGGCCGTATTAGGGGGTGGGAAACTGATGGGTGGGGATCGGGCGTTGTGGACAGCGACTCCTACAGGTCGGTTGGTGCGCCTGCGCAGTAGAATCAGGAAGTGTCGGGGGCAGCGTGAGCCTCCCACGCATTACTCCTCGCCACTGAGAGATCGAGCTGCGCAGGTGAAAAGATGCGACTGCTGTTACCTCAAGTACCGGAGGGGACTTGTGCTATGTATGACTTAGTCCACATTGCAGCCGGCTTGTGGGAGGCAAGAAACAGCGTTTGTTACAGGGGAGGGTTGAATTGGATGATACGAAATTGGGATGGGAGAAAAATATATAGAAAATGGGAGAAAAAGTGGATCAAAAAAAATAATAATGTCCGCTGGACCCATAGCCCCACTACCCGACGCCAATGTGGATAGGAAAATAGCCAGCTGAGCCATAACACTGGCCGCCGCTAAAAACCATCCTGCAGCAGTATACCACTCATCCGTCCATACTGCCACCCTCCGAGCCGATTCGCTCTCAAGCATCGGCCGGGTGGGTCATCGTTCATCCCCACCGGGCCACAGGATCAAAGCTACCTGGCTACTTAGCCACGGTACACCCGGCCTGCACCCTGTTGTCAGCCCTTTTACCCGTAAAAAAGGTAAATAAGACTCAGCGAAACCCCCCACATTAGCTACCGACTGACCTTCATCAATGAACCGGGCAAGAGGAGGGAAAAGCGGCAACGTCCCACGGCGGGGAATATTAGAACAACGACCCATTTCAGCATTAGCATTAGCATTAGTAGTAGCATTAGTAGCATTAGTGTTAGCAGCATGCTCCAGGATCGCTCGGAAATCGTGCACTGCAGTGGAACGTTCACCAAGCAGCATTACTAACACCAACATCAATGCCTGATGACACAGGGCCTACCTGTGTACAAGCCGGCTCGATAGCCAAACCTTGCACGCTGCTCCTTGATCTGCTGCCACCAGACGAGGAAACATCAGAATAGGTCCGACGTGTCGCTGAAACATGCCCCGAAGATTCCAGGGGTAAGCAAACCTCCGGTAAGCATTCAACATTACGCAATTTCTCTAATCTTTTCATAGCACTAGTTACATAGGGCGACTTGCGACCGCTATGATGGAAACGAAAATAGAGGAAGAGTGAGTGGTGACCACGCCTAGTACTTTATAGTACGCCTCTATAGGGGCGGGGCCTGGCAGGTGGTGGGCGTATTTGTTTTTTCGTTGATGGTGTACAGTAGGTACATGAGATGAAGTATATCTCGGTATGGCTTAAGAGCGGGACGCGATGCCAAGTACGAATATATAACTTATGTTATCTTAGTTTTGAGTCTTCAGTGCTTTGTTAACTTAATGTTACAATGGGAATGAGGTGATGATGTCAGACCTCAGAACTAAAACTTTACTTCAATAAACTGCCAACCTGTGTGACCATGTGACTTTATCCAGGTCATCCACACACACACACACACACACACACACACACACACACACACACACACACACACACACACACACACACACACACACACACACACACACACAGCCGGTCTGCCACAATATATAGACTATTAATTATATATCCTGGGGATCACCACGATTGATTGTGTAGTAGGGGGTACTTTAGGTTGGCTTGAAATGCTTTGGGGGTACAGTACTAAAAAAAGGTTGGGAACCACTGCACATTACCCAGCCACTCTAGTGTTTAGAACTCTACACTACCCAGCCACTCTAGTGTTTAGACCTCTACACTACCCAGTCACTCTAGTGTTTAGACCTCTACACTACCCAGCCACTCTAGTGTTTAGACCTCTACACTACCCAGCCACTCTAGTGTTTAGATCTCTACACCAGTGGTTCCCAAAGTCGGGCTCGCGACCCAAAGGTGGGCCGCGAGCAGCCACGGGTGGGCCGCGAGATGATTAAAATAAAAAAAATAAAAAAATAATATTTTTTTTATTTTTTATTTTTTTATTTTTTATTTTTTTTGTCAGGCCACTGAACTTAGAAGCAGGCCAGGACAGTGTTTCTAGTTGTATTCTAAAATTCTATTCTATTGTATTCTAAAATGTGACTATATGGTTTTATATTAACTTAATAAATAAACAAAAACGAAAAATCAACTTATTTCAACGAACATTTCAAACTAAATAACAGATTATGCACATAAAACGCTGAAAACAACCGAAGCAACAATAGTATTTTAATGAGGCTATGATTATTATCATTATTATTTTGCAACAAGTTAGCCCTCTCATAAATAGCACATATAAATGAATAACTAACTTGAACTAACTTAATAGGATTGAAGTGATATTTGGCTTAAAAAATCGGTCGCCTGGCAAAAAAAAAAAAAAAAAAAGCCAGACGATGTGCATTGGGCCGCGGCTCTCTGACGCCTTATTTTCTGGGCCCTGGCCTGAAAAGTTTGGGAACCCCTGCTCTACACCAGTGGAGGCTGCTGACCAAATTTTTTGGTGAAGCACAAATTATTATATTATATATTAAATAATATTTTTTAAACATCCCCAACGCTGCAACACCCCCATTTCCCCCAGGTGTCGCTTCCATTCATTTTGGGGACCATGTTTAAATATCATCCTTCTGAAGTATAAACAAACTATACTGCTGTGACGATTTCAATAAAACAGACCTTTCTGAGTCAATGGTATGCAGTGGCGTTGCGCAATATGTCGGGGCCCCCCCGCAGGGCAGACCACTCCCCTAAATCAAACCAAGCAGACCATGGCTCGGCGGCCCGATCAAACCAAGCAGACCATGGCTCGGCGGCCCGATCAAACCAAGCACAGACCATGGCTCGGTGGCCCGATCAAACCAAGCAGACCATGGCTCGGCGGCCCGATCAAACCAAGCAGACCATGTACAGCAGGGCTATTCAACTGGCGGCCCGCGGGCCAGATCCGGCCCGCGGGATGATTCTGACCGGCCCGCCAAAGATTACATAATAATAAAAAAAAATTAAAAAATAAACATTTCTTTTTAATAATTTTTTTTTTTTTTTTTTTACTTTTTTCTTTTCATGTCAACGTTAACACGCACAATTGAGCCAAAAGTCACTCAATTAATGACAGATTTCATTGATAAATTGAGGGAAAACTTTGCAAGTCGATTTGATGAATTTGACATGTCCAGAGAATTGATGCATTTTGTGAGCAACCCATTTACATTTACATTTAGTCATTTAGCTGACGCTTTTATCCAAAGCGACTTACAAGTTCTGTACGACAAGCCATCAGGAAGGGCACAACTCTATCAGCTGAGCAACAATGTTCATCAAAGTGTTGAGTGCTACAGTGTAGGTTAGTTTATTAGGACAAGTGCATGGCAGTACGGTTAGTTAGGGTTAGATTTTTTTTTTTTTTTTTAATTCAGATAATGGTTGAAGAAGTGCGTCTTTAGTCGACGGCGAAAGATTGGACGTGATTCGGCTGTCCTAACTGGGGTGGGTAGTTCATTCCACCATTGTGGGGCAAGGACTGAGAATAGGCGACTTCTCTTTGATGACCCTCCCGGAGCTTGGATAGGAGTAGGTCTGAGGCGGCCAGAAGATGCAGAGCGTAGGGGTCTTGAGGGTGTGTAGTTAGAGACCATTGACCGGAGGTAGGCGGGAGCGGTTCCCTTTGCCGCACGGTATGCTAGGTCGAGGGCCTTGAAGCGGATTCGTGCAGCAATGGGGAGCCAGTGCAGGTCCCTAAGAAGTGGGGTGACATGGGCCGACTTCGGTAGGTTTGAGATCAGGCGGGCCGCTGCGTTCTGAATGAGTTGAAGAGGCTTAGTGGCAGTGGCCGGGAGGCCAGCGAGCAGTGCATTGCAGTAGTCGAGGCGGGAGATGACTGTTGATTGGACGAGGAGTTGGGTGGCTTCTTTTGTCAGGAAGGGGCGTATCCTTCTGACGTTGCTCAGGAGGAATCGGCAGGTTCTGGTCGTCGCTGCGATGTGAGCAGAGAAGTTCAACTGGTCGTCGAGGACAACACCAAGGTTCTTGGCGGTCGGGGACGCAGTCACAGCTGCATTCTCGACTGTGATTGAAAGGTCGGTTAGGGGGGAGGATTTGGCCGGCAGGTGGAGCAATTCTGTTTTGCTTAGGTTCAGTTTGAGGTGGTTGGACGTCATCCAGGCTGAGATGTCGGACAGACAGGCCGAGATCCGCACAGAGACGTGGATATCTGAGGGAGGGAAGGAGAGGAAGAGTTGAGTATCGTCGGCATAACAATGGTAGGAGAAGCCATGAGACGTGATAATGTTACCCAGTGATTGCCAATGTAGCTGCTATTTCCACAAAAGGACAAGCGTTCCTTGCATCACTTCACATTGATGAAGGTCTCCTGCAACTTGAAATAATTGACATGCAAGCATCATCTGCTCTGAGGCAGGCACTTGAGAATGAATCCACCACAACATTTTGGATAAAGTGTATTCATGTCAAGACATTCCCCAAAATAAAAACGCTGGCAATATCTGTGCTAACAATGTTTGGCTCAACATACACCTGTGAATCCAGTTTCTCTCACATGAATGCCATTAAAACAAGCAACGTGCCTCCTTGACAAATGAGCATTTGCATCACTGTTTGCGGGTAGCCCTCACTTCCTATGAACCCTCTTTCTCTGCCATTGCCCAGTCAAAGAAGTGCAATCGCTCTCATTATATGTGTGTATGTAGGCTAGGCCTGTCTGCCCCCCACCCCCCTGATGTTTGAGAGTTAAGAGTGGACAATAAGTGCTAATAAGATGCTGTGATTTGCTGTTGTTGCACAGACATGAAGCACTTTTTCATAAGCTCAGCTGCACTATAAATGTGTTTTTTTGTTCAAGTGTTGATGTTAGAATGTTCAGATGCACATCATGCACTTGTTTGTTTTTTATTTTATTTTTATATTGAAATGTTGAAGAGGAGATGTTGCAGTTGTTGCACAGTCATAAATGAAGCACTTTCTGCAGGAGATGTTGCAGATGTGGCACATAAATGAAGCACTTTTTTTGAAAAGTATACTACTTTTGCAATGTAGTTAAATAAAAGTTGTGAAAATGTGGTTGCGTGTTGTGTCAAGTGTACATATATTCATAGCACAGGGAGGCGCCGTGGCAGTCCGGCCCCTGGCCCCTTGGGTTTCTGACAACGTGGCCCCCTGAACAATTTAGTTGAATAGCCCTGATGTACAGTATACAGTGGCTAATATACTATCAATACTACTATTGAATATACATACACTATTCATTTCATTTACACTATACATTTCATCAAACCAGCATGTCATGTCTCCTTTAACTGTGGGTGAAAAGAGGGAGAACTACAATGACCAGAATGCCTGGCAATGTTTACTTCGTCCTCCACAGAGGCACTAGATCAGCCGTGCATCGGCAACGTACGCTAGCCTAGCCACAAGCTAGCGGCAAACATTAATTCATTGAGGCAGCACCACTAACACAGTGCACATGCAAATATTATCTGCAGGCTGCATTAGCAGCCAGCAGCCAACGTGATACATTACATTGTGTTTATATGTGACATAGCCAAGTTAACAACGTTTCATTCCCTTATTCAAGTCTCTAAACAATTCGGCTAGCTAACGTTAGCCATTAGCAAAGAACGCTAGCCTAGCCACAAGCTAGCGGCAACATTCATTACATTTACACTAACACAGTGCACATGCAAATTTTAATAGCAATTTCATTACGAAATGAAAATGGGGGACCCTGATGTAAACAAGTCGAAAGTCTTTCTCTGGTCTGCATCCCCTTAACAATTGTGTGTATTGAGCTGTACTGTACTGTACCCATTCTGCAATCTGTTAATTAAAGTTAATTAAACTATCTTCCATTAGTTGGATGTATGGCCTCTGCAAGGTTGTGTGCAGCCATTTGTTTTTGTAACATCTGCTACATCTGTCCCACGTGTTCTTTGCAGCTCACAGTTGTTAGTTATGCCCCTCTTGACTGTGACAAAAAGGTTTTGAACAAACTTACAGTAATGTCATAGCTTGTATTTGATGATATTCTTCTTTGTTATTTACTTGAATGGTTTGATCATTGATTGATGGAGTAATATGGGGTTCTGATAAACTAAAATTATTTGTTAAAATAACATAAGCTAACATATTTTTACATCTATGCAAATGCATATGCAATATGTATAACTTGAATAAGTAATAAATACAGAAACAACATGTTTAACAATATGTAAATGAGTAGCTACATTTATTTTACATTACATTAACATTTATATGGACTTTGGCCCTTTGAGGGCAACCATAATGCTGATTTACGATGAATTGAAAATGGGGGACCCTGATGTAAACAAGACGAAAGTCTTTCTCTGGTCTGCATCCCCTTAACAATTGTATGTATTGAGCTGTACTGTACTGTACCTGTAACTGAGGGGTACAATTCCCTGACTATTGATAAGTATGGTATCATTAAACCACTACCGCTTTATGTACTTTAACTACTGGCCATACAGTACACGATATCTAAATATGATGAACACTTTCCCACAATGAAATCGGTTCCACACAAAGGTAATAATCAAATATTTAATATATAGCAAAAGGTACATATGATATTTACCATTACATTTATGATTTGAATGCACTTGTAAGGCAAATGAGTACTCGTAGGCAAATCAACACTGAATGTCCAATCTCTGGTTACGCAGGAAGCAAGTAGACAACCTGGCTCTTAGGGAATTAGATCTATGGTACTCTTAGTGATATAGCAGGATATTCTGGAAGGGGTCCTCCCGGTTGTAGGCCGGTAGGGGGGTTAGGAGAGCCGTCGGTAGTAGACCGTCTGGTCAACGATATCTAGGGAGACTTCAAGTACAGAAGACAGTGCAGTAGACTCTTGATCCGCAGATGAATACACCTTGGTTCTCTTGTAGGCTGTAGCTCCACAATGAAGAAGCTAGGCGACCTCAGTCTCTCTGAGCGCCGACTCAACTTGACTCCTCTCGGGGGTAAATCCAACACTCACAGGCGTCGGCGATTATCCGCTCCACAAATCACAGTACCAAAGCAAATATATTCCAGCCGCATAGGGCTCAGCAGTCGTCGGGTAGGTAATCCAGTGTACATGTCCCTCGGTCCTCGTCTAGATCTCCTCGGATGAAGGCGCCATGTGGTCGGCCCAGCCTGGTTAAGACTCTAGATAACACGAGGAAGCGTTGGAGATGCTGGTCACTTTAGAACTCTAACCGCACGATGCACCATACACGATAGACTATTATTACTTAATAGAAATACGTTGCACTCGACGGTACAGTGCCAAACTCTGACAATTCAGCTATTAATTCGCACGAGGTCTCGATGCTATTCTAAGGCCAAACAGGCCATACTACACCGCACGCGGTATCGTGGGTGAGGCTTCACGTTCTGTTACTTAGTTGGGTAGAAGGGTAAAGGACTAAGGGATTTCTACATTTACTTGCGCCATATTTATATGCACGGTGAACAAATAGTGCCACTCTCTTTTCGGTAGCCGTATCCCTGAGCGGAGCCGGGGTTATTATTATTATTATTATTATTATTATTATTATTATTATTATTATTATTATTATTATTATTATTATTATTATTATTATTATTATTATTATTATTATTATTATTATTAATTACTTGTTTTCTTCATGTTTTTTTCGATTCATTATTTGTTTTTCCATTACTAAAATTCTCCTCAAACTAAATGTACTATAGTTTAGTATATAAACACTTGCAATAACAAAATACTTAACAGATGATAGACAATATCACACATTCATAGTCACCATATTTTGATGGTTAAATAAAATGCTACTAGGCGATATTATCAGTACTATTTATTATTGCTGTTTCTTATTTGTTTTTACTTTTACTCAAGAACACCAATTATTTAATGGTGATACCAACAAAGTAAAAGTAATTGTCATACTTTTGGCCAATACTCCTTTTATTTTTACCTGCTGCTCTTCATAGTTATTTTTTTTTCTTCAGTTATTCTTTTCTTTTTTTTTCTTTTATCTTAACCATCATCTGCATAGTCCATCATAGGATTAATCTGGGTGGTGTAGTTCTGCGAGGTCTCTCTGTGCAGAGATAAGTTGTTAAGCTATCTAAGATACTTATTAATTGGATAAACACAAAGTTTTTTTTTTTTTTAACATTATTTTTATCAATTTGACAAATGTCATAAAGATATATTCCAACTGAATAGTTGCTTAGACACCTGTTAATCAATACTGTTTACTCCAATTGCACAGAGAGCCGACCAGCACACAGCCACCCACTGGGACATGAGGAGATGAGCTTCCTTTTGCAGCTATGTCACAACCCTGTGTTAGATATACAGGGTGGGGAGGATCTATGTGGGAGGGGCACCAATCACCTTTGTTTTTTCTTGTTTTTTTTGTTTTGTTTTTGAAGTTTTTGTACTGTTTTTTAAAATTCTTACAGATTTTTTTTGTTAAGATGGGGTGGGTTATATGGGCCTTTTTTTTCCTTATGTGCATACTTTGGGCATCTCGTCAACAAAGACCAAATTTGGGTTATCTATTAGTACAGATTCATATACTTTTGAATTATTTTATTTCATATTATAAATGTCGTCTTTAGCTATTTTTTCATGGAACGTTAAAGGTCTTAACAATTCCATTAAAAGGGCTAGCTGTCTTGATACTATATCAAGAAATCGAGTTGAAATATGCATGTTTCAAGAAACGCACTTGCTTGAAAGAGATATGCACAAATTAGAAAATCAGCGTTATAAAGTGGCTTCTTCTGCTTCAGCTTTGAATAAAACCAAAGGGGTTGCTATAATCATTGATAAAAAATGCAAAATTACCATCATAGGCAAAGGCAGTGATCAAGAAGGAAGAATAGCTTTTCTAAAATGTATTCATAATGGTAAAAAAATTGCGTTTATTAATGTCTATGCACCCAACTGTTATGAACCAGACTTTTTTCAATCATTGAATAAAATCCTAATGGAACTAGCTGATTTCCAGTTGATTATTGGGTCGGATATGAATTCTGTTTTGGATCATACCTGGGATAAATCAAAAGCAGTTAATCATAATACTCGCTCGACAAACGCTTTAAAGCACTTGCTATCTGACTTTAATCTTATTGATATTTGGCGGGTTCATAATCCAGGCAACAGGGAGTATACTTTTTTCTCTAATAGACATCTATCATTTTCCCGTATTGATTTAGTTTTAATATCAGCATCCTTATTTTCAGACGTAAAAAAAATTGAAATCCGACCTATGAGTTTATCAGATCACCATGCCTATTTCTGTCAATTTCAATTCAGCCAGGCTAAGAAAAAGGCCACAAGATGGCGCTTTAACTGCTCTTTATTGGATAATCCAGCATTCTGTGAGCAATTTCAGTCTGAGCTAGCCCAATTTTTAATGTTTAATAATAACTCCGTGGATGATTTCAGGATACTTTGGGACGCTACTAAAGGCTTTGTCAGAAATAATGCTATTACTTTCTCTTCAAGTCTTAATAAATCTCAGCTAAAACGAATATCGGAATTAGAAACCATGCTGTCTACCTTGGACCTATCTCAACAGAGGCATTACTCTCAACAGACTGCCGCCACACTAGCCAATGTTAAGAGTGAACTAAACGATCTTATCAGGAAAAGAGCCGAATCCTCCATCCATAAAGGTAGAGTAAACCAATACTTTCATGGTAGTCGACCGAGTCAAATATTGGCCAACAAACTACGCAATAGTGATCTTGTAGGAAATATTACTACTGTTACATCAGAAAATGGTGAGCTGCTTACAGATCCAAAATTAATCAATACAAGATTTGCAAAATTTTATAATGATTTATATACTACAGAAGGCGAGCGTCCCTCTGAAGAGATTGAATCCTTTTTAAGTGGCCTTAACCTCTCTGTTTTGTCACCAGTTGAATCAAGTTTAATGGGTGCTCCTATATCATCGCAAGAACTCAAAACATCTCTGGAAACTATGAATAAAGGCAAGTCTCCAGGGTGGGATGGCATTCCCCCTGAATTTTATTTGCGGTTCTGGGACGTCTTAGGCCCGCTACTACTTGAGATGATTAATATATCCATATCTAAAGGCTCCTTAGGGAGAGACGTGAATATGTCCCTAATCTCTCTTTTATTAAAAAAAGGTAAAGATCCAAACCAGTGTTCTAGTTGGCGCCCTATTTCTTTAATTAATACAGATGCCAAACTATTTTCTAAAGTATTATCTTGCCGTCTTGAAAAGTTTTTACCTAAACTGATTCACCCAGATCAAAGTGGTTTTTTTTTTATTTGTCTTTTTCCCCCTCCATTTTCCTCCGATTTTCTCCCATCCCAATGTTAGTCGTATGCCAATTCCCAGTCCCTTCCTGGTCGCTGCGCACTTACCCCCCACAGTCAGATCATCTGGGAGAGTGGAGGCTACCACGTGCTTCCTCTGACACACGTCCAGCCAATCACCGCTTCTTTTCACCTGGCAGCGCGGATTCTCATTGAGAGGGCGTAGCGTGTGGGAGGACCACACTATCCCCCTCACGTCCAATCCGCGCTTAGCAGGCGCCCCGACCGAACTGTAGGAGTCGCTGTTTACAACGACCCGGACCCACCCCGCCAGCTTCTCCCACCCTCTGATACAGCCAATTGTATCAGTGCAGACGGCCAGCCAAGCTGGTGACAACCCCGGAGCTGTGAGCTGGATTCGAACAGGCAAATCCAGCTCAGCTCCGGGGCTGGTGACGAACGCAATCTCCGCTCGGCCACCTAACCGCCTTTCAAAGTGGTTTTGTTAAAAAAAGGCTTTCGTCTGATAATTTGCGACGTCTCCTTCACATTGTCAACTCCGCCTCTCAAGCTAAAGTGTCGTCAGCTGTTCTCTTTGTTGATGCAGAGAAGGCCTTTGACCGTCTGGAGTGGACCTATCTTTGGGCTGTACTGAAACATATGGGACTAGGTCAAAATTTTATAAATATGGTAAAAATAATATTTTCTAATCCATCAGCCAGTGTCATAACCGGAGATATTAGTTCTCCTCCTTTCAAAATCACTCGTGGAAGTAGGCAAGGGGATCCGATCTCTGCAAGCTTGTTTATTTTATCCCTTGAACCTTTAGCCCAAGCTATACGGCAATCAGAAAACATTAAGCCAATCTCTGTAAATTCTACTGATCATCATATTTCGCTTTATGCGGATGACATCTTGTTATATATGGAGAATGTATCTCAGTCTCTCTCAAGCCTCCTGAAAATCTTTGAAAAATTCAGTTCAATTTCAAGTTATAAAATAAACTGGACAAAATCAGCACTAATGTACCTAAGAACCACTCCTAACTGTGCTTGACCATGAGATCCCGGTTGTAACACAATTTAAATATCTTGGTATTGATATATTTCCTTCAATTGAAAAAATTGTGTCCGTAAACTACAATAGAACCATTAGGTCAATCATAAATGATCTCAATCGATGGTGTAATATACCTGTCTCCCTTTCCGGAAGAGTCTCTATTATCAAAATGAACATATTACCTCGAGTAAACTTCTGTAGTTCCATGATTCCTATTGCCCCACCTGTTGCTCATTGGGAAAATTTACATAGAGCAGTCTCAAAATGTATATGGCGAGGCAAGCGAGCTCGGGTTAAACTTACTACCTTACAAAATGAGCGGCAATCTGGTGGTTTAACTGTGCCAAATTTTAAGTTTTATTTTCAAGCGTTATCATTTCGTCCTCTGTTGAGTTGGTTTAATTTAAATTCTGAGGCCCCCTGGCTTAATATTGAAAAACATATTGTGGCGCCGATTCGTTTACAAGACATTGTCTTTACAGATATTTCACTAAAGCAATGTAGATTACGTTATGGTCCGATAATAGCGCATGCCATATCTTTATGGCGCAAATATGAAAAGTTACTTAATTGGGATACTAAGTGGCATGAACAGACTCCCTTATTTCATAACCCGTTTTTGCTTAGCGGAGGCCGCAGTTTTGTAGCTCAATCATGGTCCAACTGTGGCATTCATGTACTTGGCGATGTTATGGAGGACAATGGTCTAAGAACATTCTCAGATCTGAAAGAGTCATATAACTTACCTGGCACCTCCTTTTTTATATTTACAGCTCCGCTCGGCTATGCGAGCCTATGGAGTTCCATGGACCAAACCAACTACTCACCCGTTAATTACTTTCTCTAAAAAAAACTGCAGGTCTCTCCAAAGGACAAGTCTCTATAATTTATAAAGATCTATCACAAAGATGTACTTCGTTAATACCTGTTATCCAATCGTGGAGCACAGAATTGGGATTAGAACACCATCACTCTATCAATTGGACCAGAGTTTGGGGAAATGTTACTATGGCATCACGAAACCCAAATCATCAGCAGATTCATTTCAATTTTGTCCATAAAACATATTTAACCCCCCAGAAAGCTTATAGAATGAGACGTGCTATGTCACCAAACTGTACACTTTGTTCTCTAAATACTACTGGTACTTTTACACATATGATGTGGGAATGCCCCACAGTTAAAAGTTTCTGGGAACAGATAACTAATTATCTATCTAAAGTATTACAAAAACATATTCCCTGTTGTCCCAAATTACTTCTCCTTAATGATGATGATTCTTTAGTTTTAAGTATTGTTCAGAGACGATTTTGGCTGGCAGGAAGTACTGCTGCAAAAAAAATGTTGGCGCTGCGATGGCAAGCTCCACACTCTCTGCCCTTTAATCACTGGAAACAGTTATTAGCTGATGTTGTAACAATGGAGCTTTCTACAGCTAGATTAAATGGGGCAAGATATCAAACAATAGATAGCTGGAACCATATTCTCTATCAAGTTAGGACCTTCAATATATAGCTAGCAGGACATAACTAATTATATCTGTATAATTCCTTTTAGTTTTTTTTAGTTTTTCGGTCTTTGTTGAAATTTTTGTTCAATTAATTTTCTTCTCAGGCCTATGACGGGGTGGGTTGGGGGGGGGTTACTATTATTATTATTATTATTATTATTATTATTATTATTATTATTATTATTATTATTATTATTATTATTATTATTATTATTATTATTATTATTATTATTATTATTTTATAAATTTTTTGTCAACGGTGGTTGGTGCAGGGGTTAGGGGGTAGGAGTTTTTTATTTTAAATGAGGCAAGCCAATGCAAGCCAATGCATGTAATTGGCAAATAATTTAAATGTATGTTTTTATGTGCATTGTATGTGCATTGTATGTGCATTACATATCCTGCCTTTTCTTCCAAAAAATTTAATAAAAATATATTAAAAAAAAAAAAAAATATTACTTAATTTGAATTCCCCCAATTTTGGCATGCATTATTCTTTATTTGGGTACAGTTTTCCTGTACATAGTTTTTTTTACAGTAGGAAAGCAAATATATCCTCTTTTCTGGTCTATCCCAAAGCTTTTGCCGTACTAAATTCGGCCCAATTATAGCACATTCAATTTAAGTTATTGCTGAAATGGGACAGTGGGACACAAAATGGCACCTAGATACCCCTATTTTTGATAACAACTTCTTACTGTTGGGAGGGAAACCAGCTACATTTTCCAATTGGCAAAGACAAGGTATTCACAAACTATCTGACATATACAGTGAATACGGTCTCAGATCCTTTCAAGAGCTCAAGCAAATCTATAATGTCCCTAGTACATAATTCTTTTTTTATTTACAGTTGCGCACTGCAATGCGCACTTATGGTGTCCCATCAGCCTTTACCAGTTCATCCTTTAATAATTATAGTGAGTGGCATAAATGTTAAAAATGGTTTTGTTTCTGGGTTATATAATAAAATACAAGGAAAACTAAACAGAACTACAGGTAATACCACTGTCTGGAACATAGATTTAAAGGATTACAACGCCTGCATAAATTGGCAGAATGTATGGGATAATATTCCGTTAACCTCTCGTAATTATAATAATCAATTAACTCATTACAAACTGATAAAGATTTTATCTGTCACCCAGGAAACTTTTACAAAGTCCCCTATGTACTTTTTTTTTTTTTAACTTTGACCAGTCAGCTGGTTCTTTTCGCGTTTATCGCTTTTTCTGGTCAAGTATGACCGACAGAAACAGGTTGAATGGGGTATAGATGGGGGGAAAGACACTGAGAAAATACGGCGAGTCCGGGAGTCGAACTCGTGTACCCCAGATCCGTGACGCGCACGGTTGTCCCCGACGCCGAAATAGCGTTCGAGGTACGCGGTGAGCTACTGGAGCTCCCCCTTCCCCCCCTATGTACTTTATGTCTGCAAAAAGTCATAGGAACATACGATGTGGGATTGTCCAGTAGTACTAGCTTTTTGGGCCAAGGTTGCATTATTTCTCACTAATATAACGGAGATAAACATACCTTGTTTGCCACACATTTTATTATTAAACGATGATTCATCTCTAAAAATCACAACTGCAAGCAGGCAGGCTACACAGTATATGACTATACTGACGGACAATCTATATACTGAAAAGACAGTTTTTTATGCCACTGTGGGAATTAATATGAAATGCTGATGTGAATGTATCTTTCCTCTGAACTTGTTTAAAAAAAAAAAGGATTTAAAAAAAAGTTGGTAAAAAAAAAAATCTTTTTCAAATCTTTTCATGTACCCCCTGGGGACCACCCACGTACCCCTAGGGGTACGCGTACCCCCGGTTGGGAAACACTGATGTAGAGGTCTAAACACTAGAGAGGCTGGGTAGTGTAGAGGTCTAAACACTGGGTAATGTAGAGGTCTAAACACTGGGTAGTGTAGAGGTCTAAACACTAGTGGCTGGGTAGTGTAGAGGTCTAAACACTAGAGTGGCTGGGTAGTGTAGAGGTCTAAACACTGGGTAGTGTACAGGTCTACACACTAGAGAGGCTGGGTAGTGTAGAGGTCTAAACACTGGGTAGTGTACAGGTCTACACACTAGAGAGGCTGGGTAGTGTAGAGGTCTAAACACTAGAGTGGCTGGGTAGTGTAGAGGTCTAAACACTAGAGTGGCTGGGTAGTGTAGAGGTCTAAACACTGGGTAGTGTAGAGGTCTAAACACTAGAGTGGCTGGGTAGTGTAAAGGTCTAAACACTAGAGTGGCTGGGTAGTGTAGAGGTCTAAACACTGGGTAGTGTAGAGGTCTAAACACTAGAGTGGCTGGGTAGTGTAGAGGTCTAAACACTAGAGTGGCTGGGTAGTGTATAGGTCTAAACACTAGAGAGGCTGAGTAGTGTAGAGGTCTAAACACTAGAGAGGCTGGGTAGTGTAGAGGTCTAAACACTAGAGAGGCTGGGTAGTGTAGAGGTCTAAACACTAGAGTGGCTGGGTAGTGTATAGGTCTAAACACTAGAGAGGCTGAGTAGTGTAGAGGTCTAAACACTAGAGAGGCTGGGTAGTGTATAGGTCTAAACACTAGAGAGGCTGGGTAGTGTAGAGGTCTAAACACTAGAGTGGCTGGGTAGTGTATAGGTCTAAACACTAGAGAGGCTGAGTAGTGTAGAGGTCTAAACACTAGAGAGGCTGGGTAGTGTAGAGGTCTAAACACTAGAGTGGCTGGGTAGTGTAGAGGTCTAAACACTAGAGTGGCTGGGTAGTGTAGAAGTCTAAACGTGTGTATATTTTCCCTAACGCACTTTCACTTCCGCGTTCGGGTTCCGCGATCTGATTGGCCACTGACGTTTCTCTCAGCGCCAATCGCGTTACGCTTAGTTATGCCTCTAACAGCCTGCTAGCTAGCTAACGCCTAGTTCTATCACTGGTTAAGCTTGGCGACTCTTTCGAAGTTGGTTAAGGTTAGAGTTCTGAATCAGGGCTGGTGGTCTATCGCCCTGCTCTAAACCAAACTCTAACCTTAACCAACTTCGAAAGAGTCGCCAAGCTTAACCAGTGATAGAACTAGGCGTAACGCGATTGGCGCTGAGAGAAACGTCAGTGGCCAATCAGATCGCAGAACCCGAACGCGGAAGTGAAAGTGCGTTAGGGAAAATATACACGCGGTCTAAACACTAGAGTGGCTGGTAGGGCTGGGCGATATGGCCTAAATATGATATCACGATATTTTCTGACCTTTCGGCGATACACGATACACATCACGATGTTTTTCTTTTTTTCCCCAAACAATTCATTATGAGGCTTACCAAGACAATTTGAGTTTGCAAGCTAACATTAAAGACTAAATAAAATACCCATGCATTTAGCATTTTTATATTATATATTAGATTTAGATTATTGGATTATTAGATTATATATTGCATATATTTAGCAATGAGATATTATATGATTTAGATATGAAATATGATTAATTGAAAATGGGGGACCCTGATGTAAACAAGACGAAAGACTTTCTCTGGTCTGCATCCCCTTAACAATTGTATGTATTGAGCTGTACTGTACCCATTCTGCAATATGTTAATAAAGTTTTAAATCAATCAATCAATCAATAAATAGCATTTTAGCATTTTTATGAAACTACTGTATATTTGTATGTCTCTAAATGTTTTGATGAATTGAAAATGGAGGACCCTTATGTAAAAAAGCCGAAAGTCTTTTTCTGGTCTTCATCCCCCAGTCCACTGTTGTTGTATTGAGCTGTACTGTATTGTACCCATTCTGCAATCGTTAATAACGTTTCCATTCATTCGATCATTCAGCCGGCAGAGTCTGCCAATTACGTCACACCGATTGAACCCGCCCTGCTGTTCTTAGCACCAATCGGCAAGCTCTATGCGTTTTTTACTTCCGCAATTGATTTTGACGAGAGCTGAGCTCAGCTCAACGACAACAACAGCTCCCTGCGGCAGACGAGTGATTACCAGCGCACCGCAGCATGACTAAACAAGCCATAATGATTTTATTGCAACGAATGTTATAATAAAAGCCTTTCCATACATCTGTCTGATTGAAAACTTTATTAACAGACCGCAGAATGGGCATGCACAACTCCGCACGGGCTGAGATATGAACAGTAACGCTTGCTATCTATGTCGTCATTGGACATTGCTATGTTTGGGTAAATACGCTAATGTTATTGAACGTGTAACTATATAACGTTAATGCCACAAAACGAATGCCTTTGTTAATAATAATTAGTAACTTTGATGCAGTAGTGTGTGTGGGGGCGGCGTTGTTCAAAAGTTTGAACGGGTGTGGACCAGATTGACGCGACACAATCCTCTTGGGTAAAACATCACGATATCCACAATACGTTAAAAAAGTGTATCGTTAATGAACTGTACCCGATATTTATATAATATCGTCATATCGCCCAGCCCTAGTGGCTGGGTAGTGTAGAGGTCTAAACACTGGGTAGTGTAGATGTCTAAACACTGGAGTGGCTGGGTAGTGTAGAGGTCTAAACACTGGGTAGTGTAGATGTCTAAACACTGGAGTGGCTGGGTAGTGTAGAGGTCTAAACACTGGGTAGTGTAGATGTCTAAACACTAGAGTGGCTGGGTAGTGTAGAGGTCTAAACACTAGAGTGGCTGGGTAGTGTAGAGGTCTAAACACTGGAGTGGCTGGGTAGTGCATAGAATACTGTTAAGTACTTGGAATAATTGTTGTCAACACAGTACCTGTGTGTGTATGTATGTATGTATGTATGTATGTATGTATGTATGTATGTATGTATGTATGTATGTATGTATGTATGTATGTATGTATGTATGTATGTATGTATGTATGTATGTATGTATGTATGTATGTATGTATGTATGTATGTGTGTGTGTGTGTGTGTGTGTGTGTGTGTGTGTGTGTGTGTGTGTGTGTGTGTGTGTGTGTGTGTGTGTGTGTGTGTGTGTGTGTGTGTGTGTGTGTGTGTGTGTGTGTGTGTGTGTGTGTGTGTGTGTGTGTGCGCATGTGTGGTGTTTGTGTGTGTGTGTGTGCGTGGGCTCTACCCGCAGACAGAAGTGCGTGGCGTTGGTGAACCTGTGTTACCGGGTGGGATGTATCCTCAACACCCTGGTCAGCGCCAGCGGAGGAATCCCATTGGCCTCCATGATCGTCTACAGCAGTGGGCCAATCATAGGCTCCGGCCTATGCCTGCTGCTGCCCGAGACCAGCGGCGTGCCGCTGCCTGATTCGGTGGAGGACTGTGACAGACAGCCCAGGCTCCGCCTCCCGGGCCTCGACACACTGTGTCGGAAAAGGTGAGAGAGCACAGGCGTATGTTAACACATCAAGTGCCGTTCAGCAGGGGGCGCTGTGGGCCGCGAGTGTCAGCGCTCTGTTCAATGGGGATAAATGCCGGTTTTTGCAGTGCTAAACCTATATTAACACTTTAATCGCCATGGGTTAAATTCATAATTTACCATCCCTCGTCAGCTCTATTTGTCTATGGAGAAGTTCCCCTTCTTTGCAGGGCTATAACTTTTTAAATTCTATTGCTAAATTGCCATTATTATGGCCCATTCAATGTCCTATATGTATTGTTCAGGGTGTAGCAACGTTAAACTTTTTCATTCACATATTCATACTAAAATATGGTCTAAAGTATAAGTATGTTTTTATCGTTTTCTGCAGCTTTCTTCAGAACATGATTTATAGCCCCAAATGCATTATATTGATGATCAAATACAGTTTGGTAGAAATCTGTGCGAGATAAAAAATTTCAACTGCACGTACTTCTAGAAGTTTCTACGCATCATCTGATGATGACCGGATGGGCGGGGGATCGTTTATAATTCCGTGGGCAGCGTTAGATGATTCATCCAGAGTGGGTCATATGTTCATCAGATCAGTTAGTATGGAAAACGTTAGAAAATAACGCTGAATCTTACCGTGGCTTCCTCACGCCGCTGGCAGATGAGCGTGGAACAGATTTTTTTCTATTATGGGATGTAGAAATGCCCGATCCATTTCCAGGTTGTATAATAGTATATACGTCCAAATAACGTTGTTTATTGAGTTAGGCGAGCAATCTATTATCCAGTGTTTCAAGATGGAGTCGCGGGAGCTATAGCGAGTGGCCGGACCACATATGGATGAGCACTACCGGTTCAAAGGTTAATATCCGGTTGGCGATCTGCCGATCGGCCACCAGATGGCGCTCTTGAACCGCTAGAGAGTTGAGAGGAGATCAGCAGTGTGTCTCAGGGCTCCGGAAAGGAAATATGATTTTGATGACAGATTTTTGAAATATTGACATCAAAGACGAGTTACGGCGTCTTCGGCAGCATGAGCATGGCTCGGAATGACGTGAAAACTCGTCCGCGGCGATCATAGTGTTAAATATGATAGATATGGATCTAATAACAGCGTCGATTGTCAGTGAGTTTCTTCCGGTCAACATGCAAAAAATAGATACTTTTTTCATCCATACATTTCCGTTTTATACTGTGGTGAATATGAGTATAGTTTTAGAGTGATCCTGTGTAATCCCAGGGAACTCCGGCAAACAGCCCTTTAGTGCATTTCATTATAAATCTGATTATTGAATCGATCTGAAATCAACGCTAGATTATCGGTATTATGTTTCATCATGTATGCACGAAAGGGTGGGGGGGAGATCGTTTTTCTATGCTTCGAGCGCCACCAATGGCATACACTACACAGTACACACACGCTGCGATCGCGGGAAAAAAAATATCGGATCAATGCAAGATTGATAACATTATAGTCCTTACCTTGTCTCTGATGTACTGCAAAAAGAATAATCCAATTATCTGATCGCCATTCCAAATATCCACAGCGATGCTGTGTCCAACGTTATCCAGCATTGGACATGAACGGGCGGGCGGGGACAGTTGTCGATGCCATCCCTATAAGCGCTTGTTTTGCCGGAGTGTTTAGAACCCGCCCCCACGCCGCAGCTCGGCCGAGAAAACAAACCACATCTTTTCAAATGGAGTGCAATAGCGGCCGCAAGGCGTTAGACGGTGATATCGGACCGTTGCGGTCTCAGACAGAGTGCCATTCAGTCCTACAGCATAGCAGGATGAATTATGAATGGAAATAGCGAATAAAAGAAATAACAACACAGAAACATAGATCTACGTTTCCGGCACTCAACCGCTGGGCCACAGAAACGTAGATCTACGTTTAGAGCAATCTTTTCTTTTTTTTTTTAATACATCCACAGAGCTTTCAGAAAGGTGCGCAATGAAAGTATTGCTTTCCTTCCTAAAAAAAAAAGATTCATTAATTTATCATTCAAAAGGTTTTGGCGGGTCCAAAATTAATGTTGTTGTTTACATGTTGCATGTATCTCCTCCCTACTTCCCATTTCCCCACCTGGAATGCAACTGATTGGATAAATGACATGCTGGTGCTCTAGTGTGCCATCTAGTGGCTGAATGTTATCTATAGCACCTTTAACATCTAGTGGCTGAATGTTATCTATAGCACCTTTAACATCTAGTAGCTGAATGTTATCTCTAGAACACTATAGCACCTTTAAAGGGATAGTCTTGGTTTTTGTAACCCTAGACATATTTCTTACTTACCAATGATGTTGTTGACCGGTAGAGTATGGACGTCCATTTATTTGGACATTTATTTGTTTTGTTTTGCTTCAGTAAGCCCCGCCCCTCCCAGTTGACCGCTAACAGCACAATCCATGCTGTTCCTCATGCTAGCTCCGGATAGTTAGCCACAGTCCATGCTGTTCCTCATGCTAGCTCCGGATAGTTAGCCACAGACCATGCTGTTCCTCATGCTAGCTCCAGATAGTTAGCCACAGACCATGCTGTTCCTCATGCTAGCTCCGGATAGTTAGCCACAGTCCATGCTGTTCCTCATGCTAGCTCCAGATAGTTAGCCACAGTCCATGCTGTTCCTCATGCTAGCTCCGGATAGTTAGTCACAGTCCATGCTGTTCCTCATGCTAGCTCCAGATAGTTAGCCACAGTCCATGCTGTTCCTCATGCTAGCTCCGGATAGTTAGCCACAGTCCATGCTGTTCCTCATGCTAGCTCTGGATAGTTAGCCACAGTCCATGCTGTTCCTCATGCTAGCTCCAGATAGTTAGCCACAGTCCATGCTGTTCCTCATGCTAGCGCCGGATCGTTAGCCACAGTCCATGCTGTTCCTCATGCTAGCTCCAGATAGTTAGCAACAGTCCATGCTGTTCCTCATGCTAGCTCCGGATAGTTAGCCCCAGTCCATGCTGTTCCTCATGCTAGCTCCGGATAGTTAGTCACAGTCCATGCTGTTCCTCATGCTAGCTCCAGATAGTTAGCCACAGACCATGCTGTTCCTCATGCTAGCTCCGGATAGTTAGCCACAGACCATGCTGTTCCTCATGCTAGCTCCAGATAGTTAGCCACAGACCATGCTGTTCCTCATGCTAGCTCCAGATAGTTAGCCACAGACCATGCTGTTCCTCATGCTAGCTCCAGATAGTTAGCCACAGTCCATGCTGTTCCTCATGCTAGCTCCGGATAGTTAGCCACAGTCCATGCTGTTCCTCATGCTAGCTCCAGATAGTTAGCCACAGTCCATGCTGTTCCTCATGCTAGCTTCGCATAGTTAGCCACAAACCATGCTGTTCCTCATGCTAGCTCCGGATAGTTAGCCACAAACCATGCTGTTCCTCATGCTAGCTCCGGATAGTTAGCCACAAACCAGTGCAAAGTCAATGGGGTCAAGCTCCTGTCTGTGTGAGCTGACTGAGGCTCACTGACATCTACTTTGTCTGTACTGTCGAGTAGATTTCAGTCGTCTCCAGTCAGCTTGTACAGACGGGAGCTGGGCCCAAGCATGGATTGTGCAGAAATATCTTTTTGCGTTTCTTTCTTTCACGTTATTCATATCTTTTTTTGTTGTTGCCTATTTTCAGGTAATAAAAAAGTAACTGAAACTAACCAGACATACAATTTTACTGTATATTGTTATACTTAGGGTAAGTCACTGATAGTGTTGGGTACCGTTCACATTTGATCCGGTACCTGTGAATTGATACCGGTACCCCACGGTACCTTTTTTTCTGTACTTTAGTCTCTAAAATGTTTATCTACCTACCCCAGTTGTAAAAAATGTGTCCAAACTTCTAATAATTTATTATCATTATTATTTATTTAGAACAATTTGTTAATATATATAATATTGCAGCGAGCATTGTCTGCATCTAGCTTTGTAAAGTGTAACCACAAGTTGCGACCGTTTTCGGCTTGCCATTGCCCCGACTGCTTTGTTGTTGTTGAATCAAGTCAAATCCTAGGTAATCGTGTATTGTGCTCGTGAATGTGTGGCACACTTCATAGGTTTCGTGGTAAACGAAACGTTGACGTCATCGGACTTAAAAACATTAAAAAACTTCAAAAAGTTATTTTAATAAAAAAGTAAAAGATTTCCATTACCAAAATGTGGCACCGGTGGATCTCACGTGAATCGGTACTCGGCAGTACCGACGTGATTCGGTCGATACGCTTAAAAGTACCGGATTCGGTACCACTGAACGCATTTCCCAGCAGGTAGCTGTAACAGGTTACATAGAGTGAGCCTGCTGACCCGAGGCTGGCGGCTGGGCCCCAGGACGCTCTATTTTAAGCTCAAGTGACACCAACACTGTTTACCCTGCAGTCTGTCACCAGCAGCTGCTTCCCCAGTCAGCTGCTATTGTAGCGGAGGATAGATATTATATCTTTAACCTCTGAACAGGCAGGCAGAAAAGTGGCCATTTTCTTTTTACTTGAACTTGAGGACTGCATACTTTTTTTGCAAAGCTTAGCTTTATACTTATAGCACATGCATGGGCCTGGTCTCTTTTGAAAGATAACATTCTGAAGTTACTAATGCAGGAAAATCACTTGTATTGCTAATGAAATAGAGTAATATAGTAACAGAGGTCTGAACTTGAGTTGAACTTGAACTTGTGTACTCAAATTTTTTTTAGTGGTTGCAAGATTCCATATTCCAATATTCCAGCATAGAGGTATGAGCTGGAAAACAGAGCGGTTCCATAGCCTGAAGGCTCATGTACAGGTCCAAATTGTATAAATATGTTGTTGTTTACATGTTGCATGTATCTCCTACCTACTTCCAATTTACCCACCATGGCTGAATGTTATCTATAGCACTTTTAACATCTAGTGGCTGAATGTTATCTATACCACCTTTAACATCTAGTGGCTGAATGTTATCTATAGCACCTTTAACATCTAGTGGCTGAATGTTATCTATAGCACCTTTAACATCTAGTGGCTGCATGTTATCTATAGCACCTTTAACCCTTAGAAGTCTAACCTAAATAGCTCCTCCTCCTGAGAATTTCCCCCTTTTTTTTTGTTACATAATATAAAATTACAGATTCATACCTTCAAAATAAGCCATCAATTGTCAAATTTGAGACGATAGTTTTCAATCAATGTCCTATCAAACATTCTGGTACAGTCATTACCAATTTGCAGCAGGAGCCTCTGAAGGGAATTCAGTGAATTCAGCTAATGATAAGGGAACTACACTCCTTCCCAGAATTCAATGTGATGTCAATGTTAATTTCAATGACTAATTCACACCATGAAACAAAGGCCCAGCAGGGAACAATTACAGCTGAATGGGGGTATAGTGTGACTGATCAATACAGGCAACACACACTTTGATTTGATGCCATGCATATACACACACTAGATAGACAGAGGTTTAGATATTTAGATAGATATATAATAGTAATATAATAGAAAGAGAGAGAGAGAGATAGAAAGAAAGAAAGAAAGAAAGAAAGAAAGAAAGAAAGAAAGAAAGAAAGAAAGAAAGAAAGAAAGAAAGAAAGAAAGAAAGAAAGAAAGAAAGAAAGAAAGAAAGAAAGAAAGAAAGAAAGAAAGAAACAGAGAGAGAGACATTTATAATAATAATTATTATTATTATTATTATTATTATTAAATAGAATAATTTTCTATAGGCTTGCCGTGGTAGTCAGTGATACTGGTGTCATTCTGTGTTCAGGCTTCCATACTTATTGAAAAGAATGCTCATATCCAAAAGTATTAGATAGATATAGGTCATACATGTAGGTATGCATTTGGTTACACACACACACACAGAAGTAGTCTCAGAGAGGGAGATACAGAGGAGAGATGGAGAGAGAGATTTGAACTTAGTGTCCACTTGGGTGTCTGAAAACAGGCTGAAGTTAAACATCTCAAAAACCAAGAGCCTAATATTGGGATCCAAGCATACTATAAGAAAAACGTGAAGCTAAGTATATCTTTAGACGGAACAGCTATTGAGCAAGTTAGAGAGGCAAAGCTGTTGGGTGTCACACTTGATGGAACACTCTCATGGTCAACTCACACCAACAATGTGGTTGCCAAAATGAGCAGAGGTATTTCAATTATCAGAAGGTGTAGGTATTTTCTAGCCGATCTGATATTGAAGCAAGTGATACAGTCATTAGTTCTTTCTCACCTTGACTACTGTCCAGCTGTCTGGTCTAATGCCTCAAGACAAGAGCTCAATAAGATCCAGCTCACTCAGAACAGAGCGGCCCGTCTGGCCCTGAACTGCTCAATGAGAAACAGTGTGGAGGGGATGCATACCAAGCTGTTGTGGTTGAAGGTGGAAGACAGACTGGATTGCAGCCTGATCTTGTTCATGAGGAATATATATATCTCAAGAGAACCTATCTGTTTGTATTCACAGCTAACATGTACACATGATCGACATAAGTATAATACTAGGCATGCCTGTAGGGAAACGTTCACACTGCTACTACCAAAAACCAATGCAGCAAAGAAAACTGTGTTATATAGAGCCATGTCATATTGGAATAAACTGCCAGTACATCTTACTCAGATAACCAGTAAGATAAGTTTTAAAAATAATTTGAAAAGAGCATTGAGAGAAAAAGAAATTAGTTTACATTAAAGAAAAACACAGATACTGTAGTTTACACTGTAAAGAAATGACTGTCTGAGAGTTTAATCCCTTTTATTGTATTGTCTGTGATCTGATACTCTGTTTGTGTACTGTAATGCTATTTGGAAATATTTTTATATTTTTATATGTAGGAATATTGGAATATAATTATTTTTAAATGTATGCTACTATAATGTTATGTATGTATGTACTGTTTTTGTTGTGTGTGGACCCCAGGAAGACTAGTTGTTGCTGCGGTGATGACTAATGGGGATCCGTAATAAAGATAAAGATAAAGAGAGGGAGATAGGGAGATATAGATAGAGAGAGGGAGAGAGAGAGGGAGAGATAGAGGGAGAGAGATATATATAGGTTAGAAAGCAACCTGGGTTCTCAGACAGACAGACAGACAGACAGACAGACAGACAGAGAGAGAGAGAGAGAGAGAGAGAGAGAGAGAGAGAGAGAGAGAGAGAGAGAGAGAGAGAGAGAGAGAGAGAGAGAGAGAGAGAGAGAGGCGACGTCATCTTTCCTTCACTCGCGCTGTCAACTAAAGCACCGTGTTTACTCAGCGCGGGTGACCAAAACACCAAACTCGTCACACAGTAGCCAGTGGCTGATCATATACACACACGCACTCTGCCATACTTAGTTAATGTTTTAGCGCGACGTGGGTATACAGGACTGTCGAAGCAGAAGAAGCAGAATACATAGAAGCAGACTCGACACAAGTTTCGTCTTGACGCTGCGTCTCAGCGCACACACACACATACACACACACCACATTATTCTGCGAAGCAGCTCAGTGTCCCGTGGATATTATTGCAAGAGATATTTCATACATATTATGAAAAGCCGATGCCGATCTGTTGTTTAGAATTTGGATGGGGGGTAGCGAGTCTCTGATACCTCTCACCTCTGCGCGGGGGTCTAACACCTTCACAGCGCACACGCTTCTCTTGTGTGTGTGCGCGCGTGGGTGACGTGCGTTTCGTGACGCGCTGTAGTTCTCTGGCAAACGCAGATAATTACAAGCATAACATCTAGCAAGAATTAAACGTATTTACAAATCGTATTATGTTTAGCAAGTAAGGAGACATATATAGTAAATCTCAAAGCACTCGAAATTGTCATTTTTCTATTTTTACAGATTTCTGAAAAGCGCGACTTCCAGAGCATTTATGAGTCATTCTAAATCCCTTTGTTCTCCGCCCACGGGTCCAAACAAGCCCCGCGACCTAAAAGGGTTAACATCTAGTGGCTGAATGTTATCTATAGCACCTTTAACATCTAGTGGCTGCATGTTATCTATACTATAGCACCTTTAACATCTAGTGGCTGAATGTTATCTATAGCACTTTTAACATCTAGTGGCTGAATGTTATCTATAGCACCTTTAACATCTAGTGGTTGAATGTTATCTATAGCTGTTAGGGCAGGGGTTGGCAGAGCCCAATAGCAGAACACAGGAGGAGAGAGAATGGAGCGTTTTACTTACTTACTTACTTACTTAGGCCTTTAAATTCCCAAAGGAACATAGGCCATCAGCGAAGCTCCTCCATCCTATTCGGTCTTGTGCCCTCCGCTCCAGATCTTGCCAGGACAGCCCTTCTTTCTTCATCTCCTGTTCTGTGGTTCTTCTCCAGGTGGTTTTCGGTCTGCCTCTCTTTTTAGGTTTTAGGTTGGCTTTAATGTTTACCCCCAAGCAGCAGGGTTTCCGTTAGAAAAAATTGTTGCCGGTCTCCGTGACCTGCAAGATTTCAATCTACCGGACAAATGAGATTAATTCCGGTCATAGTTTATTGAGCTTTAAAACAATTGATAGGCAGGCTATATAAAGAATGTCATCCTCAAGGCATGTAGATTTATAATATTATTACTTAAAACTAGGCTACTTTTGCGTATACAGTCATTAATATATTCCAAATAAAATAAGTCCCTCGATACTCCGTGCTGCTGCTGACTTGAAATAAAATAGACCGCGTATGTGGGCAGTCGGTCCGACACTAAACAGCAGTCTGTTATAATCACATTTTTATGAGCTAACGAATTCCGTTATATTGGACATTTGTATTAATTATATCAAGCGAAGAACTGAGAAATTTGGCAGAGAGAGACGGCAACATTATCGTGGGTTTGCGTGATGTATATCTCCACCTCCCAACGACTTGGTGCTGGTCATAATGTCCGGTGAAAACAACTCCCTCCAAGCACAACTTGACCACCCGAACCGTACCAAAACAGGCCAAAATTAAATAGCCCATGCGACGAACGATTCATTACATTCGTTTCATCGTTGCTCCACCAAGCAGCCGGTCAAAGCTGTTGTCAGCGCGAGCCGGCCGCAGTTAGTTTGCAAGAAGCATCCAGCTGCAGACCCGCAGAGCAGCTTTCCAGGTCTGGGGACCGCACTGTGCCAGCAAAGCTGGTGGGTTCTGTGGGTCTGCAGCTGCATGCCTTCCGCAAATCCAGCAGCAAGCTCTCGCTGACACAGCGTCGTCATTACCAGACCGGCTGCTTTGCGAAGCAACGACAACAAACGCAATGATTGTTTCGTTCATCGCATAGGCCACCCAACTCCAGCCCATCCAAATACAATTCAAATAATCAAACTGTTCCCAGAGGGAACTATTTTCACCGGACACTATGACCGGAGAGATTAAATATGTCGGACTTCAACAGATTTTGCCGGTCAAATACCGGTAATTACCGGCTAACGGAAACGCTGCCAAGCAGACAGGTTTACAACATCAGAATGTGCAACAGGTACAAGAATGTGCAATGGACGAGAGCAGGTGCACTCCTTGTGCAGTACGGGGCGTCCAGGTGGGAGGTGTACCGGAGCGGTGGTCCTGGGCACAGAGAGAACAAGATTAGGACAAGGTATTTCAACAAGGATTGAGTAGCAAGGCTAGGGTTCGTTGTCGTACCTAGGAAGTTAAGTTAACACTGGGACGAGGGTAGAGCAGGATCCGTGGGCTAAAGTAGTAGTTCGCTGACGAGGGAATCCCTCACAGCCGTGTCAATTAGTGTCCCACTGGCAGCGTGGGAATCCTGGGGTCGGATGCTGCCCATATAAGGGTGTGAGAGGATGAGGGGTGAGGAAGGCAATAGCACCTTTAACATCTAGTGCAGGGGTGGCCAACCAGTCAGAGACTAAGAGCCACAAAAATTACTGTGGTACCACAAAGAGCCACACCATATACCAGCGTTTCTCAACCTTTTTTTTCAGTCACGGCACCCTTCATGTGTTTATAGGTCTCACCCTCTGGCCTCTGAAGTTGCTAATGTCTTTTTTATTTGGGCCTCACAGGGTTAAAAGTACCCTGTGAGACCCACGGTTGCAAAATTACAAAATCACTTTTAGCCATTTAAAAAAATAATGTTTATAGGGCGGTCAGGTGGCGTAGCGGAGATTGCGCTCGTCACCAACGCAGGAGATGCTGGGTTCGAGCCCAGCTCTCGGCGTTGCTACCAGCTTGGCTGGTCGTTCATACTAATACAATTGGCAGTATTAGGGGGTGGGAAGCTGGTGGGTGGGAATCTGGCGTTGTGGACAGCGACGCCTACAGGTCAGGTCTCGGCGATTGCTCAGCGGGGGCATGACTTGGTGGAGATAGCGTGCCCTCCCACGCGTTACACTTCACCAATGAGAGTCCTCGCTGCCAAGTGAAAAGACGTCACTGGCAGTCGCCACACGTATCGGAGGAAGTGCGCGGTCAGCTTCGGGACGCCCTTGTACCGACTCGTAGGAGAACATGCATACAGCAGCCAGGTAGGGGATGGGGGGAATAGGCACAGCGACTAAATTGGGACGGGGAGAAAAACTGAAAATTGGAGAAAGAGAAATAAAAAAATTTAAATTTAAAAAAATTATGTTTATTTAAAAAAAATTAAGCACATGTAGGCCTATAGTCAATTGGTCCTGTTGTTCAGCCTCACAATGCTATTTGATAGTAAATGTGTTATATGTCCCACCCTCTGGCCTCTGAAGTTGCTAATGTCTTTTTAATTTGGGCCTCACAGGGTTCCTCTTAAACGAGATATACAGTAAAAGTGTATATTTTCAGCATTACGTTTGTTTACCAATTATTTTAACTGTTATTAGTGAAATATAAGATTATAGAAATCTCAGGGCATTGAGTCGGAAACCGGCGCATATTGACAGGAGGAAGTGGCACAGCCAAAAGTGAGTGTAGTCTTTTGAAGGAAGAGACTCAGGGCTTTCGAATTTCGAAAAACTACCCTACCCAGCTCACACCAGCCCCTGTCAATCATCTGACTTCTGGATTTACTTTTTTATTTCTCTTATTTTTTGGGATTATCTCCCACAAACCTGAACGTTATTGCCATAAAACAGAATGCAGAATGTTAGTTTCTCTACCTTTCTGTGAACGTCTTGCAAAAAACGGTGTTGCAATACGATGAAAAATGGTGGAGAAATTTACATTATAAAAAAGATGGCAGAATTCAGTACTGTATCTACAAAACCTTCTGTTTAATAATCTTCCCTTTATTCATTTGCTTAGATTTTTCAGGTCTGGTCAATTTTAGCATGGTGTTATTCACAGTCAAAGATAAAAATTTAATTAAATAGAATTGATATTCTCCTTTGGTTCATTACAATTTACTCAAGCCTAGTAACAGACACACTATTTCTGACACTGATCTATTATGTCCCTAGATTCAGATCCCAAGAACATGCCAATGGATCATTTAAAAAAAATTGTAAATGTTTATTCTATGTCCTTATGGAATGAGTGACATAAAATTTTTTTTTTTTTTTTTTTTTTTTTTATGGGTGGAAGAGCCGCACATTGACGGGCAAAGAGCCGCATGCGGCTCGCGAGCTGCGGGTTGGCCACCCCTGATCTAGTGGCTGAATGTTATCTATAGCACCTTTAACATCTAGTGGCTGAATGTTATCTATAGCACCTTTAACATCTAGTGGCTGAATGTTATCTATATAGCACCTTTAACACTTTGAGTGCCAGCCACGAGAAGCTCGTTAGTTCATGCCATGCGTTGAGTGCCAAGAACGAGAAATCTCGTTATTTAATCGTTATTTTTTTTATTATCGATTTCCATTCATTTTTCATCAATCTAGCCTCACGTTACCAGTGGGGATCTGTCTGAGCTCGAACAGGGAAAATACCGCCCCCTATCGTCTCTCCGGATGGTGTTGCACCCATTGGATTGGACTGAATGAAATGGATGGAAAAAAAAGAGTCCGGAATCCACATTTTACTTGTCAGGCATGTAACCGGAGACGATCCCAGTCATTGCCCACCCTCAGAACAGCGTGGAATATGTGTTGCCAGTACCCAGCGTTGGATCAATAAACGCGATCGATATTTGGAATGGCGATCAGGAATTGGAATAATCGTTTTGGAGAACATCTGATCTGAGGTAAGGAATCTATTTTACCAGTCTTGGGATAATGAGAGCTCTTTTCACCTATATCTCAGCGTGTCCCATATGTGTGTGTGTGGCTGTGAGTGTGTGTGCTGATCAGGAAATAAGATAATCGATTTTTCAGCCCGCTTCTCTAGCGTGCATAAGTACATATACTATCGATAATCTAGCGTTTATTTGAATACGATTCATAAATAGGCCGGAAAATGACAACGTGTTTTGTGTATTACAGTAAAGCGCGATTCCTGCAGAATCTTTTTTTTTCTGGAAGTTTAAAAAAACTAGCGTTTTTCAAAATGGTATAAAACGGAAATGAACCCATTAAAAAAACAATCCGTTTTGACAATGTTGACTGCAAACAAGTCATTGATAAGCGACGGGCGTATTAGACACATAATTTAAGATATAGTTTATGCGTTCGCAAATGTGATCGCCCTCCCATTGACTACAGCGCTGGCACTCAAGCGCTATTTCTGGCGCCCCCTGCTGGCACTCAAAGTGTTAACATATAGTGGCTGAATGTTATCTATAGCACCTTTAACATCTAGTGGTTGCATGTTATCTATAGCATCTTTAACATCTAGTGGCTGAATGTTATCTATAGCACCTTTAACATCTAGTGGCTGAATGTTATCTATAGCACCTTTAACATCTAGTGGCTGAATGTTATCTATAGCACCGTTACCATCTAGTGGCTGAATGTTATCTATAGCACCTTTAACATCTAGTGGCTGAATGTTATCTATAGCACCTTTAATGTGACCCTTAGTGTTCCCAGCATGCAGTAGCTTGTCTGTCTAAAAAGGGAGGTATACATGCTCCAAATAGTACTGGAGTCACTCAAACATAATCAGATCTGGGTAAAACACAGAAAATAAGATTGTTGTTCCCTTAATAAAGACGATTCAAGCCATATTGTATTATTTGTGTAGTTGTCTAGCTTTACTACAGAACGCTTTCTCTGATTTTCTGACAGGCATGCGGCGGACACCCCTGTGAATAAGACGCCCCTGGGAGAGAAGGACCCAGAGAAGTCTGGAGCAGAGGAGGCGGTCCTTACCAACACACACACACTCCATACAGACACACACACCCCCCACACAGAGACACACACACCCTGCACAGAGAGACACACACCCTGTACAGAGACACACACACTCTATATAGACACCCCCCCCCCACACACAGAGACACACACACCCTGCACAGAGACACACACACTCCATACAGACACACACACACCCCACACAGAGACACACACACCCCGCACAGACACCGGAATCATCTAAGTGTAACACACACACACACACACACACACACGCTTAAAGGTGGGGTAGGCAATTTCTGAGAAGTCTTAAGTCTGCTACTAGCCTTCTTACTGTCTATGCTACTATGTCTCAAGTCAAGTCAAGTCAAGTCAAGAGTTTTAATTGTCACGGCATACAGGTATACAATGAAATGCGGGTGGTCTATGTCTATACTACTATATGTTACTATGTTTATACTATTATGCTACTATGTCTATACTACTATGTACTCAGAGTGTACACTCAAGTTTGACACTATTTAATGAACAATACCACGTACTCTTAGCTGCCAGAGATGTACAGTACGTATCCTGCTGACTTGTTGTACACAATTTGTAAGTCGCTTTGGATAAAAGCGTTCAGCTAAATGACTAAAGCTGCATTGGAGAATAACTTGGAGGTTGGAAATTCTGACTTCCTACTAGGAGAAAACGAATAAAGTGGTACATCAACTCAGAGTTCCTGGTGACAAACTCCGGTATGATTTCTCAACCCCCAGTTCAAGGCGCATCGTCATTTGACGTCATTTCAACATGGCCCACCCACATCGTATAAACGCTAATGTTGTTATTAGCTGTTTTAACCCCTTAATTAATTTGCTTAGATTGTTTGTACACTTGATCCCAAGAAGGTGCTGAATGAGCTCAGTGGCAATTTCTCACGTCTGGTCAATGTTAGCATGGTGTTATTCACCGTCAAAGATGAAAATTTTATTTTAAAAGATGATAATTTATGTAAACAAAAACACAGCTAAACTTTTTTTGCACATAGCACTGGTGCTACAGAGGTTGATAGTTTTGTAGCACTGGCCAAAATCTTGTAGCATAAGTATAAAACGTGTTATATTTGTAACAGTCACAAATGTGCCTATTGTATTTGTGTTATTTAGTTGCAGTGCCATGTTTGGCTGTCATTTTCATGCTGACAAGTTGACGTCACACAGCCAGACACGTTACGTGTAAGGAATTATGGGATTTGGTGTTGGGTGTATGGACTCTACTAGGGGTGGGAATCACCAGTTTCATCACGATACGATCTAGATTCTTTGGACAACGATACGATATTTGCCGATATCTGCCACGATACGATACAATGCAGGTGCCTGCAATCGATATGAGATGATGATATAAGCCCATTTAACACAATCAGTAACATTTAGATCAACTCAAAAGGTAACAAATATAATTTGGAAAAAATGTTTTTAGCTCTTCCAGACATTTAAATGAAAAACTATTTATTGTTTTTAATACAAATAGACCTCCTGTTCACTATAAAGTGCCACGTTTTGATATATTGAGCTTTAAACTTTAAGTAATTTTTTTTTGGAACACGCAACCTAAAACCCCTTCCTCTCCCAAACCGTTCCTGCAATTGTTTTATGTTGCATGATGATCATGCATACATTTATTATGTATTGTATTTTTTATGTTTAAATATCAACATCATCTGTCTACCCTCAGTACATTTACTATCAATATAATATACTCGTCTGACTTCATCATATCTTTTCAAACGCACACACACAGAAGGGAGAATGCCCCTGCTAATGGGATGTTAATTCCGGTCTTAAACACGACATGGTCATAAAGGAATGGCGAGGATTGCAAAGCATGTTATATGCATTTGACCCGTTGCGGAATAAAACAGCAGGGATTTGTTTTGGGTCGCAGAATAAGATGATTAACCCTTTCCCCGCCAAAAACGTTGTACAACGGGTTTCAAGTTCATGCGAATTCTGCCAATAACGGCGTACGACGTGATTCTGATCATAATTTCATATTTTCGCCATGGTATTCATATTTCACTCACGGAGCCTTGTCAGATGCTGCGGGACTCAGCACAACTCTGCAACGCTTCAATACTGCCACCTGGTGGCTGATCGGCGAGTTGCCAAACCGGAAATGCCCGTTGCAGCTCGGTCCGTCCCCTAATTCCGTCCGGCCACTCGTTTATCGTCGCGGGACTCAATACACACACTGTGGATATGGATATTTGCCATAACTCAATAATCTACATGATTTGGGCGTGTATTAGTAATATACAAACCGGAAATGGATCGCCTAGATCCCCACCACATAACTGGGATCTGTTTGCTCCACTCTCATTGCCCAACGGTACGAGGAGACTGACGTGAGTTTCAGCGTTTTTGTTTATCATTTTCGATACAAACTGCTCTGAACAATATATCACCCATACTACATGAAGCATCTAACGACTATCACGGAATTATAAACGACCCCCCCCCCCCCCCCTACGTTCACCCGCGCATGATCAGTCATAACCCTTAGGACCATGTACAGTTGACATTTTTAATATAGCGTCGATCGGTATCAAACTGCATTTGATGATCTAATATATGCATTTGTGCCTATATCTCACGTTCTGGGAAATACTGCAGAAAACGATAAAAACATATTTATACTCTAGACGGTATTTTCGTATGAATGTGTGAATGAAAAAGTAAAACGTTCCTACATCCTGAACGATAGGTAATCGATGTTGAATGGGCCATAGTAATGTCAATTTAGCAATACAATTTAAAAAGTTATAGCCCTGCAAAGAAGGTGAACATCTCCATAGACTTACAGTACTGGCAGAGATCAAACCGATGGATATAAGCGTGTGGCAGAGAATGGGTTAAAAAAGAAAAAAAATCCAAAGATTTTATTTTTTTTATGCAGTCAGGCCACTGAACTTAGAAGCAGGCCAGGCCAGTGTTTCTAGTTGCAGCAGCCCAATATTTAGATAACCTAGGTGGGGAACAACCAGGAGATCACTGAAACTCACACAAGTTGGAGAACTATCTCTCTCTCTCTCTTGCTCTCACACACACACAAAGGGAGCCGCATGTGATTGGTGGAGGCGGGACCCTTACAAAAAACTGTTGTTGCTAATCATTGACACATGCTAGCCTGTAATAATCCCCCCCAGAAAAATCTATTTTGCATTTGATATATTGCAAATATATGCCATCACACACACTGGCATTTAAAGGGTTAGAATTATAAAATGAATGTGGTGTTATGATCAGGGCTGAAGTTGAATAAAATATTGTATTTTTTTTCAATCTGACATTACAAAAAAACTGAAAATCCATCAAAATCAGTGTTGTTGCTAATCATACATATGCTAGCCTGTTTTTTAACAATAATTTGTGATCCCATCACAAACACTGGCATATAAAGGGTACAAATATAAGAATTCCTCCACCAGAATGCAGGAAATGAAGTCTTTGTAACAAAGAATTTCCTGGTGGGGGACTTAAAAAGTGGCCTGACTGGGGCTATATTTTGCACTATATTTCCTGGCCTGAATGATTTCCCCAGTCCGGCCCTGGTTAAAAGCCTCCAATGCTTATTAGTGTTTGTGCGTTTGAACGTTTGCATGTTTCAACCATACATTTCCATTAAATTATTATTATTATTATTATTATTATTTTATTTATAATTTAAATTTTTTTTAACCTCCTATAATATTGGGGGTCGCGGCTCTGACACCGTTATTTGGGGGCCTGAAAAGTTTGGGAACCCCTGGGTTAAGCTACCGTTCAACGCAGTTTCTATATCTATCTCACCGTGTCTGTGTAAAATCTTGTACACGTTCTTTCTGAACGGACATGAGATGCATATAACATTGTTTAGAAACCTTTTTGCGAACTTTAGAAGGTGTTTTTGTCCATTTTCATCCTGTTCTGATGTAACGTTAATCTGTGGATGTCATATTTGTTGTCACCCGACGGCCGTATCCTCGCAACAAAGAGCTGCTATTGGTCGAGTGCAAGATATGCGACCGAACTCACACCAATTACGTCAAATAAAACTCTGTGGTGACCAAGTATCCGTTTGCGAGGAAAGATCTAGTCCCGATTTTAAGATTATGATTGCGCAAAATGGGCAGGATTGTCTTTTTATTCCTAAATCTACACCAATATATCTTTCACCCAGAGTGAAAATTGAGTAGTCCGCCGAGGTGGGAACGTGATGAAACGATACAGCCTTCACCTTACGGCCTATGATAGACAGCTCACTCGTTCCAATCATTTGACTTGGTCGTTCGTTTGATTGGATGTCGTCGTTTTAGCTCCTACCTCTCACCAGAATGACTGATTGTTTTCATTTCAGTGTCAAACATCTTATTTATTTGAGTACTATTGATTACTGTTGAGATATAATAAGAAATGTTGCCTGAAACCTGCGGCTGCCAATTGATCCTTTAATGTTTTTGTACAGATATTATACAGTATGTTTGTTGGATGTTGAATCAGTGCTCTGCGTACGAAAGTAGTCCCATCATCAGTAATAATCAAGCATCGTTCTTCATCAGTAATTATCAAGCATCGTTCTTCATCAGTAATTATCAAGCATCGTTCTTCATCAGTAATCATCAAGCATCGTTCTTCATCAGTAATCAAGCATCGTTCTTCATCAGTAATCATCAAGCATTGTTCTTCATCAGTAATCATCAATAATAATAATAATAATAATTTAGGACCTGCTCCGAGGTCATCATTTGGCACACATGCGAACCATGCATACAATGCGTATCTGCGATTAACCCATCCCGTCGTCCTTCCCCCCCAAGGGCAGCCGGGAGCAGACAGGCGCCACGTGAGCCGCGCCAGGGGACCAATCCAAGTGCTCCTGTCCGTCTTCGTCAAGGACGCCACAGCGTTAGCGATCTTGTTGTTGTGCATGTTTTTCCATTGGGTTTATCTTATCGGGGGGGGAAACCCTTGCGAGCACGGGGAGAACATGCAAACTCCACACAGAAAGGCCTGGGAGATACCCCACCTGGGTAACTGGCATCATGGAAACCTGGTCCCCAAGCGGGATTCGAACCCTGGACCTTCTTGCTGTGAGGCGACAGTGTTAACCACTACACCACCGTGCCGCTATCAAGCATCGTTCTTCATCAGTAATCAAGCATCGTTCTTATTCAGTAATTATCAAGCATCGTTCTTCATCAGTAATCAAGCATCGTTCTTATTCAGTAATTATCAAGCATCGTTCTTCATCAGTAATCATCAAGCATCTTTCTTCTCACATGACAGTTTGAAAGCTGGTGATGAATGAGAGCAGTGGGACAGACGTGTCTCCTGAAAGAACTGATCCTTGAAAATTAATGTTGGGATTCTTGATTCTATGACCTATTTCTAATATTGATAAAGGCAGATCTTGACATTGATTATTGATGACTGAATAATCCATTATCTGAATTGATTACCACCATGGACTGAAGCTTCGAAGCGTGTTCACTCCAGCCCTAATCTAAACCACACCTATTCGCGGTTGAACGACGACTCATACGTTACACCTGTTTGATTCATATCCAGAGATGAAGAGGACGTACAGGGTCTGTTTATGTCCACGGACTGTGTCGACGAGAAACACCGTCGGCAGCTCATCTGTTAGTGCAGGTTAACAAAGTTACTGTCTAAACCGCGCAGTGGGTCATTATGTGTGTGTGTGTGTGTGTGTGTGTGTTGGGTTTGTACATGCAGTGTACACCTTGTCCACCCGCCCGTGACAAGGTTGAACCCACAGAAGTCGTGTAAACTCGTGTGAACTCACTAACCTGATTGATTGATTGATTGATTGAAAACTTTAATTAACAGATTGCAGAATGGGTACAGTACAGTTCAATACACACAATTGTTAAGGGGATGCAGACCAGAGAAAGACTTTCATCTTGTTTACATCAGGGTCCCCCATTTTCAATTCATGACATTTATGACATACACAATATACAGATATACAGCTATAGAAATCTAATCTAATCATCTAATCTAAACTAATCATGACATTTATGACATACAGATATGCAGTACTGTTACATTTGTGACATACAAGATATGCAAATATACAGTACTGTTAAACAGAGATCCTAACAGTAAATATATACATACGAGGGGGAGGGAACTGTACATTAGGAGGGGGTGGGAGGGTGGTTCTGTCATAATCACGGCGAGAGCCTTCACTCATCCTCCCCCCACATTCACCACGGCAGCCCCACACCTTCTTCACTCCTCCTCATCCTCTCCCACATTCACAACGGAAGCCTCACACCCATATATGGGCAGCACCCCTTCACACACTGTCAAGCTCCTCACTCAACATGGCTGTGCCTCATCCCCTGATTCACACGCTGTCAGGCACCTCACTCGACACAGCTGTACCTCATCCCCTGATCAGCAAGACACTACATCTACCGGCAGATTCTGACCAGACCTCGTTGTGGTGTTATTCTAGTTACCTAGGTACAACGACTCAGCCTGAAGCCCTGCTAACCTGCTCTTGTGATTATTCCTTGCTCTAATCTTGTTTCTCTTATGCCCAGGACCTCCGCTCCAGTGCACCTCCCTGCCTGGACATCTCGTGCTGCACAAGGAGTGCTCCTGCTCTCTCTCGACACAGACCTGTGTCTTCTGCCCACAGCTGCACTGGAAGTGCACCTGTCCTCACCCCCCAAGAACATTCTAACCCCTGTCTGTTGCACATTCCTGCCTGTTCAACTGTCTGCTTGGGGAATACTATTAAAACACCCTAAAACGCTCCATTCTCTCTTCTCCTGTGTTCAGCTATTGGGCTCTGCCTAAACCCATTCTCACAGGTTCGCTACCTGAACTGGATCCTTCCCAGTTGACTGGGTGAATCTGGTTGAATCTGGTGGTAGTAAATGTCATGGTAACGCAGGAGGGGAGGGTCTGCAGTTCCAGGCTTGGCTGGAGGTCGAGTGTAAAGGGCGGTGTAGATTCACAGCTGTTTGTACTTGTGTCTTTAATCAGACAAGACAGACCAGGGCCCTCATTTATCAACGTGGCGTACGCACAGATATGTGCGTAACCCGTGCGTACGATCATTTCTAAGCAAAGTGTGGGATTTATCAATTTGAACTTGTGCTTGACTTTGTGCGTATATTTAAGCACAGGTCGGACCATGCGTAGCTGGCGCCCGTTGGTAGAATATATTATTACAACAAGGAAATAAGCTTCTGTGCATTAGTTTCAACACTGGCATGTTCTGTATGAACCGTAATTCATTATAGTTCATTGTAAAATAGCAACAGTAGTGTAATTATGGTCAAAACCCTATAAATAGCATTTGGAATAATAGGTCTTTATCTCCGAATGAATGCAGCATGGTTTATATAGCGTTATCGGAATATACGGGGTGTACTGACTGACTGCGCTCCGCGTAACTCAACTTGTTATTATTTTGCGCACAGACCGCAGAAACACGGGAACGTTTTGATTATATTTAAAAGGCTTTACGTTAAACGAAACAAGTGGAATTTCGAAGCTGTAAGCAGAATACAAGTCATATGAACACCCACGATATAGTGTTCTTCCCCTTCCTACTGTATAAGAAAGAATAGAAAACGCATTGCAATGAGACCAGGGTGTATGTGTATTACAAAACCCTTGCAATAATGTGTCTTAAATGAATGAGAAGCATGCATACTCTGGACACTGAGCATATATCGTGTGGGTGATATGACTTGTATTATGCTTACAGAATTCCATGTATTTAGTTTTACAATGTCAAAGCCTTTTAATATAAATCAAAACATTTCCGTATTTCTGCAATCTATGCGCAAATTTAATAAGGAGTTGAGGTAGATACACACTCAGAACGTATTACATGCTGGTATGCTGATAGACTCAGAGTAAACTATTATATGAATATGATATGATATAAGGTATACACTGGTCCGTCGCATACACTGGTATGTGCAAGTTACTGTTGCATAATGAAGGCTATGGCTGCTATTATATGTAATTCATATAGGCTACCTAATAGTATATGATTTTTAGAGGAATCTATTTTGTTGTCGGTATTATTAGGCTAATACCGACAACAACAGGGGGGGACCCTGATGTAAACAAGACAAACGTCTTTCTCTGGTCTGCATCCCCTTAACAATTGTGTGTATTGAGCCGTACTGTATTGTACCCATTCTGCAATCTGTTAAATAAAGTTTTCATTCATTCATTCATTCAAAATAGATGCCTCTAAAAATCATATTATAGCCAATCGAACACAACTAATAAAGGCATTCATATTACAGCACGGTTATAATGACACACATGATGAATTGAAAATGGGGGACCCTGATGTAAACAAGACGAAAGTCTTTCTCTGGTCTGCATCCCCCTAATAATTGTATGTATTGAGCTGTACTGTAGGCTACTGTACCCATTCTGCAATCTGTTAATAAACTTTTCAATCAATCAATCAAACCACCAATGCCGTGGTCAATGAACGGTCTTTATTAGTATTTTGAGCTGTCCAGGCAGAATTGCAGCAATGGTCTTAGGGAGCCGTTGATATCTGACAAGTCAGCCTTTTATTTATCCCATAACACGCGTTGTGTCTTCTTGGTTCGGCAGCGCCTCAGTGAACAATCTCCCGTGAAGTTTCTCAGAGTTCCGCTCGGGTCAGTCCATTATTTCACATCCCATGGGGGGTGT
Organism: Notolepis coatsorum; assembly: GCF_963971535.1. Taxonomy (NCBI): domain Eukaryota; kingdom Metazoa; phylum Chordata; class Actinopteri; order Aulopiformes; family Paralepididae; genus Notolepis; species Notolepis coatsorum. The sequence continues at coordinate 64,059,143 of NC_140165.1, forward strand.
TTCATCACTTTCATGACCAAGTTCAAGTTTCAAGTTTCTTTAATAGTTGTCATACAGAAGTACAGAATACTTTTATACAAAATGCTTCTTACTGTTACGCTCCAGAGACTGTGCAAGACAAGATAAGTATGAAATAAAATAACATAGTATAGCATGTAAATTAGAAGTAAAAAAAAAAAATGAGGTCACAGTGTTCAGTATAGACATATGTACAATGTTCGATGCGGAATAGACGTAACTGAGTTACCATATAATATACAATACTATGCAGTGTACTAATATACAATACTATATAGTGCAAGGCAGAAATGGGATGAGGTGCAATTTAGGTACAATTTACAGTAGGTGTACGAGTTGTAGTGCAAATCCTTTATCAATAAATATAAAGTGTGTTTGTGTGATCTAAAGTGTGGAGAGTGGGTGCTGCAGTGTGTTGTTTGTTTAAGTGAGTGTGTGGGTGTGTGCTGTGTGCATTTGATGGTTGTTGCATAGTGTTTATTGTTAGTTTAGCAGCCTGATGGCCTGGGGATAGAAGCTTCTTCTGAGTCTTTCTGTGCTCGCCTTAAGACTCCGGTATCGCTTGCCTGACCGCAGCAGTTCAAAGAGGCAGTTGTTCGGGTGGCTCGAGTCCTTAATAATTCTCTTAGCCTTCCCCCTGCACCGCTTGTTGTAAATGTTCTGGAGGGTGGGAAGCCCCCCTCCAATTGTGCGTTCGGCTGAACGTGTCACTCTTTGTAGTCTGCTACGGTCTTGTGCAGTGCTATTCCCAAACCAGGAGGTGATGTTGCCAGTCAGGATGCTCTCTATTGTACATGAGTAGAAGTTCCTAAGGATCTTCTGACTGACTTGGAACTAGGGCTTGGCGATATGGCCTAAATATGATATCACGATATTTTCTGACCTTTCGGCGATACACGATACGCATCACGATGTTTTTCTTTTTTCCCCCAAACAATTCATTATGAGGCTTACCAAGACAGTATTTGAGTTTGCAAGCTAACATTAAAGACAAAATAAAATACCCATGCATTTAGCATTTTTATATTATATATTAGATTTAGATTATTGGATTATTAGATTATATATTGCATATATTTAGCAATGAGATATTATATGATTTAGATATGAAATATGATGAATTGAAAATGGGGGACCCTGATGTAAACAAGACGAAAGTCTTTCTCTGGTCTGCATCCTCCAGTCCACTGTTGACTGTTGTTGTATTGAGCTGTACTGTATTGTACCCATGCTGCAATCTGTTAATAACGTTTTCATTCATTCAGACGGCAAACAGAATCATTTTGATTGACAGTCTTAAGGGGCGTGTTTAAAGCGGCCATTTTGTTTCCTTAAGTGCCCCATTAAAGGCTGCTTCCTGCTTAAAGACAGCACTTGTGTACTGAGTGTGCTATCAAAGGCCTGTCACTGCTTAAAAGCAGAACCTCAGCCTCTCCTGGAATCACTCTGTACTACATTCTGTTGTGGAAGGACATCACATTCACTGAGAGACTTACACTGCATCAGGGTAAGACATTTTAAGTAATTTAGTAATATCTTTAAACTGAGACTTGATTTCTGACCTGACCAGCTGACTTGATTAAGGGGCGTGTTTAAAGCGGCCATTTTGTTTCCTTAAGTGACCCATTAAAGGCTGCTTCCTGCTTAAAGACAGCACTTGTGTACTGAGTGTGCTATCAAAGGCCTGTCACTGCTTAAAAGCAGAACCTCAGCCTCTCCTGGAATCACTCTGTACTACATTCTGTTGTGGAAGGACATCACATTCACTGAGAGACTTACACTGCATCAGGGTAAGACATTTTAAGTAATTTAGTAATATCTTTAAACTGAGACTTGATTTCTGACCTGACCAGCTGACTTGATTAAGGGGCGTGTTTAAAGCGGCCATTTTGTTTCCTTAAGTGACCCATTAAGGGCCAGGTGTTAGACAACACTAATTAGTGATAGGGATTTAAAGGCTTGCTGGCTTAGCGTCAGCGAAGCGGCAAGAAACGAAGAGGGACAAAGAGGAGTTTTCCTGGAGTTATACACCGAGGAATCCAGGGATCCACCTAGTGCTAAGTACACCATAATCCTATCTTACACTCCACTCTAAAAAACCTCCCTTTCCCTCCCACTCTGCTACTTCTCTACTTCCTCCCTGCCACCCTTGACACCACAATGTGTCTCATACCTATATCCACAATCTGCTCATCCAGAACCGATTCAACCCACCCACGGCAGTTTGCTAGCAACCCGGCTAATCTCTCCTACCCTCCTACAGCCACTAATACACCTGTCACAGTACGGGGAGGCTTATGGAACTGTCAATCAGCAGTCAAGAAAGCTGACTTCATTACTGCCTACGCCCATAGTCAAAATCTGCAGCTCCTGGCTCTAACTGAGACCTGGATAACCCCCAATAACTCATCAACACCGGCAGCATTATCTACAAACTATAACTTCACTCACACACCTCGACCTTCCAGACGGGGTGGAGGCACTGGCCTCATGACATCTCCTTCATGGGCTACAAACGTAACACCACTCCCAGAACTGTCACTCTCCTCTTTCGAATATCATGCAGTATCTGTCTCTCATCCTTTCAATCTCACCATTGTTACACTCTACCGCCCTCCAGGTCCGCTCGATCACTTCACAGATGAGCTGGACATGCTTCTAAGCTCCTTACCGGAAGATGGTACCCCTCTCCTTCTATTGGGCGACTTCAACCTGCCTGACTCATCTCAGTCAGTCATAGTAGTCTCCCTCCTACAATCGTTTGACCTGACTCCCACTGCCATGCCTCCCACCCACAAAGCAGGCAACTCCTTGGATCTCATATTTTCCCGTAACTCCAGCATCATTAACACCACGGTAACTCCCCTACATGTATCTGACCATTCCTTCATATCCTTCTCACTAACTCATGCTTAACCGAAAGGTCTTCACCCCAACTCAAACCGTCTCACTCAGACGCAACCTGGCCTCCCTATCCCCCTCCACCCTCTCCTCTGACATACTATCCGCTCTACCTTTGAGTGACACCTTCTCTGCTCTCTCCGCAGAGATGGCAACCTCCACCCTCCTCTCAGCCCTTACAACCTCCTTCGACAAGCTCTGTCCCCTCGTTGAGAAACCTGCCCGCCGTTCCCCACCCAGTCCATGGCTGACAGATCCAGTGAGAGAACAAAGACAGGTCCTGAGAGCAGCTGAAAGGAAGTATAGAAAGTCACGCCTCACTGCTGACATCGACACATATCACAACCTCTTGTTAACATTCTCCAAAACCATTACTAATGCCAAAGCTTCTTTCTTTCACCATAGGATCGAGGCCTCTGCCAAGAATCTACGCAAACTGCATGCTACCATGTCCTCCCTCCTCACACCCCCCCCTCCCTCATCTTTCTCTGCCGAAGACTTTGCGATCTTCTTTGAGGAAAAAGTGGAGAACATCCGCAGCTCCTTCTCCAAACCCCCACCCATTCCAAATGCTGAATCGAGAACCTCATCCTTCACTCTGTCATCTTTCTCTCCCATTACAGAAGCCGAGACCCTGACACTGGTAACGTCGAACCGTCCGACTACATGCCAGCTGGACCGGCTACCCTCCCCACTCCTCCAGACCATAGCACCAGACATCCTCCCATTCCTAACTGCAACCATCAACTCCTCACTCAACTCGGGGGTGGTCCCCACCTCCCTAAAACAAGCCAGAGTCACGCCCTTCATAAAAAAAAACATCCCTGAACCCTACCGTCATAGGCAACTACTGTCCTGTCTCTCTTCTCTCCTTCCTTTCTAAAACACTTGAACGTGCTGTATCCAGCCAACTTACTGCTTATCTCTTACAGAATGACCTCCTAGACCCTAATCAGTCAGGCTTCAGGACTGGTCACTCCACAGAGACAGCCCTCATTGCGGTCACAGAGGCACTTCACTTAGCAAAAGCGAAAGGCCTCTCCTCCGTTCTGATTCTCCTAGATCTATCTGCAGCCTTCGACACAGTCAACCACCAGATACTCCTCGCGGCCCTCGCAGGAATGGGAGTGGCTGGCTCTGCGCTGACATGGCTGTCATCATACCTCAATGACCGCTCCTACCAAGTGTCATGGAGAGGGACCCTGTCAGCCACCCGCCCCCTGCGGACGGGTGTCCCCCAGGGCTCGGTTTTAGGACCCCTTCTCTTCTCTCTCTACACTAAATCACTGGGTAACATTATCACGTCTCATGGCTTCTCCTACCATTGTTATGCCGACGATACTCAACTCTTCCTCTCCTTCCCTCCCTCAGATATCCACGTCTCTGAGCGGATCTCGGCCTGTCTGTCCGACATCTCCGCCTGGATGACGACCAACCACCTCAAACTGAACCTAAGCAAAACAGAATTGCTCCACCTGCCGGCCAAATCCTCCGCCCTGACCGACCTTTCCATCACAGTCGAGAATGCAGCTGTGACCGCGTCCCCGACCGCCAAGAACCTTGGTGTTGTCCTCGACGACCAGTTGAACTTCTCTGCTCACATCGCAGCGACAACCAGAACCTGCCGATTCCTCCTGAGCAACGTCAGAAGGATCCGCCCCTTCCTGACAAAAGAAGCCACCCAACTCCTCGTCCAATCAACAGTCATCTCCCGCCTCGACTACTGCAACGCACTGCTCGCTGGCCTCCCGGCCACTGCCACTAAGCCTCTTCAACTCATTCAGAACGCAGCGGCCCGCCTGATCTCAAACCTACCGAAGTCGGCCCATGTCACCCCACTTCTTAGGGACCTGCACTGGCTCCCCATTGCTGCACGAATCCGCTTCAAGGCCCTCGACCTAGCATACCGTGCGGCAAAGGGAACCGCTCCCGCCTACCTCCGGTCAATGGTCTCTAACTACACACCCTCAAGACCCCTACGCTCTGCATCTTCTGGCCGCCTCAGACCTACTCCTATCCAAGCTCCGGGAGGGTCATCAAAGAGAAGTCGCCTATTCTCAGTCCTTGCCCCACAATGGTGGAATGAACTACCCACCCCAGTTAGGACAGCCGAAACACGTCCAATCTTTCGCCGTCGACTAAAGACGCACTTCTTCAACCATTATCTGAAAAAAAAAAAAAAAAAAAAAACTAACTAACCTTACTCTCATGCACTTGTCCTAATAAACTAACCTACACTGTAGCACTCAACACTTTGATGAACATTGTTGCTCAGCTGATAGAGTTGTGCCCTTCCTGATGGCTTGTCGTACAGAACATGTAAGTCGCTTTGGATAAAAGCGTCAGCTAAATGACTAAATGTAAATGTAAATGTAACCATAACCTAACAAGGAAAACGTCAAAATAGAACCTACAAAATGATAACATGTTGACTAGGAGATCTGTGGCCACCACCAGCGTCCATCAGCAAGGTCCTCTGTGTCTCCAGTTACAATGTCCACTCTTCAGTTGTGTGATGGCTGAGATGTGTGTCCTGCATGGTGTTTACTGTTCTTCTCTTCTACTGGATACAGAGAAACACTACAAGACAAGTCCCATCCATAGGTCCCATCACATGCTTGAGTTGTGTTGAAAATGGAATCCAATTATGAGTGCTACAGTGACACCTAGTGGAGTGGATATGTTATAGCAAGGCTTGTAGGTTTACACTGTAAATGTACAGTGGTTCTCTAGTCGCATCATGTCAAGAACCACCATGTTGTGCATAGTGATAGGATTTTATACCAGGGACCATCTGAGAAGACTGTAGTTAGATGTGATTCTGTCCAGAATGAGCCCATAACTGTCTGTACTGTAGGGCAGATAACAGCGTGAGTGAATCCTATACGATCTTAATTGTCATTCATTGGGATTCTAGTGAATGAAATTAACGTGGTCAGATAATGTGGATGTAACATGGTCAGATAAGGTCCTTTTGTTGTTGGCAACAACAACTCATGTGCCAACAATTCCTCTTAAAATACTCTTATAATTCATCATGTTAAAACAAGTCACAGTACTGTTAGTTTTGGTTTGATTGATTGATTGAAAACTTTATTAACAGATTGCAGAATGGGTACAATACAGTACAGCTCAATACACACAATTGTTAAGGGGATGCAGACCAGAGAAAGACTTTCGTCTTGTTTACATCAGGGTCCCCCATTTTCAATTCATCAGGACATATATGACATACACGACATACAGATAGACAGTACTGCTACATCTATACATTTATGACATACCAGATTTGCAAATACAGTACTGTTTGTGATGAAAAAGTGTCCAGAAAAGGGAGTATATACATTTGACGTAAAAACTGTACATTGGAGGAGGTTGGGTGGGTAGGAGGGGTTGGGGGGGGGGGGGAACACTGTACAAACAAGCAAAACTGTACATTGGAATATTGACAACCATACTAGGTAATTTACTGTACATTGGAGGGGGTTGGGGGGGAGAAACACTGTACAAACAAGCAAAACTGTACATTGGAATATTGACAACCATACTAGGTAAATTACTGTACATTGGAGGGGGTTGGGTTAGGACATTTACAGGGGCCAGTTTCGAATTGCAGTCTCCCGTAGGTGTTCTTTGAGTGTGGTTTTGAAAGTGGGTAGTGATTCACATTCCTTTACAGCTTTAGGTAGGGCGTTCCACATTGATGTGGCATAATTGCGAAACGTGTTTAGTCCCTTGTTTGAGCCGAATCTGGGTTTAACATGATTTGTGGAGCTCCCTCTGGCGTTGTGATCGTGGTATTCACTGACCTTTGGGAAGTATTTTGATATGTACATGGGTACCTTGGTCGTGTAGTGGTCAGTATAATTCATCATGTTAAAACAAGTCACAGTGCTGTTTGTTTTGGTCAGTATAATTCATCATGTTAAAACAAGTCACAGTGCTGTTTGTTTTGGTCAGTATAATTCATCATGTTAAAACAAGTGACAGAGCTGTACTGTTTGTTTTGGTCAGTATAATTCATCATGTTAAAACAAGTCACGGTGCTGTTTGTTTTGGTCAGTATAATTCATCATGTTAAAACAAGTCACAGAGCTGTACTGTTTGTTTTGGTCAGTATAATTCATCATGTTAAAACAAGTCACAGAGCTGTACTGTTTGTTTTGGTCAGTATAATTTTATATTGTATAAATATATTATATAAATAATATAATTATAAATATATAATTCAGTATAATTCATCTTTTTGCAAAACTGCTAGTGAAGGGCTACATCTGTTCCTCCCTCCCCAACACACTGGACCCCCTGCAATTTGCATACCGCCCCAACAGGTCCACGGAGGACGCCATAGCCCATGTGCTGCACACGGCAGCATCACACCTGGACAAGAGGCAGGGGAACTATGTGAGAATGCTATTTATTGACTACATTTACATTTACACTTACATTTAGTCATTTAGCTGACGCTTTTATCCAAAGCAACTTACAAGTTCTGTACGACAGGTCATCAGGAAGGGTACAACTCTATCAGCTGAGTAACAATGTTCATCAAAGTGTTGCATGTTACAGTGTAGGTTAGTTTATTAGGACAGCTCAGCATTCAACACCATAGTCCCCTCCAAGCTTGTTGTCAAGCTCAGAGACCTGGGCTTGAACTACAACCTCTGCCAGTGGGTCTTGGACTTCCTGACAGGAAGACCCCAGGTGGTGAGAGCAGGACACTGCACCTCCTCATCCATTACTCTCAACACAGGTACCCCCCAGGGCTGTGTTCTGAGCCCCCTCCTCTACTTTACATGCATGAGTGTGGCAAAGCACAACAGCAACACAATCGTCAAGTTTGCTGATGACACCGCTGTGGTGGGCCTGATCTCTGCAAACGATGAGAGGGTCTACTGTTAGGGAAATTAACCTGATCAATGAATGTAGACAATCAGGTGAACTCAGTTGATAAGGTTTATTAGCTTACATGGAACCCAGGAGAATTGGCGTGGAGAGACCCGGAGAGACCCCTGGCCGGGGGGGTCCCTAAACCGGCTCTTCTCACAAGGGAAAACGATGGTCTATAGGTCTGGGAGTGGGTGTGTCCAGGTGGGAGACAATTGGATTGGATGGGGGGTCTGAGTTAGGGGATGGAGAGGGTAGGCTTCGCCCAGGTCGGGTTGGAGGGTGGTTCTATGAGGGGGGAGGGGTTGTATTTAGGAGAAGGAGGAGGGGGGGAATGTGGGTTTCAGGTGAGGGGGACGAGGTAAGGAAGGGGGGTTTGATTGATTGATTGAAAAGTTTATTAACAGATTGCAGAATGGGTACAGTACAGTACAGCTCAATACATACAATTGTTAAGGGGATGCAGACCAGAGAAAGACTTTCGTCTTGTTTACATCAGGGTCCCCCATTTTCAATTCATCATATGACACACACGACATACAGATAGACAGTATTGCTACATCTATACATTTATGACATACCAGATTTGCAAATACAGTACTGTTTGTGATACAAAAAAAATCCAGAAAAAGACTGTATATACATTTGACATAGAAACTTTACATTGGATGAGGTTGGGTAGGTGGGTGGGGTTGGGTGGGGCTGTACATTGGAGGTGGGGGGGGGCTTGGGTAGGGGGACACACACTGTACATTGGAATACTGACATACATTTGACATAGAAACTGTACATTGGAGGAGGTTGGGTAGGTGGGGTGCGGTTGGGTGGGGCTGTACATTGGAGGTGGGGGGGGGGGTTGGGTAGGGGGGGGGGCACTGTACATTGGAATACTGACAAGGCCATACTTGGTCTTTACTGTACAACTGGGTTAGGACATTTGTAGGGGCCAGTTTCGAATTGCAGTCTCCCGTAGGTGTTCTTTGAGAGTGTTTTTGAAAGTGGGTAGTGATTCACATTCCTTTACAGCTTTGGGTAGGGCGTTCCACATTGATCGAAAAGTACCTTACGGATAAAAATCTAATCTACGAATTCCAATCTGGCTTCAGAACATCCCACTCCACTGACATATGCCTTCTCTATTTGAACGACCACATCAAGCAAGAGGTGGACGCGGGCAAATACTGCGGCATGGTCATGCTAGACCTACAAAAGGCCTTTGACACTGTCAATCACACCATTCTGATTGACAAGCTAAAAGCAATTGGTTTTGATAGTTTATCAGTGAGCTGGATACAATCCTACCTGGAGGGGAGAGAACAGATGGTGGAGGTAAACGGTACCCTATCCCCCCCCCTCACAGTGAACTGTGGTGTTCCACAAGGAAGCATACTAGGACCACTACTGTTCCTAATTTATGCAAATGACATGTCGTCAGCTTGTGACTGCAACTTGTTCCTGTTTGCGGACGACTCAGCCCTGCTGGTCTCTGACAAGAACAAGTTACAGGTTGAAAAAACCCTCAGCTCGGAACTAGGCAAAATCTGCATATGGCTCGCCGACAACAAACTATCATTACACATGGGCAAAACAGAGTCCATTCTCTTCGGTTCAAATAACAAACTCAGCAAAACAGACGGCTTCTCAGTTACAGTGGGTGACAATATTGTCACAAGGAAAGATGAAATTACCTACCTGGGTTCCATCCTAGAGGCTAATCTTTCCTGTGACAAAATGGCATCCAATGTAATAAAAAAAAGTCAATCAACGAACTCGATTCTTGTACCGGATCTCCTCCCTGGTAAACAAGAATACCCTGAAGACTCTGGCAGGAGCACTCATTCAAGGGTACTACGACTATGCTTGCACCTCATGGTACCAAAGCACCTCAAAGGCACTAAAAACCAAATTACAAACATCTCAAAACAAACTAGTCAGACTACTGCTTGACCTGACTCCTAGAACCCACCTCACCCCTGCACACTTTGCCAACCTAGGATGGCTTAGAGTAGACGACAGAGTACAGCAACTTGCAATGGGCCTGGTCTACAAGATACACTACACGACCAAGGTACCCATGTACATGTCAAAATACTTCCCAAAGGTCAGTGAATACCACGATCACAACACCAGAGGGAGCTCCACAAATCATGTAAAACCCAGATTCGGCTCAAACAAGGGACTAAACACGTTTCGCAATTATGCCACAACAATGTGGAACGCCCTACCCAAAGCTGTAAAGGAATGTAAATCACTACCCACCTTCAAAACACTCTCAAAGAACACCTACGGGAGACTGCAATTCAAAACTGGCCCCTACAAATGTCCTAACCCAGTTGTACAATAAAGACCAAGCATGGCTATTCCAATGTACAGCCCCACCCAACCCCACCCCACCTACCCAACCTCCTCCAATGTACAGTTTCCATGTCAAATGTATGTCAGTATTCCAATGTACAGTGTGTGTCCCCCCTACCCAACCCCCCCCCCCCCCCCCCCACCCTCCAATGTACAGCCCCACCCCACCTACCCAACCTCCCCCAATGCACAGTTTCTATGTCAAATGTATATACTCTTCTTCTGGATTTTTTTAGTATCACAAACAGTACTGTATTTGAAAATCTGGTATGTCATAAATGTATAGATGTAGCAGTACTGTCTATCTGTATGTCATGTGTGTCATATGATGAATTGAAAATGGGGGACCCTGATGGAAACAAGACGAAAGTCTTTCTCAGGTCTGCATCCTCTTAACAATTGTATGTATTGAGCTGTACTGTACTGTACCCATTCTGCAATCTGTTAATAAACTTTTCAATCAATCAATCAATCAATCAATGTGGCATAATTGCGAAACGTGTTTAGTCCCTTGTTTGAGCCGAATCTGGGTTTTACATGATTTGTGGAGCTCCCTCTGGTGTTGTGATCGTGGTATTCACTGACCTTTGGGAAGTATTTTGACATGTACATGGGTACCTTGGTCGTGTAGTGTATCTTGTAGACCAGGCCCATTGCAAGTTGCTGTACTCTGTCGTCTACTCTAAGCCATCCTAGGTTGGCAAAGTGGGCAGGGGTGAGGTGTGTTCTAGGAGTCAGGTCAAGCAGTAGTCTGACTAGTTTATTTTGAGATGTTTGTAATTTGGTTTTTAGTGCCTTTGAGGTGCTTTGGTACCATGAGGTGCAAGCATAGTCGTAGTACCCTTGAATGAGTGCTCCTGCCAGAGTCTTCAGGGTATTCTTGTTTACCAGAGAGGAGATCCGGTACAAGAATCGAGTTTGTTGGTTGACCTTTTTTATTACATTGGATGCCATTTTGTCACAGGAAAGATTAGCCTCTAGGATGGAACCCAGGTAGGTAATTTCATCTTTCCTTGTGACAATATTGTCACTCACTGTAACTGAGAAGCCGTCGGTCTTGCTGAGTTTGTTATTTGAACAGAAGAGAATGGACTCTGTTTTGCCCATGTGTAATGATAGTTTGTTGTCTGCGAGCCATATGCAGATTTTGCCTAGTTCCGAGCTGAGGGTTTTTCAACCTGTAACTTGTTCTTGTCAGAGACCAGCAGGGCTGAGTCGTCCGCAAACAGGAACAAGTTGCAGTCACAAGCTGATGACATGTCATTTGCATAAATTAGGAACAGTAGCGGTCCTAGTATGCTTCCTTGTGGAACACCACAGTTCACTGTAAGGGGGGGGGGATAGGGTACCGTTTACCTCCACCATCTGTTCTCTCCCCTCCAGGTAGGATTGTATCCAGCTCACTGATAAACTACCAAAACCAATTGCTTTTAGCTTGTCAATCAGAATGGTGTGATTGACAGTGTCGAAGGCCTTTTGTAGGTCTAGCATGACCATGCCGCAGTATTTGCCCGCGTCCACCTCTTGCTTGATGTGGTCGTTCAAATAGAGAAGGCATGTGTCAGTGGAGTGGGATGTTCTGAAGCCAGATTGGAATTCGTAGATTAGATTTTTTTCCGCAAGGTACTTTTCGACCTGTTCGTATACTATTTTTTCCATGACTTTCGAGATGGATGTAAGGATAGTCAAGTCAAGTCAAGTCAAGAGTTTTAATTGTCACGGCATACAGGTATACAATGAAATGCGGCTGGTCTTGCCCGCGACGATGTGCAATACAGTGGTACAACATATAATAGAGTCCAATAAAAATACAGTGGTACAACATATAATAGAATCCAATAAAAAACAACAGTGCAATAAACAGGTACATGGTGTGCCATCTCGGTATCTGTACATAGTATTTACAGAGCATATAGGACATGCTAGGTAGCTTTAGTAGTGCAATACACTGTTCCTGATGTTATACTAATTTAAGTGGCCTTTCCTCTGGCCATAAGTGTGCGTGTGTGCTGCATGAGTGTTAAAGTGGCTGCTAGTGTGTGAGCGTGCTCAGCGTGCGTGTCGTGTATGTGCTAGTGTGTGCTTGTGTGTGGATAGTTCAGTTTCTGTGTCTCTCAATGTTCATTGTTCAAGGCTCTGATGGCCTGGGGGAAGAAGCTTAGCCTAAGCCTCTCCGTCCTAGTAGCTGGGGTTCGCAGGCGTCTGCCTGACCTCAGCAGCTGGAACAGGCTGTTATTGGGGTGGTGGGGGTCTTTCATTATCCTGCAGGCTCTGGATTTGCACCTCTTGTTGTATAGAGCCTGCAGGGGAGGTAGCGCAATACCCGTGGTACGCTCGGCTGAGCGCACCACTCTCTGTAGGGCCTTCTTGTCCTGTGCCGTGCTGTTCCCATACCAGGCAGTGATGTTTCCGGTCAAGATGCTCTCTACAGCTCCTGAGTAGAAGGACTGGAGTATCTTCCCCGATACTCTGAACTTCCTTAACTGTCTCAGGTGGTAGAGGCGCTGCTTCGCTTTCTTAGGATAGAAACAGGGCGGTAGTTGCCTGGGTCTAATTTGCTGCCCTTTTTGTGCAGGGGTGTTACGGCACGAGCACACTGCTGACGAATGAACACGGACGGACGGACGGGCGGCTGCCTCTTCACTTCCGCTCCCATGTTAACGGACGCTAGTAGGCACACTGGCCGCAAGCGGGAGCGCGCCTCGCAAGCGGCTCCCAAGCGGCAAGCTATCTTTTCCGCTTCAATCGGATCGAGGCGGCGCGGGAGGCGTGCGCCACGCGCATTGTCACAGAAATACAATTGAATATCTGCATTATTACCACAGATATAGATGTTGTTCAACCAGCTGTGTCTGTATCTGCAAATAAACGCCCAACCCCCCCTGTCTGTATGTTTGTTTATACCTATAACTATTACAATGTTGCATAATAATAATAATAATAATAATAATAATAATAATAATAATAATAATAATAATAATAATAATAATAATAATAATAATAATAATAATAATAATAATAATAATAATAATAATAATAATAATAGCAGGATATAGCAGTCATTAAGTCAATCCACCTTGTCACCTATAATGACAAACATTTTATTTGTTTCCTGACAGCTAATTATGGTAATTATGATTATGATTATTATGATTGAACAGCAACCAGTAGGCTTGATATTATTGTAGCAGTTAAATAGGTCCCCCCATGACTGGCCTGACACGTGAAAGTTCAATAGTTCAATATCTGAAAGTTCAATATCTGCATAGATGTTGTTCTAAAACTTCCCATCCCACTTTAAAAAAAGCAGCAGCCAGCCCAATTTAACTTAATGTTGGTATGGGCCATATTTATGTTTAAATATTGTCTTAAAACAATACCTTTTATCTGTTAGTTTAAAACTATTTGTTAATGTATGCTATTTCTTTTACAGATTCCATATAGCACTATATCTCCTAACTTTGCAAAGAATGACATGCAGTCTCAATAAGCACATGTGCCCCCCCCCCCCCCCCCCCCATCTTCTCCAAAGTTTCCATTGCTCTGGACCTCCTGCTGGCCTCCTGCTGAGCAAGACAAATGAGCCCCCCCCCCCCCCCCCACCATCTTCTCAAAAGTTTCCACTTCCCTGCAGATAAACACCTCCTGCCAGCAAGACCTGTAGAACAAACAAATGAGCCCCCCCCCCCCACCATCTTCTCACAAATGCCCTGCAGAGAAAGCCAAGACAAAACACAGACAGACAGACATAGTGGCCAGCTTTACCTGACTCCACCATATAAGTATAATGGTTATTGTTATTAACATAATAGATGAGTAATAATATGCCTACATAGAAATAAATAAAAAAAACATTGTTTGTGGATAAGTATTTATTAAACTTCTTAGAACACAACAATCTAGCTCATGTTGTCCTGCCAGGACACACTTCCTTCAGGGGAGTTGAAAAACTTGCTTAGTTTCTCACGCACTTCGTAAGGCCCCCCTGTACCCCTGTGACCACCCATGCTTCTAGGCCCTCCTAGGCGCTCGCCTCTTTGCTCAGCTTCATGAAGCCACCTTTGGTCCTCTGTGGGGGACAGAAGAAAGTTGTGCAGAATGCACGCTGCCAAATGGCATTGGACCCTGCATGCCAGATCCAGGTAGAGGGGTGTCAGCAGGCACATGGATGGTTTGGTCTGCCAACCCTTTCCCAAGATTGGAATTGGCAAAGACCCCTCCATCGCTTGCCCTGCCGAAGTCTCCCACCTGTAAATTGATGAACCGGTAGTTGGCATCCACCAACGCCAAGAGAACAATTGAAAATGTCTTCTTGTAGTTGAAGAACAAACTCCCCGATCTATCAGGTGCCTGGATCGTGACATGTTTCCCATCAAGTGCCCCGAGACAGTTGGGAAAGTTCCACTTCTCCCAAAATGTAGATGCAATCTCTCTCCAGCTCTCCTCTGTTGGGCTGGGGAACTGTGCGGCCATCATCTTCGTCGCAATTGCATTGCACGTCATGTGCACTGAGTCCCTGGTTGTCGACCTTCCCAGGCGGTAACTGAAGGCGAGGCTGGCGAAAGTCTTCCCTGTTGCCAGGAACCTGTGTAAATACAAATGACAAAGGAGTGTGTTATTTATTTTATTTGGTTACTAAAACATTGCTTTTTTACTCTGTTACAGCGGATGATTGCAAGACGAGGTGGAAGAATCTTCGTGATTCCTATGTCAAATCAAAGCCAAAGCCAGCACGAAGCGGCTCTGGGGCCACTAACCAGAAAGAGTGGAAGTATGCCAGGATTATGGCATTCTTACTACCTTTTGTGCAGCCCAGAGGGTTAGTAGCAACAATTTATTATATTTTACTCTGTTTATATTTATTCAAAAATGCATATATAGAATGAATGAATGAATGAAAACTTTATTTAACAGATTGCAGAATGGGTACAATACAGTACGGCTCAATACATACAATTGTTAAGGGGATGCAGACCTGAGAAAGACGTGTGTCTTGTTTCCATCAGGGTCCCCCATTTTCAATTCATATAGACATTTATGACATACACAACATACATGACATTTATGGCATAGGGACATATAGGTATTTAGTACTGATACATTTGTGACATAACGGTATTCAAATATACAGTACTGTTACCCCTAGATCCTGACAGAGTATATACATATGATGGGGAGGGGACTGTACATTAGGAGGGGGTGGGTGGGTGGGAGGGAAATATACATACGGCGGGGAGGGAATATATACATGCGGTGGTGAGGAGACTGTCTATTAGGAGGTGGTGGGGGTTTTGGGCATTTACGGTGGCCAGTTTCGAATTGCAGCCTCCCGTAGGTGCTCTTTAAGAGCGGTTTTGAATGTGGGCAGGGATTCACATTCCTTTACAGCTTTGGGTAGGGCGTTCCACATTGTTGTGGCATAATTGCGAAACGTGTTTAGTCCCTTGTTTGAGCCGAATCTGGGTTTAACATGATTTGTTGAGCTTCCTCTGGTGTAGTGCTTGTGGTATTCACTGACCTTTGGGAAGTATTTTGACATGTACATGGGCACCCCGGTCATATAGTGTATCTTGTAGACCAGGCCCATTGCAAGTTGCTGTACTCTGTCGTCTACTCTAAGCCATCCTAGGTTGGCAAAGTGGGCAGGGGTGAGGTGGGTTCTGGGGTTCAGGTCAAGTAGTAGTCTGACCAGTTTGTTTTGTGATGTTTGTAATTTTGTTTTAAGCGCCTTTGAGGTGCTTTGGTACCATGAGGTGCTCGCATAGTCATAGTACCCTTGAATGAGTGCTCCTGCCAGAGTCTTCAGGGTATTCTTGTTTACCAGAGAGGAGATCCGGTACAAGAATCTAGTTCGTTGGTTGACTTTTTTTATTACATTGGATGCCATTTTGTCACAGGAAAGATTTGCCTCTAGGATGGAACCCAGGTAGGTAATTTCGTCTTTCCTTGTGACAATATTGTCACCCACTGTAACTGAGAATCCGTCGGTCTTGCTGAGTTTGTTATTTGAACCGAAGAGAATGGACTGTTTTGCCCATGTGTAATGATAGTTTGTTATCAGCGAGCCATATGCAGATTTTGCCTAGTTCCGTGCTGAGGGTTTTTTCAACCTGCAATTTGTTCTTGTCAGAGACCAGAATGGGTACAATACAGTACAGCTTAATACTAACAACTGCTGATGACCCAAATGCTCTGGGGTACAACAAACATGCTTGAAATTGGTTGACTTTTTTCTTTACATTGGTTCATCAGAACATGATACTGATGATAATGATACATGAAAACTTTATTTAACAGATTGCAGAATGGGTACAATACAGTAGGCCTACAGCTCAATACATACAATTTTTTTATTTTTTTTTATATTTTTTTTTATTATTGCAGAACAAAAATTATTAAAAGTCAGTACTCAACACATAATGCATAATGAAACTTTCAGTCAAGGTGGTTAAAATTACATGCAAGTACAGAAACAAGATAAAACAAAAATAGTCCATAATAACATTTTGACCGTATACAGTGTATATCCAATAAATTACAATTATATAAATTATATAAAATTATATAAATGTTAGTATAGAATATACCCCTAATACCTATTTTCTAAAACCCTACACACATATGCTCCAGCTCGAACCCCCCTCTCCCGGACCCCCCCTTGGATAGTACCTCCATTATCCCTCACTCCTAACCAGACACTACCATTATAAGCTAGCTTTTATTCTCTCCACCACTTCTACCCACATTGTCATTTTGGATTCATTGAGACCCAGAATTCTTGCTGTAGATATTTCTTGATATATCACATCGAGATATGTAAGAAACCAAACTTTCCGGCACATTTTTTCCGGTTGAAACCAGCGTGATGCGATCAGCTTTTTAGCTACTGTGATACCCGATAAAACCAATCTCTTTAGCTGTGGATTCACTGCAAACTCAAAAACATCGTTCAATAGTAATACCGAGGGGTGTACAGGTATATTCCAAGATACGAGTTTTGATAACTGTTGGGACACATCTTTCCAGAATGCCTTAACTGGTGGGCAGTCCCAATACATGTGCATAAATGTTCCTTCGTCCCCATTTGTACATTGGGAGCATTTGGAGTCTTGTTTAAGCCCCATTCTGCACAGTCTTATAGGAGTCAAGTATGTCCTGTGAATATAGTTCAGATTGATTTGTTGATGATCCGGGTTCCTTGATGTGAGTCGGACATTTGCCCAGGCTCCTTGCCAATCAAAGTCATTTTCCAGGTCTGGTATATCCCTCCTCCAGACAGTGTCTAGTTGAAGGGTTTCATACGAGGACGTTAGTAATTGATAATAAAAACCTGATACAAAACCTCCTAATGTTTCTCTTTCATAGAAAAATTTGTGGAATCTGTGGTGTTCAATTGGTATGAGTAATGGAACACCGTGAGACCTCAGACATAGTCGTAACTGTATATAAAAAAGCCATGTGGACTCGGTGAGGTTAAACTTTGTGCATATTTCGCCACAACTACAGAAGCCCTGGTTATTAAAAATATCCCCTAATGAGTGTATGCCATGCTCTTCCCATATAGGGAATCTTATAGGGCGTTTTCCCATTAAGAGTGCATTGTTATTGAATATGGGAGTGTGATTATGCCATTCTTGAGGGTTAGGATATTTCTTTTGTGTTTCCCGCCATGTTCTGATTGCATGGGTAATTATGGGGCCAAATTCCCGCTCACAATGGTTGATTGAAAGTTTAGTGTGTGCTATGTCTTTCAGTCTCTGTGGGGCTACTATGTTTTCGTCCAATTCTCTCCAAGATACCAAAGCCTGGGGATCAAACCATATTTTCAATGGTCTTAATGTGAAAGCCTTAAAATATTGTAAAAAATCTGGAACTGCCATGCCACCGTCTGCTTTATTTCTCTGTGCGGTGGATCTTTTTATGCGAGGTGGTTTGTTATTCCAAATAAATTTGTATGTGGAGGATTGTAATCTTTTCCAGTAGCCCTCTGGAGGAGGTAACAGTAGCATTGAGCTGATGAAATTGATTCTTGGTAACACATTCATCTTAACTATTGATACCCTTGCCTGTACTGAGTTTTTAAGTTTTGCCCACCTGTCCAGGTCGTCTTTGATTTTGTTCTGTATTTTTGTGTAATTGTGCTTCACCGTTTGTCTTATGGTGGGAAAAATGTCCACACCCAAGCATCTAAAATGTTTAACCATGGGTATCGCACCTGGGAGGGTTGTGTCTTTTTTTGCTCGGATGTTAAGAGGAAGGAAAGCCGACTTAGGCCAATTTATTTTAAATCCCGATAAATCACCAAAGTTCTCTATCAACTTGAGTAGATGCGGCAATGTGGTGTTGGGGTTTTGCATGAACAATATTACGTCGTCCGCATATAAACACATTTTATGTTGTGTGCCCTTGATTACGATTGGTTCTATGTGTTGGGAATGTCTTATAAATTGTGCTAAAGGCTCTAATGATAGATCGAATAGTCCGGGACTAAGAGGGCAACCCTGTCTGGCTGAGCGTGATACCGGAAAGATTTCGGAGATGAATGTGCCTGTAGTAATCATGGCAGATGGGTCCTTGTATAGTACTTTAATCATATCAATGAATCCTTTTCCTAACCCCATCCTTTCTAATACTGCCCATAGAAACGCCCATTCCAGCCTGTCAAATGCTTTCATAGCATCCAGGGATAGCATCGCCTTAGGTGTGGTGTCCTCATTGTCTGCATCTAGTACGTGCAGTATTCGCCTTATGTTATCATTGATCAGGCGACCTCTTATGAAGCCAGTTTGGTCCGGATGAACTAAAGACGTCATATGCTTTTGCAATCTGATGGCTAATATCTTAGAGTACAGTTTGACATCGGTTCCGAGAAGGCTTAAAGGTCGGTAACTACTGCACTCAGTGGGGTCTTTGTCTTTTTTGAGAAGGACTGAAATGAGTGCGATATTGTGGTGTTTATGGAAGCTCCCCTCCTTGACTGAGTATAAGATCATATTTAGTAATAAGGGTCCAAATATGTCCCAGCAAGAAAGGTACATTTCTGATGGGATACCGTCATTTCCCGGAGCCTTACCGTTTTTCATTCCGGATATGGCCTTCTTGAGTTCTTCTAATGTGATCGGTGCTTCTAACTGTTTAGCGTCGTCCTCCGAAAGTTTAGGGAGAGTAATTTGATTAAGATATGTGTCTAATTTGATTTGATCAAAGGTCGTTTCTGAATTATACAAGTCGGAGTAGAATTCTTTGAATGTATCGTTTATTATTTTGGGGTCTGTTACAAGTACTTGTTGTTTTCTAATGGCAGTTATATCTGCAAATTTTGCATTAAGTCTTAATCGCATGGCTAATAGGTGACTAGGTTTAGAACCTTGGAAATACTGCTGTTGTCTTGTGCTGCGTATTTGCATTTCCGATTTTTGTCTGTATATTGCTTTGATCTCTGTCTTTAGAATGTTAACTTGGTTTTCTAGTCTAGTAGAGTTGTTGTATTTTAAAGAATTAAATAGCGTTGAGTAAAGCGTTTCCATTTCCGACAGTTTTGTGCATTGATTTTTGCGCAATATGGAGGAAAATCTATCCGTGAAATCCTTGATCATACCCTTTACCGACATCCATAATATTCTGGGGTCTTGCTCCGCGTTTGCATTATCCCGAAGGAATACTGTGAGAGCTTCTTTAAATTGTGTAATGAATTCATTGTTGTTAAGCAGCATAGTATTAAAACGCCATCTTGGGGCCCGGGAAGATAGTGTACCAAATGTTGCTTTCAGGATTAAGTAACAGTGATCTGATAGCGCATTGGGTATCATTTCCACTTCATATTTATCAAATATTCTCGGGGATGCAAAGACGTAATCAATTCTGGATAATGTGTTGTGTCTCGCCGAACGACAGGATTACTTACGGGTCATGGGGTTAAGAGAACGCCATAAATCAATTACACCTGTAGACTTTGACCAATCTTTTAATGCTTTAGATGAATTTTTTTGTTCGCTGGAAAAGGCAAGGTAAGATTTGTCCAACCTTGGATTCCAAATGGCATTAAAATCCGCACCTATTATATATGAGTACTCGGGATGGTTTAACATTTC
Source organism: Notolepis coatsorum (assembly GCF_963971535.1). Classification (NCBI taxonomy): domain Eukaryota; kingdom Metazoa; phylum Chordata; class Actinopteri; order Aulopiformes; family Paralepididae; genus Notolepis; species Notolepis coatsorum. The sequence goes on from NC_140165.1 coordinate 64,079,395, forward strand.
TCCGGTTAGTGAAGTGAAGAAACCTACTTCGTACAAATTTGGGGCATATACCGCTGTCAACGCAATTTTCCTGTTATTATGTACAATCCTAGCTATAGTTATACGCCCCTCAGCATCCGACCATACCCCTTTCAATTCGATATTTAATTTACGTCTGACGACTATGGCTACACCTCTAGTTCTCGTACCAAAAGAAGAGTGACTAATATTATGGTATATGTTATCCGCTAACGTATTTATGTCTGCCTCTAAAATGTGCGTTTCGCTTAAAAGAGCCACGTCCACATGTTCTTTTTTCATCAGTGTGAGCACGCTTTTGCGTTTGTGTTGTTTGTTTATCCCACCGGTGTTCCATACCATTATATTCAAACTAGCCATAATCTATGCATGTTATTGTGTAGTTTTTGGTAATGCTTCTGGAGTGTGAAGCTACAATAGATGTACATCCAATTAACACTTTGGTTGCCTAAGGTTAAATTAATGATATACCATAGATTGCCAGCGCTATTTGTCTATGGAGAAAGTCCCCTTCTTTGCAGGGCTATAACTTTTTAAATTCTATTGCTACATTGCCATTATTAGGGCCCATTCAAAGTCCTATATGTATTGTTCATTGTGTAGCAACGTTAAACTTTTTCATTCACATATTCATAGTAAAGTATGGTCTAATGTATAAGTATGTTTTCATCTCTTTCTGCAGCTTTCTCCAGAACGTGATATATAGCCCCAAATGCATTATATTGATGATGAAATACAGTTTGATGGCAATCAGCGCAATATAAAAAATTCCAACTAGACGTACTTCTAGAAGTTACTACACGTCATCTGATGTTGACCGGATGGGCGAGGGGGCGTTTATAATTCCGTGGGCAGCGTTATACCAATCATCTAATGTGGGTCAAATGTTGATAATATCAGTTATTATCGAAGACGGTAACGTTACACGCTGAAACTCACCCCAGTCTCCGCGCGCCGTTGGGCGATCATCGTCGAGTAGAAATTTTATCATTATGGGATATATTATTACCCGGTCCATCTCCAGCTTGTATAATGGTATATACGTCCAAATCATGTTGTTTATCGAGTTATTGGCAATCGATCGCTATGTAGTGTGACGAGCTAGAGTGCCGGAACCTATACCGAGTGCCCGGAAGTAATATGGCCGACCAGCAAAACCTCTACTGCGCTTCCTGTTAAGCGGTTGCGCCGATCGGCCACCAGATGGCGCTCCTGAACCGCCAGAGAGCTCAGTGGGTCCTGCTGGTGGATCTCAGGCCAGCGGAGGGACATTATGAATCCGATCGCAGATTTTTGAAATATTGATATAAGGACGCTGTACAGCGTCCCCCGGCAACTTTAGCATGGCCAGCAAAGACGTGAGAAGACGTGTCCCGGCACTCAAAGTGTTCCCGTTGAGAGCCGAGCTTAAAAACATATATATATACAAATAAAAATCCCCTATTTTCCCCTCGCCCAGAGAGTCGTACAGGCCTGTGTTCCAAAAACACATCCTCCGTGAATGACTCTCCCCCTTAGTCCACCGGATTGCCCAAACTGAGCATTGTAATCCTAATCTTCCTATGCTAATTGCCATAGGATCTAACATTTTCATTCTAATGCAAAAGAATGTCGCTTTTGGTCTTGCACCTTCCCTTACTGTAAATAAATATTGTGATAAATGACAAAAAATTAAAAAAGAGAATAAACTTTCATCGACATATTCATTTGAACCCTCTACTAACATGTAGGAAAGTCAGGAAAAAGGAAAAGATTGTAGAGAAATATTGACACCTTAATGTGAAGGACAATGGAAAAGAACAATGTAAGATAAAAGATAAAGATAAAAAATAGAATAATGAGAGAAAAAAGAAAAAAGAAAAAAGAAAAGAAAGATATAGATAAGGAATGAGAGATAGAATAATAATCAACGTGGAGAAGCCACTAGAACCGAATTAACTGATTAGATAAAATAGAAAATAAAATAGAAAAGCAGAGCCTTTTAGAGCTTCAATGAGCCAGTCACTTCAACAGTGGAGTGATTACTTAAATTGTTAGAATAACCTTGTAGTGCTCATACGTTTAGATGTGGTTGATTTTTAAAGTATTATTAAGGACTGATTGAACTTCATTCAATTGATTATCTGCTATGTATATACACACCGGATGTTTAATGCTAGAGTTGCAGGCCTTCGTTGTCATGGTACATTATATTCTAGAAGGATGTGGAATATACTAGTGCCAATAGACTGTTGTTATGTTCCAGAATGATCTAAGAGACCCAGGGCATTCGAGCGATAAACCCAGAATATTCCAGATTGATCTTTTTGCAATGATATATATTTGTCTCCCCGGAGACCAGAGTCTGAAATTATAGTGTATTACGGAACGTATTGTACACAGATCGCATTGGTATAGACGGCCTGCATATCGTCTGTTACCTTGATGAACACAATAAAGTCATTCTAAATTCTGATATACACTGAGAAAGAGGCTTATCTGTTTTCAGGCATTTTCGTCCTGCCTTGGGGTATCCACTCCATGTCGATTCAAATGATCCTCAGCTTCTTTAGGTGTGCGTAATCCAAACCTGCGGCCGTCACTGCCCACGATCGATAACAGCGCCGGGTATGCTAGCCTTGGCTTGTGACCAGCTATGAACAATTTTTGCATCACCTCCTTGTATGGTAGACGTCGAGCGATGGCGTCTTTGCTTAGATCTTCGTAGATATATATTGAATTATCACCATATTTCAGATTCCCCCGTTGGGTGCGAGCAACTTTGATGATGTCATCTCTTAGTGATGTCTTCCGCAGAGTAACAATGATGACTCTTGGCCCTTTGTTTCTTTGCTCCCGAGGACCGATTCTGTAAACTTGGTCCACTTTCGGCACTTTGTTTGGAGGGTTGATACCTAAAATCGTTGATAGCACTGTTGGAAAGTTGGCGTCTTTGCAGTTTACTGCTTCTTCAAGCCCTACAATGCGGATGTTATTTCGCCTGTGGTAGCGTTGGGATTCGAGTTGCCTCTCCATCGATTCATTTTTAACCTCTTGTATTTCCCTCCGGCATGCTTCTTTCACAATTTCTATCTCAATTGCCATCTCTGTCAAGCCCTTGTCGATGTTGTTTTCGATCACTTTGACTGACAGTGTAATATCTGTCACCGAATTCTCCACTGATGTGATTCGCTCGGATTGCGCAGCGACCGCTTTCATGACTTCCTCCAATTTAGCATCGATGCGATCGAATTTATCTTCGACGTTTGCTTTGAGCGCCTCGATGTTTGTAATCTGTTCTTTCATCAGGATAGACAGTGTGTTGAAATCGGATGGTGTGGTTGTACTGCTTGTTTCAATTGGTGATATAGGTGCAGTGACGGTGACGGTGGATTTTTTTGCTATTAGTATCATCTTATCCAGATCGGCTGCTCTATCTTTCACGGAGCTTGTTCCTGTCACTTCTGTTATGTTGGCATCTATTGACTCTCTGTCGGGGACCGTAGTCGATGGTCCCGGTGTATTTTCCTCTTCATTCTCCACGTCGGAGCTTGTCGCCAACGGCAGTTTACCCGCGTCGGCTGGAACGTGTCTTCTTGAGCGAGTATCTTTTACCGTATCTTGTTTCTTTCCCTGATTTCCTCTATTCTTACTCATGTTGTCTTTTGATATAGCTAGTAGAAGGTCTTATCAATACATACGATGTGGTCTAATCTCTTTTGATATTGTCCAAATAATGTTTTTAAACGAAATTAACGTTGTGGGAGCGGAGCAGTTGCCAAATGCGTGTGCTACATATTACGCTAAACCGGAAAATCCAATACATACAATTGTTAAGGGGATGCAGACCAGAGAAATACGTTTGTCTTGTTTACATCAGGGTCCCCCATTTTCAATTCATAGTGATACAAATACAACACTGTATTTAGAGATTAGTTTGAAGTAAACAACAATGTATTTTTTTATAATCCTGGAAATAGAGGTAACATGTTGGTAACAGTGTAAATATTTACTTACCCAATGGCATTATGTAAGCTGGTATTATGTAAGCGAAGGTCGATGAAATAAACTCTAGTCTGTAGTCTGTAGAATGATCTGTTGAATGTGCATTCCTCCCTGCGCGCCGCACGCTTATATAGTCCCGGGGGGAGGTGTGTGCCTGGCCAGGCGCGCGATCCCGCGAGGGAGTCGCACGTGAAATTCATCCGTCAGCAGTGTGCCCGTGCCGTTACTCTCGCAATTTTGAAGTCCTTGGGGACGTGTCCCTGTTTTATGGAGAGGTTTATTATGTGTGTGATGACTGGGGTGATGGCGGCTGCTGAGTCTCTGAGGAATTTGAAGGGGATGTTGTCATGGCCAGTGGCCTTGTTCGGGTGAAGTTAGTGGGACAATAGGTGGGTGGATGGGGGAAGGGTAGACAGAAACTAGTATATTTGGAGGACAGTGTTAGATATTTAGTATCTCTTCATTTAAGAACGACTCAGTATTTAAACAATAGTCTTTTATTTGCATCGTCCGTTCTCGTGCTCCCGCACGCGACTTACTCTCAGTCTGCAAACTCTGGAGTGAACGCCCCGCGTCAGCTCCTATGACGTAACCACGTAACAGCGTGGTACGTCAATACACAACATCCCCTCCTTACTAGGACATAAACTCCAAGGTCCCATACAGAAATATGTGTGAATTCAATTACTTTTTTTTTCACTTACAGAATACACTTCAATTCTGTTAAACCTGTTATCAAAAATAAACAAAGGTTCACCATGAACAAAACTCCACCTTGAAATTAGTGAATGCATGTAAACATCATTGAACATGAATAATAATGCATAACAATATCTGGCACCCACTCTTTTTTTTTTTTTTTTTTTTTTGTGTGCCAAAGGCATTTTGATCTGCCTGTGGGGTCTCTCATACCTAGCCATAGGCGGTGTGGCTTTGGGTGTGGACACCCTAGTGTGAGTCTCTGCCTCGGACTCTGTGTCAGGTGTGTTTTCTTTCTCCTCACCCTCAGTCCATGTTAATTGCGTCTTGCTGGACGATTGTGGAGCAGGATCCTCTGTGTAGTACCTTTTGACGAACGTAGTGTTCCTGGAATAGGTCGCTCCACTTGGTGATTGGACAACCACATTGTTCCCATCTTTGCTGATAACCTTGTGTGGTGTCTTGTCAAAGGCTGTTGTAAACTTGTCTGTTTTGTCTTGTTTGAGTAAGACTTGGTCTCCCACTGACACGTCAGAGTATTTTGCTCTGTTCTTGTTGTCAGTGTACAGTTTTGACTTTCCTTTTCTCTCGGCGTCAGTGTCTCTGACCTCCAGGTCTCTTTGTGGTGTCATGATGTCCGGGAGCTTTCCTCTGATCTTTCTCTTGAACAGGAGCTCTGCAGGACTTCTCCCTGTTGTGGAGTGATCAATAGACCGGTAGATGGTCACATACTTGCGTAGCTCCTTCTTCCAGTCCAGCCCCTCAGACTGTGCGATGCGAATCCTCTTCATCAGTGAAGCGTTTTGTCTCTCCACTTCCCCATTGGCTTGTGCCCACTTGGGTGTGGTTTTCACATGCTCAATTCCGTTCTCCTGGCAGAATGCTTGAAACTGGGCAGACATATACTGTGGTCCACAGTCTGACCGTATGGAAATAGGTAGTCCATGTCTGCTGAAGATATTCTCCAGGCTGTTAATGACCTTTTCAGCAGTGGTCGACTGCAGGATATCGTACTCGTAATACCGGCTGTAGTAGTCTATTACAACTAATATCGAGTGTCCTGTCGGTAATGGACCAAGTAGGTCAGTGGCTAAGTCCTGCCACGGCCCATCTGGAAGTGTTGTAGGTCTCAAGGGTTCAGGCACATCAGGCCTCGACACTATTTGGCATCCGTGACATGACCTCACATACTTCTCAGCTGCCTTATCTATACCTGGCCACCACACTTTACTCCTGAGGTGCTGCTTCGTACCGACAATCCCCAAGTGTCCCTCATGAGCCAGCTCCAGGGCTCTGTCTCTGAGTGTGTGTGGCAGTACAATGCGTGTCCCTCTCAACACCAACTGTCCAATTACACATAGTTCATATGCAATGCGTGCATACCCTTGGCATTTGTCAAAACATCCGCTCTGTATTGCACTTCTCAGGTCACTGAGTTCCTCATCGGTTGCAGATGCTTCCTCTACCTCCCTGGTAGTCAGTGCTCGTGCCATAGCGTGTGTAGCTACAAACCGCACGTATTCCTCTGCTCCGTGCTTGTGGTTTCCGTCTGTCGTGCTTTCTCCCAGCAGTCGCGACAGTGGATCTGCAATGTTGTCCTTATTTGCTTTTGGTGCAACTACAACAGGGTTCACCCACGGTGTAGGTCCCTCAACCTTCTCAATAATGTCCATGTCTAGCAGCTGATTTACTTTCTTCTCTACTGCTTCCCTTAGGTGAAATGGCACCCTCCTCAGGGGTTGTGCCACTGGTGTTACACTCTCATCAATATGCAAACTGATTTGCTTTGTGTTTAGTTTACCAACACCTTTAAACAGTTTGGGGTATTGCCTCTGTATTTCAGATTTAGCATCTGTCACTGCTGCTATGTTTGTGCCTACCCTCAGTACACCTAGCTCAATAGCAGTCTTCCTGCCTAGCAGTGGCTCCCCCCGTCCCTGTATTACAGTGAACTCTGCCTCAGTGTCACACTTTCCCACCTTAACATGACATTTGAATATACCCATTACTGGAAGAGGCACCTTGGAAGAGTATGTATACAGCGGTTTGTTAGCTGCCTTTGTAGAAACACACTTAATATTTTTACTCTTAAGCATTTTCCATGTGTTCTCATCTACAATGTTACTTGATGCACCTGAATCGATTAACATAAGTAGATCTACTCCCCCAACATCAAATGTGACCCTCTCAGTATTTGAATCATCTTCAACCACAAATGCATAGTCTCTGTTCCCAGTGTTCTGGTCCTCAGTTTCAACACATCTCACAGTCTGTGTTGTGAAGGATCAGATTAAACCGAATATATATATTTATTTATGGATATATATTTAATAGTATTTGTATATCGTTTGATATCCCTTGTATATTCCTTGTACATATACACGGAATATCCCTTTATTCTACTACAGCCCATAATAGTTCATTCTCTTATTGGACAAAAGGACCAGGCGCCAGGGACAAGCCCCTGGCGTTCAAGTTCAAAGGTACCGACGAGACATGCCCTTACTAGCCTCAGCTCCGCGCAGGAATACGGCTACCGAAAGCAGAGCGGCACTACTTGTCCACCGTGCATATAAATATGGCGCAAGAAATGTAGAATTCCTCTTAGTCCTTTACCCTTCTACCCAACTAAGTAACAAGACGTGAAGCCTCACCCCACGATACCGCGTGCGGTGTAGTACGGCCGGTTTGGCCTTAGAATAGCAGTGAGACCTCGTGCGAATTAATAGCTGAATTGCCAGAGTTTGGCACCGTATTTCTATTAAGTAATAATAGTCTATTATGTATGGTGCATCGTTCGGTTAGAGTTCTAAAGTGAGCAGCACCCCCATCGTTTCCTCGCGTTATCTAGAGTTTTAACCAGGTTGGGCGGACCACGCGTGGTGCTTTCATCCGAGGAGTTCTAGGCGAGGACGAGTGGACCTGCACATTGGATTACCTACCCCGACGACTGCTGAGCCCTATACGGCATGGAATATCTATTTGCTTTGGTGCTTTGATTTGTGGAGCGGATAATCGCCAACACCGGTGAGTGTTGGATTTACCCCGAGAGGAGCCAAGGTGAGACGGCGCTCAGACCAGACTGAGGTCGCCTCGCTTCTTCTTCGTTGTGGACCTAAAGCTACAGCTACAGCTATCGTCTACAAGAGAGCCCAAGTGTATTCATCTGCGGATCAAGGTTCTACGGGCACTGTGTTCTGTACCTGGACTCTCCCTAGAAATCGTTGACCAGACGGGATACAGCTGACGGCTTTCCTACCCCCCCTACTGGCTTACAACCGGCGGGACCCCTTCAGTATATTATCCAGCTATAATCATTAAGTGACCATCGCTATAATTCCCTAAGAGCCAGGTTGTATACTTGCTTCCTGTGTAACCAGAGATTGGACATTCAGTGTTGATTTGCCTACGAATACTCATTTGCCTTACAAGTGCATTCAAATCATAAATGTAATAAGTAACTATTATATGTACCTTTTGCTATATATTAAATATTTGACTATTACCTTTGTGTGGACCTGATTTCATATGTGGGAAAGTGTTCATCATACTTAGATATCGTGTACTGTATGGCCAGTAATTAAAGTACATAAAGCGGTAGTGGTTTAATGATACCATACTTATCAATACAGTCAGGGAATTGTACCCCTCAGTTACAATTGGTCCTTCGAGCCGGAGGGTAATTAGTGTAATATTAATATAGTGGTATTAATATTGAAATGGCCTATGATGAACACTCCACGAAACGGTCCTCCTAAAGTAGAACGCCCGCAACGTAGACGACAGCCACCTCAGTACTTAGAGGATTACGCTGTCAGTAAACTACCTAGCCTTCTACAAACAGTAAACGCGGTAAAAGTAGAAAGTAAAATTATGTCCGACCCTATCAACCAGGATACCCCGACCACAGAGGCCCTAGTGGGTTCTAATGTAACTGACCAAGCTCACGGTGGGGACCAGGAGGGAACTGACACAACTTTACCCCCCGCCAATACCGAAGAAGTAGTCCCCCCAGAGCTCCGGGAGGAAGACAACCCTCCAGAGGTGGAACTCTGCACGGAACAAGATGAGGAGAGCGCCGAGGAGATAGAGCTCCAGGACTCCCCAACGAGTACAGCCAGGAGCGGCTCACCTCTACAAGCGTCTTCCCCCAGCGAGGCGGAGAGGATGCTGTCACAGCCTCCACCGAACGCGATCGACTTCAGGGTGAACGCGATCGACTTCAGGGTGAACGCGATCGACTCCAAGCGCAGCAACGGAGCGAAGAAGAGCACATACGTCTGGAGCTGAGACGCCTTCAGACGGAAGAGAATATGGCAAGAGACCGGGCCGACACCCAGCGTGCCGCTGCCGGTGCCCAAAGAGAAGCAGATCTCACCAAGCGCGACGCCGAGCGCGACAGACTACAAGGCGAGCGCGACAGACTACAAGCCGAGCGCGACAGACTACAAGCGCAGCTAATGGAGCAGCTGATCACCAGGGCAACACCCCCTCCCTCCACAAGGGGTTCCAGAGCCTCGTCAAGACACACGTCAAGGGCACCCTCCCCCAACCGAGCAGGCGACCTTGAACTCGACCACCAGAGAGAGTCTACACCCCCCTCCGAACTCATTCCCCGACCGGTCCAAGTGAGACCCAGCTACAAGGAAGGAACAGCGGACACCGCGGAGAGGCTAAATAGACGACTACAGGATTTAGGTGACCTGGCAGAAGAAGAAGAGGGAGAAGAGGAGAGTCAAGCCCGACAGCAGCACATTACTCCACAGGACCAGGAGGTCCAGTACAGCCCAGGCTATACCCCCGCGGCTCTGCGCTACAGACCCCCGACTCGACTCACGGGTGAGCATGACGCACGACCAGTCCCGAGGAATAGCACCTGGACCAGCGGGCCATGGTACCCTGCCAGTACCAGCCCACCGAGAGGCGTAAGAAGAGACTCGCCCAGGAGGCCTCTCTTCCAACGCTCACCGATGTGCCAGCCATCCATGGCGTCATACATTGGCACACCGACGTTTCCAGACTTCACCCATGAGAATCGAGCACAGTACACGGAGCTCCGGATGTGCTTAGAGACAATGATGGTGGATGTCGCTGATGAACGCCACAAGTATGCAATATTATTGAAGCACCTGAAAGTGCCCCGAGCGCACAACATAGCGCTGGCCTATGCCACCTCTACGACCCCATACACCGCGGCTCTAGCAGCGCTGGACCAGAGATATGGACGTATATGGGATTACGTAATACAGGAGATAAGGCATATTGACCGCCTACCCCCAGCAACAGACAATCGCTCACTAGACGACCTGTCTATAAAAGTACAATCCCTGGTAGGGATGCTGGGGGCGCAACGAGAAAAGGGTATGCACGAACTATACGCAAACTCGAACGTCGAGAGGATTTTAGAGAAGCTGCCGCCCGCCCGACAGGAGCGCTTCAGGCGGCAAAGAGACCACCGTGATCCTAACGGTCCCGAGCCCTCCCTCCTAGATTTAGCTGACTTCCTGGCGAGAGAAGTCAGCAGCCTACGGCTGGATACGTTCGTGCGGAGCACACCAAGCTCCAGAGAGGGACCTAGGAGAGTAAACGATGGCCGAAGATCGGTGACTGTCATGCACCAATCAGAATCAGTACCGAGCAGCAAGAACCACAGTACCCCCTCGATGAAAGAGAAGTGGAAGATGGTGTGCCCGTACTGCGAGAAGGAACACTGGTTGTCACAATGTGACCAGTTCAAGAAGATGACCGCTGAAGAAGTAAGTCACTGGATAAAGTCCAACAGGCGCTGTTACCGATGTGCGTGCAGTCACATGGCAGCCGAGTGCCGCCTAAAGAAGAGGTGTAGTCGGTGTGACGGAGCCCATCTGGATGTCCTACACGACAGTAACAAAAGAAAGCCTGTACCATCCAGCAGCACAAAGGCAAGTGTTATGTACATTGACCCCGCTAGCAGCAGCGGCGCCCAGGTGCTCTTAAAGGTGGTCCGTGTAACACTGAGTTACCAAGATAAGATCATGGACACTTACGCCGTCCTTGATGACGGGTCAGAGAAGACCCTTCTCCTCGCGTCCGCTGCGGCCCAGCTGGGGCTACGGGGGAGCGAGAACCAGATGACTATTCGGACAATAAGACGAGATCTAAAGACGATAAAGGGCGAGAATGTCTCCTTCACTATCGCAGCAAGCGGGCAGCCCGAGAGACGGTACAGGATTACCAATGCTTTCACCAGCCAAGAAATAGGACTATCGCAGTACACCTACCCCATCGCCAAGCTGATGGAGAAATATGTGCACCTGCGCCAACTACCTATCCCGCTCATAGACGGTGCCACCCCGACCCTGCTGATAGGCTCCGACCATGCAGACCTCATAGTCCCGATAGACCGGGTCCACACAGGACCCAGAGGCTGTCCTGCAGCAGTCGAGACCCGCCTAGGATGGACATTACAAGGCCCCCTCGCTAAGTCTCTTAACCAAACAGCAGCCACTAACTGCCTCCACTCCAGAGTGACAGAAGGAGACACCACACTCCTGCAGCATGTCGAGAGGCTATGGACACTAGAGACAATGCCCTTTAAGAACGAAAAGAAAGACATTCGTTCTAAGGAAGATACCTACGCTATAGCCCTCCTCGAGCACGGGACAAAGAGAGTCAACGTCAACGGAGTGATGAGATACGCAACTCCACTCCTGAGGCGAGAGGGAATGCCCACCTTTCGCGCTACAAAAGAGGCGATGGAGCGGTATCTATTGAACACAGAGCGGCGCCTAGCCAAAGACCCCGCTCAAGAAGCGGTGTACCGCGCTGAGATTAACAAATTAATCACAGCGGGACACATAAAGAAAATTGACATTAAAGAGGCCGATCAGACGACCGAATCATGGTACGTGCCGCACCACAAGGTCCACCACAACGGCAAGGATCGCATTGTGTTTAACTGCAGCTACCAGATCGGATCACAAAATCTGAATAAAGAACTCTTGGCCGGCCCAACACTCGGCCCCTCCCTACTAGGCGTGCTACTACGCTTCCGCCAGGACAAGGTGGCTATCAGCGGCGACATCAAAGGGATGTTCCTGCAGGTGAGGCTAGTGGAGGAGGACAAGCCCCTGCTGCGGTTCCTATGGAGAGAGAGGATCGGAGATGAGCACCCCACCATCTATCAATGGGAAGTCCTCCCTTTCGGAACCACATGCAGCCCATGCTGTGCTACGTTTGCACTGCAAAAGCACGTCGCAGAGGACCCAGCAGCAGATGAAGAGGTCCAACAAAGTGTGACAAATAGTTTCTACGTGGACAACTGTTTACAAAGCGTCTCAACGCCAGAAGAAGCCGAGGCTCTCCTACTCAAGCTCCGCGCCTCCCTGATCAAAGGCGGCTTTGATCTCAGGCAGTGGGCCAGCAGCGACCCGCAAGTACTGCGCCGCCTCTCCCCCGAGGACAAGGCCGCGAGCAGCGATACCTGGATGGCGACCATCCCAGGAGAAGCCCAAGAAATGACACTAGGACTAGTCTGGCGCTTCAAAACAGACTCGCTCCATTATAGACACAAACCCCTGATCAAGGAGCAGGGAAGGTCGACGGCAATACCGACCACCAGACGGAGTGTGTACAGAACACTCGCCGGACAATATGACCCGTTGGGATGTATTCTACCTTACACCACCAGGGCAAAGATGATTGTAAGAGCGCTATGGGACAAAGACCAGGGCTGGGACGATCCCATACCCGAACACCTTGCATCCACATGGAGAGAGTGGGAGACGGAACTCCGCTCACTCCCAGGTGTTAATATACGCCGCAGCTACTTCCCACCCACAGTGAGGCCAGAGACATGCAAGATCGACCTGCACGTATTCAGCGACGCCTCCGAAGTAGCCTACGGTTCGGTGGCTTACTTGCGTGCCCGAGAGGAGGGAGGAGAAATACATACTGCTTTCATCCTGGCTCGCTCAAGAATAGCCCCACGCAAGCAACAATCCATCCCGCGCCTAGAGCTCTGCGCAGCCCTAGCAGGAGCGCAGCTCGCCACGTTAATCCAACGTGAACTCACCATCCCGGTGCAAAGAACAATCTTGTGGTCAGACTCCACGACCGTACTCACATGGATCCGGTCTGATTCGTGCAGATACAAGGTCTTCGTGGGAGTCAGAGTCACCGAGATTCAAGAGTTAACAGAAGTAACCAGCTGGCGGTATGTGGACACCAAACACAACCCAGCTGACGTCATCACCCGGGGAATGTCCCTGGATGACCTCACCCGTCCCAACCTTTACAGTGACGGGCCAGAGTTCCTCAAGCTCCCCGAAGAAGAGTGGCCTACACCCACCCCACGGGAGGCGAGCAAAGAGGAGGCAGAGAACAAGAAACCTATGTTCTGTGGGTTGACACACACACTCGTCCCCACAGACCCGGTTCTAGACGATTGCCTCACCCTAGAGAGTGCGCAGCTAAAGACATTTCTGTGGCACCACCCAGAGGTTCAGCCCACAACTGACATTTCAGCAGCTGACTACGAAGAAGCAGAACTCCTTCTACTACAACGAGCCCAGAGAGACTCGTTCCCCGATGAGCTAGCCTGTCTACAGGGAGCAAAGCCCGTCCCATCAGACAGCAGACTGCTTCACCTGGCCCCCGAGAGCGACGCCCATAATCTCATCAGAGTGGGTGGTCGTCTGCGGAGAGCCCCAGACCTACCGGATGACGTTAAGTACCCGATAGTCTTGAACAGCCGACACAAGGTCACAGAGCTGATCATAAAGAAATATGACGAGGATGTGCATCACGCAGGGGCAGAGAGAGTCTTCGCGGAGATCAGACGTCGTTATTGGATACTGCAAGGGAGAGAAGCAGTGCGGCGCTTCCAGCGAACCTGTCTAGACTGCCGTAAGTGGCGCGCGCAGCCCAGTATACCCCGGATGGCTGACCTACCTCCCTGTCGGCGACGAACTCGGCGACAAGCCCTTCCACTCCACCGGTATGGACTGTTTTGGCCCGCTGTATATAAAGAAAGGAAGAGGAACCGAGAAGCGGTGGGGTATTGTATTCAAATGCATGACCACCAGAGCGATACATATCGAACTTGTTGAGCACCGGTCGTAAACCGAGGTCAGATTGATTATCCCATAACTCTTTAGTCCGAATCCCAGCTTCAAGCAGCGTCCCGCGAAGCGTGGGACATCTAGGACTCAATTTGTCTATAACGTTCAGGGCTTAAACTCAGCAGACCTCGGCTCACACACAGGAACCCCCCGTCCCCTCCAGTAATACAGTTGATTAAATGGAGTTGCGGGGTATATTTTTATTCTATTTGCACTGGGAAGGACTCTCTTTATTTAGATGAGGTCCATTTTCCCTATCCTATGTACACGTATTATCACTGTATGGATTTACTTGATAATCCCATTATACAGAATCCACCTTTAGTCCTTAATGCAGGGATAAAGCCACTTATTCTATTTTACATTAATCCATAATCATATGTCTCCTAAGTACACGCATTATCACTATATGGCTTTACTTGATAATCCCATTATACAGAATCCACCTTTAGTCCTTAATGCAGGGATAAAGCCACTTATTCTATTTTACATCATTAATCAAAAAATGCATGGGGTGAAGTTACAATGCAAAACACATTTCATGCTTACCCGGTCGTCTGGTCAGAAGAAAGGATACAAATCATATTTATAAAGAGGTAATTTTAATTAGAAAAAGCTAGTTACAAAAAGATACTGAAGTGGAAAGCACCCAATTCAGTTTAAAATAAGCACAGAACAAAACATCTCATCATGCACGGCTTGTGCCCAGTGTCGAGCACCATTCTTCTCATCTCTCAAAAAAGTCTGATCTGGCACGGCTTGTGCCTCTTCCTATCTCTCCAGCTCAGTGTAAAAATCTGCCTGTGATCTCGCCAGTTGGCCCTTATAAAGGGCCCCAGGGTCTCTTCTGCTTATTGGTCCAAATACAGCGCTGTCACCGTGATGTCATTTCACCAGCCAGTCAATGCACGGCTCGTGGGGACTGGCTCTCCTCCCATTTTACTCCACTAGGCCGTAACTCGAAAGTAATTGTAACGTTTTTCGCTGGAACAGACTCCCTTTGTTCTCTGCTGTGGAAAGTCCCTTCACTCCCCATCTCACTCAGACCCCACAAAGGGTTAACCAGTTTAATGCGTCTGCCGGCCGGAGAGCTCCAGGAAGAGGCCCCCGTACATTCCTCTGGGCTGTAGTCATTATTGAGAGGGAATAACTGGCCTGTGTTCCTACAATACACAATATACCTGTACTGCATACTACATACCTGTAATACATCAATATACTATTGTATATTGCATTGTATATATTGTATATATATATATATAAATATACAATACACCTGTACCAATCATTGGTTTTATTCTATGCAGACAGGACAGGTTTAAACTGTGCCAACTTGCTCTCAGCTCAATCCTGCTCTTCACTCCGACTGCACATTAACTGTAACATAGTTTTATAAGTGTATAAAGAGTATACAGGTCATATACATAGCTCCAATCATATATAATAAACATAAGAATATTATACAAAGTGTCACTCGTTGACTTGTGGCACTTTAACATGTGTTTACACATAACGTGTTTCTATTCCATTGTCCAGGAAGAATCTACAGACATTCCCCATAATCATATATAAGATCAGGATGTCATACCCAGTGTCACTTAGTTGGCTGTGACACTTTACACCCCCTCTGTCATCCTGGTCGGTCATTTTCCATTGTCTTAATAGCGTCTGTACTGGGGGACGAGATGGCGATTGTGGGGTCACGTGGCTGTGAGTCTCCACACCCCCTCTGCCATCTTGGTACCTTGTTACCCTGGTAGCCGGCGGGAAGACTTGCATCTGTTGTTCCCTGGCAGGACGGCTCGACAGGATAGGGGTCACGTTGTTGCTTGGTATCCGGCGGGAAGACTTGCATCTGTTGTTCCCGGCCAATGCACCCAGGCTGTTGTCGTCTTGGTCATCTTGGTCACCTTGGTCATCTTGGTCACCTTGGTCATCTTGGTCATCTTGGTCATCTTGGTCACCTTGGTCATCTTGGTCACCTTGGTCATCTTGGTCATCTTGGTCATCTTGGTCACCTTGGTCATCTTGGTCACCTTGGTCATCTTGCGGTCGCCCCCTCTGACCTCTTGGACCTCTCCCATAGTTTGAGGTAGGTTGATTTGTCACTTCTCGGGCGACCCCCACGGATCCCCGAGAATTGTAGCAGCAGTCCTCTATTGAAGTGTGGTTGGCCTGGTCTTGTGACCCTGTTCGTAGGCCTCGCAGGACATCACAGATACAGTCCACAGAGGACTCATTTCTTTTCTCTCTTTCAGGTCCATTCAGGGCTCTCGTCGCCCTGTAACCTGGGTCCAGGCCGATGTCTCTCTGTCCGGTCTGGGAGGTCTAGGAGGTCTGGGAGGTCTGGGAGGTCTGGGAGGTCTGGGAGGTCTGGGAGGTCTAGATGAGGACCTTGAGGATGCTCTGGAGCTTGACCTATCCCGGTCTTCCTCCATTTCCGATTTCTGACCTGAGTCAGTATATTCCTTCTTGCCATTCGCTGCGTCGTCCGCTGACTCCGGGGGACCCCCCCCCCCTGTCTAAGAATGCGGCACTGGTTCAGGTTTTGTCCCTTTACCAGCGCACCTTTACCAGCGCACATCGTTCACAGGCCTTTCGGACTGTTATCGCTCTTTGTTTGGCTTTATGTATGAGAATGTTGTTAGTTCTCAGGTATACCAACATCCTCCTACTTCCGGCATGTCCAAGGTTATCATATACCTGTCTGATCATGTGAGTAGCCTCGTCCTGTTAGCAATGGCTAGTTAGCCTGCTATTCGCTCCTATTCGCAATGGCTATTTCAGCCTGCTCGCAATGGCTATTTCAGCCTGCTATTCGCAATGGCTATTTCAGCCTGCTATTCGCAATGGCTATTTCAGCCTGCTATTAGCAATGGCTATTTCAGCCTGCTATTCGCAATGGCTATTTCAGCCTGCTATTCGCAATGGCTATTTCAGCCTGCTATTCGCAATGGCTATTTCAGCCTGCTATTCGCAATGGCTATTTCAGCCTGCTATTCACAAAGTAGAGTTTTTTCTACTTAAGTTCTGACTTTAAGTAAGCATTTAGTTACTTTAGTCATGAGTAAACCTTTTTACCGTATTTCACAAAAATATACTTTAATTGTGATTGTTTCTTTAAGTAGAACCTTCTACGTTTTTGACTGTAAGAAAACATTACGTAACTTTTTAGTCATGAGTAACCGCTACTTCAAGTCGTTACTTATCAACCCTCTCTTGTTCCTGATAGATTTTTTACCAATATACTTTTGGCTGTCTGCTGCGCTCTGCAGACCATCTACGTCACCAGTGTTCCAGATCTCGAACATTAGGAAGAGTCTTGGTTGGAGAGGTTCTGCCGATAAGACCAATCTTGAGTAAGGTTGACTCAAATCTGTAACTAATTCTACTCCAGAGACACCTGACAGCAGTTATTTCAGTTAATATTCTTTCGGCTGTTGATACCTATTTAATTAGTATACAGCCCAACTCACTTGAACTCATGTTCTAAGCCCCGGAACCTCCAATCCGTTTTGACAGACCTATAAACCAGCGACTTGGCCGCCTAAGCACCACAGCGTCCTGTATGCTGAGGCTTCCAAGTCTCCACAAATCTGATAGGCCCGTCGGATACAGAGACCCTGATGCTCGCTCTGTCCCCCCGCGTCAAGGTGCTAAGCTCGATGAGAGTTTGCAGAGTCTCAATTTGTTACCCATAGGCGCTGGTGAGTGTACATCTCATGCAGCTGATATGGTTGGTAGGGTGCTAACCTACCAAATGGTTGCTGTCAGGAAATCCCTTCTGAATGAAATAGATTACAAATTCACTTTACTTTACTCTGGGTTTAGAGCAAGGACGGACATCTTTACATATTATACTTAAAATATATACAAAATGCATGTAGTATTCTATGTCATGTTCCTTCCTAAATGACAATAACACTACATATTCTTCCTCTTGACAGATGAGCGGTATGTCAAGTGCAGTTTGCACTTGCTTGAGTGTCACGTGTCAGGGCCCCCGAAGGTAATTTCTCCCTTTGTTGCCCTCATCCCTGCTTGCTGTTCTGGGGTTAGTTTCTCCCCCATGTTTCTCCCGTCAAGTGCAGGTTGCACTAGCTTGAGTGTCATGTGTCAGGGCCCCAGAAGGTAATTTCTCCCTTTGTTGCCCCTATCTCTGCTTGCTGCTCGGGGGTTAGTGCGGCCTACTCGTCTGGAGGTAGGTATAGGTAATTCTTCTTCCGGGATTTGAATTCCTCCCTTGTTGCCTTCCTTTCTGCTTGCTGTTCTGGGGTTAATGCGGCCCACTCGTCTGGAGGTAGGTATATGTAATTCTTCTTCCTTGTTCTCTCCTTGGTTGTTTTCGGGGGAGGCTCCTGGGAGGCCCCCCTTTTGTCAGATAGCATTATGACTTGGTCATACAGCCTACACTCGATACGTAGCTGGTCTTGTGACCATGCTGCGCATCGGGCTGCCAGTAGGTTACCCCCTGGGACTCCTCCGAATAGCTTTTCAAGCAGAAAGCATGATCCCTGCATGGGTGTTCCATTCATGACTGATTCGGCTGCAACACTGAGAGACATGCTCCCGTCTCGCACCTGTGGGATCAGTCTTTCCACCATGTTATCCCCTGGATCTTGACCGGGGGTGCTTACTCCTCTTTCCATCCGTTGCGCCATTGAGGCCCTTTCGGGGATCTCCAGTCTTTTGAGATGTCTCAAGATGCGAACTAGCTTCTCTTGTGCTAGCTTTGGTTGTGCCAGCTCCTCCTGAGCTAGCATTGGTCGCTAGCTCTGGCTACTTCGCCTGCTGTTAGCTCCTGGCTTTGTTAGCCTGTGGTGAGCTAGTTGGCTCTCGTCTGGCTAGGGCCAGCTCATGGGTGTTAGCACTGGCTTGTTAGCCGATGGTGAGCTAGTTAGCTTCCGTCTGGCTTCGTGTCACGTAGCCTCGGGCTAGGTAGCCATCCAGTTCTGTGAACGGTCTTTTTGACTGTGCTTCACATCCAGTCTCTCCTTACAAACAGGGTCTCTGGGCTAGGGAACCCTCGCTTTTCTGTGAACGGTCGTTTTGACTCGCTTCACATCCACACTCCGCTTACAAACAGTGTCTCTGGGCTAGGAAGCCCTCGCTTTTCTGTGAACGGTCGTTTTGACTCGCTTCACATCCACACTCCGCTTACAAACAGTGTCTCTGGGCTAGGAAGCCCTCGCTTTTCTGTGAACGGTCGTTTTGACTCGCTTCACATCCACACTCCGCTCCTTACAAAGTGTCTCTGGGCCAGGAAGCCCTCGCTTTTCTGTGAACGGTCGTTTTGACTTGCTTCACATCCACACTCCGCTCCTTACAAAGTGTCTCTGGGCTAGGAAGCCCTCGCTTTTCTGTGAACGGTCGTTTTGACTCGCTTCACATCCACACTCCGCTCCTTACAAAGTGTCTCTGGGCTAGGAAGCCCTCGCTTTTCTGTGAACGGTCGTTTTGACTCGCTTCACATCCACACTCCGCTCCTTACAAAGTGTCTCTGGGCTAGGAAGCCCTCGCTTTTCTGTGAACGGTCGTTTTGACTCGCTT
Organism: Notolepis coatsorum; assembly: GCF_963971535.1. NCBI lineage: Eukaryota > Metazoa > Chordata > Actinopteri > Aulopiformes > Paralepididae > Notolepis > Notolepis coatsorum. Next base: position 64,098,747 of record NC_140165.1, read on the forward strand.
CACATCCACACTCCGCTTACAAACAGTGTCTCTGGGCTAGGAAGCCCTCGCTTTTCTGTGAACGGTCGTTTTGACTCGCTTCACATCCACACTCCGCTCCTTACAAAGTGTCTCTGGGCCAGGAAGCCCTCGCTTTTCTGTGAACAAAGCATGAAAGTGATTTTTGCATTGCAACTTCACCCAGCAGAATTTTCACAGTAATCACAAATATATACTCTAAATGCGACTCTTTCTTCGAGTAGAACTTTCTACTTTTTTTTTTGACTGTAAGAAAACATTACGTAACTTTTTAGTCATGAGTAAACCTTTTTACCGCAATCACAAAAATATACTTTAAGCGTGATCCTTTCTTTAAGTAGAACCTCCTACTTTTTTTGACTGTAAGAAAACATTACGTAACTTTTTAGTCATGAGTAAACCTTTTTACCGTAATCACAAATATATACTCTAAATGCGACTCTTTCTTCGAGTAGAACTTTCTACTTTTTTTTTTGACTGTAAGAAAACATTACGTAACTTTTTAGTCATGAGTAAACCTTTTTACCGCAATCACAAAAATATACTTTAAGCGTGATCCTTTCTTTAAGTAGAACCTCCTACTTTTTTGATTTTGCCAAATCTGTAATTTAATTTTACTCCAGAGGATTTTGACAGTAGTCCTGTCTTCTTCGGCCGTTTTAGCACCTATTTTGGTTAGTATAAATGCACATCGCCAGGGACGCCATGTTGAGCACCGGTCGTAAACCGAGGTCAGATTGATTATCCCATAACTCTTTAGTCCGAATCCCAGCTTCAAGCAGCGTCCCGCGAAACGTTCAGGGCTTAAACTCAGCAGACCTCGGCTCACACACAGGAACCCCCCGTCCCCTCCAGTAATACAGTTGATTAAATGGAGTTGCGGGGTATATTTTTATTCTATTTGCACTGGGAAGGACTCTCTTTACTTAGATGAGGTCCATTTTCCCTATCCTATGTACACGTATTATCACTGTATGGATTTACTTGATAATCCCATTATACAGAATCCACCTTTAGTCCTTAATGCAGGGATAAAGCCACTTATTCTATTTTACATTAATCCATAATCATATGTCTCCTAAGTACACGCATTATCACTATATGGCTTTACTTGATAATCCCATTATACAGAATCCACCTTTAGTCCTTAATGCAGGGATAAAGCCACTTATTCTATTTTACATCATTAATCAAAAAATGCATGGGGTGAAGTTACAATGCAAAACACATTTCATGCTTACCCGGTCGTCTGGTCAGAAGAAAGGATACAAATCATATTTATAAAGAGGTAATTTTAATTAGAAAAAGCTAGTTACAAAAAGATACTGAAGTGGAAAGCACCCAATTCAGTTTAAAATAAGCACAGAACAAAACATCTCATCATGCACGGCTTGTGCCCAGTGTCGAGCACCATTCTTCTCATCTCTCAAAAAAGTCTGATCTGGCACGGCTTGTGCCTCTTCCTATCTCTCCAGCTCAGTGTAAAAATCTGCCTGTGATCTCGCCAGTTGGCCCTTATAAAGGGCCCCAGGGTCTCTTCTGCTTATTGGTCCAAATACAGCGCTGTCACCGTGATGTCATTTCACCAGCCAGTCAATGCACGGCTCGTGGGGACTGGCTCTCCTCCCATTTTACTCCACTAGGCCGTAACTCGAAAGTAATTGTAACATTTTTCGCTGGAACAGACTCCCTTTGTTCTCTGCTGTGGAAAGTCCCTTCACTCCCCATCTCACTCAGACCCCACAAAGGGTTAACCAGTTTAATGCGTCTGCCGGCCGGAGAGCTCCAGGAAGAGGCCCCCGTACATTCCTCTGGGCTGTAGTCATTATTGAGAGGGAATAACTGGCCTGTGTTCCTACAATACACAATATACCTGTACTGCATACTACATACCTGTAATACATCAATATACTATTGTATATTGCATTGTATATATTGTATATATATATATATATAAATATACAATACACCTGTACCAATCATTGGTTTTATTCTATGCAGACAGGACAGGTTTAAACTGTGCCAACTTGCTCTCAGCTCAATCCTGCTCTTCACTCCGACTGCACATTAACTGTAACATAGTTTTATAAGTGTATAAAGAGTATACAGGTCATATACATAGTCCAATCATATATAATAAACATAAGAATATTATACAAAGTGTCACTCGTTGACTTGTGGCACTTTAACATGTGTTTACACATAACGTGTTTCTATTCCATTGTCCAGGAAGAATCTACAGACATTCCCCATAATCATATATAAGATCAGGATGTCATACCCAGTGTCACTTAGTTGGCTGTGACACTTTACAGAACTCCTTCCAACCATGAGCACAGACTCATTCCTTATGGCCTTCCGAAGATTCACATCACGGAAAGGAAAACCGTCTACATTGTTGTCTGATCACGGGACAAACTTCAAAGGCGGAGAAAGAGAGCTGAGAGAGAGCTTCCAAGCTATGGGCCCAGAACTTAAGACCCACCTCGCTCCATCCCAGATTGACTTTCAGTTTAATCCCCCGAACGCACCTCACTTCGGTGGAACCTGGGAACGAGAAGTACGTTCCATAAAGACAGCCCTGTACGCCGTGCTTGGGGCCCAGACTGTGGCGGAAGAAGTCCTAATGACAGTCCTCACGGAGATCGAGGGAGTATTGAACTCAAAGCCCCTCGGTTACGTCTCAAGTGATGTAGCAGATGTCGACCCAGTCACCCCCAACACCCTCTTGATGGGGCGGCTGGACCCCGCGCTACCACAGACAATGTACAGGCCCGAAGAAGCGAACGGCCGAAGAATGTGGAGGTACAGTCAAGTACTGGCTGACAAGTTTTGGAACAGCTTCCTACTCCACTACCTACCGTCTCTACAGACCCGCCAGAAGTGGGTAAAAGAGAGAGACAATTTGACAGAAGGAACAGTCGTCATGATCATCGACCAGTCACTACCCAGAGCTATGTGGCCGGCTGGCCGCGTAAGCAAAGTGATCACCGGTGCCAATGGAAAGGTCCGAGCAGCTGAAGTGCTCGTCCAAGGACGGACTTACACCCGACCCGTGGCGAGGCTAATAGAACTGCCAAGGCTCCCTGATACTATTGATGACGACCATGACCCTATGACTTTGTGAGTTGACTGACCCTTACAGCGGACATTGAGTAGTGGACAGTGCGGTTAATCTGTCTCTGCTCAGCTAATTAGGTGGGACTAATTAGGGGGCGGCTGTTGTGAAGGATCAGATTAAACCGAATATATATATTTATTTATGGATATATATTTAATAGTATTTGTATATCGTTTGATATCCCTTGTATATTCCTTGTACATATACACGGAATATCCCTTTATTCTACTACAGCCCATAATAGTTCATTCTCTTATTGGACAAAAGGACCAGGCGCCAGGGACAAGCCCCTGGCGTTCAAGTTCAAAGGTACCGACGAGACATGCCCTTACTAGCCTCAGCTCCGCGCAGGAATACGGCTACCGAAAGCAGAGCGGCACTACTTGTCCACCGTGCATATAAATATGGCGCAAGAAATGTAGAATTCCTCTTAGTCCTTTACCCTTCTACCCAACTAAGTAACAAGACGTGAAGCCTCACCCCACGATACCGCGTGCGGTGTAGTACGGCCGGTTTGGCCTTAGAATAGCAGTGAGACCTCGTGCGAATTAATAGCTGAATTGCCAGAGTTTGGCACCGTATTTCTATTAAGTAATAATAGTCTATTATGTATGGTGCATCGTTCGGTTAGAGTTCTAAAGTGAGCAGCACCCCCATCGTTTCCTCGCGTTATCTAGAGTCTTAACCAGGTTGGGCGGACCACGCGTGGTGCTTTCATCCGAGGAGTTCTAGGCGAGGACGAGTGGACCTGCACATTGGATTACCTACCCCGACGACTGCTGAGCCCTATACGGCATGGAATATCTATTTGCTTTGGTGCTTTGATTTGTGGAGCGGATAATCGCCAACACCGGCAATGTAGCGAATATATCTTGTACGTCTGTACCTGCATGATGTAAGAGCATAGCCCTTCTTCTCTGTCTCACTGTGGCGTCCACACCAACAGACAGAATCATCCCTTTTCCGTTAGCGTACAGCTCAAATGCCATTAGCCACCTGGTCCACCTCGGTCCCAGTGTAGCAGGCTCGTTGTAGCATTCAAACTTCGGCACGTTGTCCATGTTCTCTTCTCAACACCGTGATAACTCTACTCTTCGGAGTTTATCCTCGTCGCCATTGTTAGATATTTAGTATCTCTTCATTTAAGAACGACTCAGTATTTAAACAATAGTCTTTTATTTGCATCGTCCGTTCTCGTGCTCCCGCACGCGACTTACTCTCAGTCTGCAAACTCTGGAGTGAACGCCCCGCGTCAGCTCCTATGACGTAACCACGTAACAGCGTGGTACGTCAATACACAACAGACAGTAGGCTGTGGGGGAGGGGGGAGATACGGTTATTCCACACTACCTAGGAGAGGTGGAGAACCTGGCACTGTGGTGCCAGGAGAACAGCCTCTCCCTGAACGTCAGCAAAACCAATTAACTGATTGTGGATTTTAGGAGGTCAAGGGCAAAGGACTACAGCCCCCTCAGTATCTATGAGGCATCGGTCGAGAGAGTGAACAGTTTCAAGTACCTCGGAGTCCACATATCCGAGGACTTGACATGGACCACACACATAGACAGTGTAGTGAAGAAGGCATGGCAACGCCTATACTTCCTTAGGTGCCTAAGGAAGTTCAAAGTGAGTCAGAAGATCTTATATAACTTCTAGTATTCTATATAGAGAGCATCCTGACTGGTAACATCCCCTCCTGGTTTGGGAATAACACCGCACACGACCGCAGCCAGTGCAGAGAGTGCAGAGAGTGGCTTGATCAGCCAAACACACAATTGGAGGTGGGCTTCCCACTCTCCAGGACGCATGTATATTTTCCCTAACGGAGTTGCACTTCCGCGTTCAGTTTGCGCGATCTGATTGGCCACTGACGTTTTTTTCAGCGCCAATCGCGTTACTCCTAACAATCGCGCCAGCAGGCTGTTACCCTAACCCTAACCTTAACCAACTAACCCTAACCTTAACCCTAACCTTAACCAACTAACCCTAACCCTAACCTTAACCCTAACCTTAACCAACTTCGAAAGAGAGCGACTTCGAAAGAGTCGCCAAGCTTAACCAGTTTGTTAGGAGTAACGTGATTGGTGCTGAGAAAAACGTCAGTGGCCAATCAGATCGCGCAAACCGAACACGGAAGTGCAACTCTGTTAGGGAAAATATACACGCCTCCAGGACATTTACACAAGGCATTACAGGGCCAAGGCAAAGAGAATAGTCAAAGACTCTAGCCACCCAAACAACTGCCTCTTTGCACTGCTGCGGTCAGGCAAGCGCTACCAGAGTCTCATGGCCAGTACAGAGAGACTCAAAAGGAGCTTATATCCCCAGGCCACCATGATGCTCAATGAATCTATGCAACACTAACCCATCCATCTACATTCATTGCACACACATCCACATGCACACACTCACTTTAAATAAACACTCACTTTTAACATTCACTTTAGACACTTTAAACACTTTTTAACACTACACCATATTTTTTATCTATTTATTACAAAAAGATTTGCACTACATCCTGTAATGGGAAATATTAAAGGACAAAACGATGAGCCGTTTTATAAATCATTCTGAGTCATTATTAATAATAGAAAAGTTTATTTCACCGTGGCCACAATGAAAGGACAGTTTACAGACAGATACATCATGTTCACACACTAGCATCTGGCCATTAACCCTTTAATCGCCGTTGACGCTGAAACACGTCATTCCCCGCCATGCTTATTCTGCCGATAACGCTGGACAGCGTCTTTGATATCAATATTTCAAAAATCTGTGATCGAAATCATATTTCTCCCCCGGAGACATTATATATACTGGTGAGCCCCTGTCAACTCTCTAACGGTTCAAGAGCGCCATCTGGTGGCCGATCGGCAGATCGCCCAGGGAAGAAACAGGGAAGTGGAAGCTGGTGCTCATTTCAATTTGGTCCGATCACTCGCTATAGGTCCCGGGACTCGAGCTCGACACAATGGATATCGATCCGTTGCCAATAACTCGATAAACAACATGATTTGGACGTATATACTATTATACAACCTGGAAATGGATCGGGTATTTCTATATCCCATAATAGAAAAAATTCTGTTCCACGCTCATCTCCCAACGGCGAGAGGAAGCTACGGTGAGTTTCAGCGTTATTTTGTAATGTCTTCTATACTAACTGCTCCAATGATCATATCACCCACACTAGATGAATGATATAACGTTGCCCACGGAATTATAAACGACCCCCCGCCCATCCGGTCATCATCAGATCATACGTAGTAACTTCTAGAAGTACGTCCATTTGAAATTTTTTATCCCGCGCCGATTGCTATCAAACTGTATACAATCATCAATATAATGCATTTAGGGCTATAAATCACGTTCTGGCGAAAGCTGCAGAAAACGATAAAAACATACTTATACTTTAGACCGTATTTTAGTATGAATATGTGAATGAAAAAGTATAACGTTGCTACACCCTGAACAATAGATATAGGACTTTGAATGGGCCATGGTAATGTCAATTTAGCAATACAATTTAAAAAGTTATAGCCCTGCAAAGAAGGGGAACTTCTCCATGTTAAATAGGGCTGGCGAGGGATGGTAAATTATGAATTTAACCCCGGCGATCAAAGGGAAGTGACCAGGAGGTCTGGGCAGAACATTTATACAGAACAGTTTATACACACTTGCAAGACGTAACATTAGAACAGATATGATGATGAAAGTAAATAAAAATGGTTCCCAGTTACGGGAAGTAATAATAACCTTGCTTTGGCTGGCTGGGGAGATAACTTTGGTAACTTGGAGTCTCTTAAAGAGACACACACACATTACACTAGCTGGTCACACTGAACAAGTCAAGCTGTAAAATGATCAAATGATATCTCAACCCAGATCTATAATGACATGATAATATATCCCTACTTTTTTTTTTTTTTTTGCATTTTGCATTTTGCATTTTGTACTTCATAGCTTGAATTTTGTACTACTTATAGGTTGTACTTTAATTTGTATATTGTATACTTTGTATAGTGTTTGGACTTTATTATTTTTTACTTTTTTACTGAAGCACATTCTCAGGGGGCTGATTGATTGATTTATTGAAAACTTTATTAACAGATTGCAGAATGGGTACAATAGGCGGCACGGTGGTGTAGTGGTTAACACTGTCGCCTCACAGCAAGAAGGTCCAGGGTTCGATTCCCGCTTGGGGACCAGGTTTCCATGATGCCAGGTACCCAGGTGGGGTATCTCCCAGGCCTTTCTGTGTGGAGTTTGCATGTTCTCCCCGTGCTCGCAAGGGTTTCCCCTCGATAAGATAAACCCAATGGAAAAACATGCACAACAACAGATCGCTAACACTGTGGCGTCCTTGACGAAGACGGACAGGAGCACTTGGATTGGTCCCCTGGCGCGGCTCACGTTGACACCTGTCTGCTCCCGGCTGCCCTTGGGGGGGAAGGACGACGGGATGGGTTAATCGCAGAGACGAATCGCATCGGCGATCCTAAAGAGACAATGCATGCGTGTGTGTTCCGGTGTGAGTGCTAAACTAACCGCTGTGTGTACCGCTAAAAACATTGAGTGTCGTTGCATGCCGAATAAAGACCTCTGCAACAGGTCCTGCATTATTATACAGTATGGCTCAATACACACAATTGTTAAGGGGATGCAGACCAGAGAAAGACTTTCGTCTTGTTTACATCAGGGTGCCCCATTTTTCAATTCATAATGACATTTATGACATACACAACATACAGATATACAGATATATATCATGACATTTATGACATACATGACATACAGGTAGGTATACAGTACTGTTACATTTGTGACATACAAAATATGCAAATATACAGTACTGTTAAACAGAGATCCTAACAGAATATATATACATACGAGGGGGAGGAAACTGTACATTAGGAGGGGTGGGTGGGCGGGAGGGCTCATACAGAACCAAGCATTCTAGAGAGCATCCTGACTGGTAACATCCTCTCCTGGTTTGGGAATAACACCGCACACGACCGCAGCAGACTGCAAACCTCCTCCAATGTACAGTTTCTACATCAAATGTACTCTCTTTTTTTTAGACTCTTTTTGTATCACAAACAGTACTGTATCTGTAAATCTGGTATGTCATAAATGTATAGATGCAGTAGCCTACTGTCTATCTGTATGTCATGTATGTCATATATATATTACCTTTTTAGAAAGGCCTTTTATAACTTTTTATGTCTTATTCATATGTAGTTCTGCTATGTGTTCTTCTTTTTTATATATCCATTTGTATTCTATTCTTTTTAACTCTGAGACTCTCAGGAATGTAGGGTGCGTTATAAATTTAATTTATTATTATTATTATTATTATTATTATTATTATTATTATTATTATTATTATTATTATTATTATTATTATTATTATTATTATTATTATTATTATTATTATTATTATTATTATATTATTAAGATGAATTGAAAATGGGGGACCCTGATGTAAACAAGACGAAAGTCTTTCTCTGGTCTGCATCCCCTTAACAATTGTGTGTATTCAGCCGTACTGTATTGTACCCATTCTGCAATCTGTTAATAAAGTTTTCACTCAATCAATCAATCAATCAGCATTTCACTGTAAGGTACTCAAAAGATTTAGCGCCCTCCAACCTAACAAGGCCACTGGCCATGACAACATCCCCTCCAAATTCCTCAGAGACGCAGCAGCCGCCATCACCCCAGTCATCACACACATAATAAACCTCTCTATAAAACAGGGGCACGTCCCCAAGGACTTCAAAATTGCAAGAGTGACCCCTCTGCACAAAAAGGGCAGCAAATTAGACCCAGGCAACTACCGCCCTGTTTCTATTCTTACCTCCATCTCGAAAGTCATGGAGAAAATAGTCTACGAACAGGTCGAAAAGTACCTGGCGGAAAAAAATCTAATCTACGAATTCCAATCTGGCTTCAGAACGTCCCACTCCACTGACACATGCCTCCTCTATCTGAACGACCACATCAAACAAGAGGTGGACGCGGGCAAATACTGCGGCATGGTCATGCTGGACCTACAAAAGGCCTTCGACACTGTCAATCACTCCATTCTAATGGACAAGCTAAAGGCAATTGGTTTTGATAGCTTATCAGTGAGCTGGATGCAATCCTACCTGGAGGGGAGAGAACAGATGGTAGAGGTAAACGGTACGCTATCCCCCCCCCTCACAGTGAGCTGTGGTGTTCCACAAGGAAGCATACTAGGACCGCTACTCTTCCTAATCTATGCAAATGACATGTCGTCAGCCTGTGACTGCAACTTGTTCCTGTTTGCAGACGACTCAGCCCTGCTGGTCTCTGACAAGAACAAATTGCAGGTTGAAAAAACCCTCAGCACGGAACTAGGCAAAATCTGCATATGGCTCGCTGATAACAAACTATCATTACACATGGGCAAAACAGAGTCCATTCTCTTCGGTTCAAATAACAAACTCAGCAAGACCGACGGATTCTCAGTTACAGTGGGTGACAATATTGTCACAAGGAAAGACGAAATTACCTACCTGGGTTCCATCCTAGAGGCAAATCTTTCCTGTGACAAAATGGCATCCAATGTAATAAAAAAAGTCAACCAACGAACTAGATTCTTGTACCGGATCTCCTCTCTGGTAAACAAGAATACCCTGAAGACTCTGGCAGGAGCACTCATTCAAGGGTACTATGACTATGCGTGCACCTCATGGTACCAAAGCACCTCAAAGGCGCTTAAAACAAAATTACAAACATCACAAAACAAACTGGTCAGACTACTACTTGACCTGAACCCCAGAACCCACCTCACCCCTGCCCACTTTGACAACCTAGGATGGCTTAGAGTAGACGACAGAGTACAGCAACTTGCAATGGGCCTGGTCTTCAAGATACACTATACGACCGGGGTGCCCATGTACATGTCAAAATACTTCCCAAAGGTCAGTGAATACCACAACCACTACACCAGAGGAAGCTCAACAAATCATGTTAAACCCAGATTCGGCTCAAACAAGGGACTAAACACGTTTCGCAATTATGCCACAACAATGTGGAACGCCCTACCCAAAGCTGTAAAGGAATGTGAATCCCTGCCCACATTCAAAACCGCTCTTAAAGAGCACCTACGGGAGGCTGCAATTCGAAACTGGCCACCGTAAATGCCCAAAACCCCCACCACCTCCTAATAGACAGTCTCCTCCCCACCGCATGTATATATTCCCTCCCCGCCGTATGTATATTTCCCTCCCACCCACCCACCCCCTCCTAATGTACAGTCCCCTCCCCATCATATGTATATACTCTGTCAGGATCTAGGGGTAACAGTACTGTATATTTGAATACCGCTTATGTCACAAATGTATCAGTACTAAATACCTATATGTCCCTATGCCATAAATGTCATGTATGTTGTGTATGTCATAAATGTCTATATGAAATGAAAATGGGGGACCCTGATGGAAACAAGACAAACGTCTTTCTCAGGTCTGCATCCCCTTAACAATTGTATGTATTGAGCCGTACTGTATTGTACCCATTCTGCAATCTGTTAAATAAAGTTTTCATTCATTCATTCATACTTTATATGTGACAAATAAAACAAAACTTGAACAAAGGTTTGCGGCGAACACAAAGCTAACGTTTGAAATAGTTTGCAAACGTTTGCCTTGGTCGTTGAACTTCTACGCACCTCGGAATGGTTTTTAACGTTAAACAAATAAAACTTCAAATTCACATTCAAGGTACTCAAACGCTCTGATTGTCATCCAATACGGTAGGTGGTGCTGTCGCAAAAACACGCTGCTCTCCGGGGCTGCAGCGCCACGTTCCCAGCAGTATCGTGCTTCCTGCAGTGAGTGTGGTCTTGCTGCTGCTGCTGCCATATGGCTGCTGCTTCTCTGTGCTGCTCATGTCTCTACTAGTGGGACCGACGTCTGAGCCCCGTCCTCCTGCTGATGGAGGCTCGTCAGGTAGAGACTGAACTGTGTTGTTAGCTGCATGTAGAGAGTTTTTGAGGAGAGTTCTCCTCTTACTGTGTTGTTAGCAGCGTCCACAGCTGCTGCTTATCGTCCTGGTGGTTGGTGTTAGCTAGTAAGCACAGCCAGTCATTAGCTCTCTCTCTCTCGTTTGGTTTATTTGTTTTCGGTCTTGCTCCACGTTCATTCCAATAGTTATTTTCGTTACTGTTAGTTTTTCCTTCGGTAGCTGGAGCTAGTATCTTCTTAGCTGGTACCTCTGTATCTGGGGCTATTGTTAGCTTAGCTGGGCCTAGTGTTAGCTTAGTTTGTTAGAGTCTACTTGAATTGAAAATGGGGGATTGTTTGATTGATTGGTTGAACATTTTAATTAACAGATTGCAGAATGGGTACAGTACAGTACAGCTCAATACATGATTGATTGATTGATTGAAAACTTTATTAACAGATTGCAGAATGGGTACAATACAGTACAGCTCAATACACACAATTGTTAAGGGGATGCAGACCAGAGAAAGACTTTCGTCTTGTTTACATCAGGGTCCCCCATTTTCAATTCATCAGGACATATATGACATACATGACATACAGATAGTCAGTACTGCTACATCTATACATTTATGACATACCAGATTTGCAAATACAGTACTGTTTGTGATACAGAAGGAGTCAGGAAAAGGGAGTATATACATTTGACGTAGAAACTGTACATTGGAGGAGGTTGGGTGGGGGGGGGTTGGGTACACTGGGATATTGACAACCATACTGGGTAATCTACATTGGAGGTGGTTGGGGGGGGCACACTGTATATACAAGCAAAACTGTACATTGAGGGGGGGGGGAGACACTGTACAAACAAACAAAATTGTACATTGGACTATTGACAACCATACTAGGTAAATGACTGTACATTGGAGGGGGTTGGGTTAGGATATTTACAGGGGCCAGTGTTGAATTGCAGTCTCCCATAGGTGTCCCTTGAGAGAGGTTTTGAAAGTGGGTAGTGATCCACATTCCTTTACAGCTTTGGGTAGGGCGTTCCACATTGATGTGGCATAATTGCGAAACGTGTTTAGTCCCTTATTTGAGCCGAATCTGGGTTTAACATGATTTGTGGAGCTCCCTCTTGTTAAGGGGATGCAGACCAGAGAAAGACTTTCGTCTTGTTTACATCAGGGTCCCCCATTTTCAATTCATCACAACATTTATGACATACACGAGATACAGTACTGTGACATCTATACATTTATGACATACCAGATTTGCAAATACAGTACTGTTTGTGATACAAAAAGAGTCTAGAAAAGAGAGTTGACGTAGTAACTACATTGGAGGAGGTTGGGGGGGGGGTGGGGGACACTGTACAACTGTACAAGCAAAACTGTACATTGGAATATTGACAACCATACTTGGTTATTTACTGTACATTGGAGGGAGTTGGGTTAGGACATTTGCCAGTTTCGAATTGCAGTCTCCCGTAGGTGTTCTTTGAGAGTAGTTTTGAAAGTGGGTAGTGATTCACATTCCTTTACAGCTACAGGGACCCTGATGTAAACAAGAAGAAAGTATTTCTCTGGTCTGCATCCCCTTAACAATTGTGTGTATTGAGCCGTACTGTATTGTATTGTACCAATTCTGACTAGACGGCCTCTTGTCTGACCTTTGGTGTCCATCGTATTGTCATCTTTCTCTTCGTTTTGAGTACAACACTGGTCTGTAGATGTCCACAGTAGTCTTTACAGGGGGACATATCGTCTGTAGATGTCCACAGTAGTCTTTACAGGGGGACATATCGTCTGTAGATGTCCACAGTAGTCTTTACAGGGTGACATATCGTCTGTAGATGTCCACAGCAGTCTTTACAGGGGGACATATCGTCTGTAGATGTCCACAGTAGTCTTTACAGGGGGACATATCGTCTGTAGATGTCCACAGCAGTCTTTACAGGGGGACATATCGTCTGTAGATGTCCACAGTAGTCTTTACAGGGGGACATATTGTCTGTAGATGTCCACAGTAGTCTTTACAGGGGGACATATCGTCTGTAGATGTCCACAGCAGTCTTTACAGGGGGACATATCGTCTGTAGATGTCCACAGCAGTCTTTACAGGGGGACATATCCGCGGGGTAATGTCCACTTATGGGGTTAGGCGGCTAAGCTAGTGAGTTAAGTTCCAGAGAGGTGTCTGGGAAGCCTAAATATTAAAGGCAACCAACTTGTGTCTAGCCACGCCCAACTTGCGTCTAGCCACGCCCCCGAGTCTTAAACTTTAAAGAACATTAAAGCAGCAGTTGAGCAGCGTTGGTGTAGCATTTATGTAAAAAAGAAAAATAGCAGCAGTAGTGAAAATTGTGAAATGTATATTAGATTGTGAAAAGAAACTGCCCCCGGCTGTCTTCCTCTGGTAGGTATTCTCTGAGGTGTCGTTTGCGTTAACCATACTGTACGCTCACAGTAAATGGTAAACATTTAGGTAAACAAAAACAAGTCACGAATAAAAAGTCTAAGAATAAAATATGGTCCGGGATATACATTTCCTATGTTACATTCTAATATAAAATAAACAGTAAGTGTAAAATTGTACTATGTTGGTTTAAAAGTAAAAGTCCAGGAAGATAGTACTGTCACCCTGTGCTCAGTGATGCTTTATAAAGTCTGATGGCTGTTGGAATGAAGGACTTCCTGTGCCGTTCAGTGCTACAATCTTGGTAGTCTTTAGACGGAAACGCTCGCAGGTGAATCTGGCAAAATATTTGATCGGATGTGCCTTTTGTTCATACGGCAACAGCGTTTTTGCGGGGAGAATCCGCAAAAAAGAAGTGAAACCACCTTCCTGGGTGGAAATCCTAGAAGCGATACACCTTCGCGCTATCATCTGAACAGTCAAACTGCATAAAAATATGATGAAAGGGTTCTCAAGGCTCTCGTCGCGTACTGCTTACGTCTAGTGATGGCGAGATGAAGCATTGAGGCTTTCCATCCAATAGTGCCACTGCCACACATGTGTTGAATAGGGGTGTAACGGTTCGGTACGTACCTCGGTTTTGAAGTCACAAAAAAATTGCTTTTCATTTATCTATTTATTTAACTGTATTAAACAATATAAAACGGATTGGCCATAATTGACTGAGCAAACTAATGCTTACTGCTGTAACCTACTAATAACACTTAAGTAAATCTGAAGATTATTATATAGCAGATGCCTTGGAGGATAAGTCGTGGACAACTGTAGCGTGTGCTTGTTTATACATATTCATGACTGTGATGCTTGAATACAGGGGCAGGGCTTGCATCACAGTCATGAAAGGGGAGCCCTAGTTTATAATACAGAGCTGGTGGTATGACTTGCTGGCTGAAATACGGAATGAATGAAAACTTTATTTAACAGATTGCAGAATGTGTACAATACAGTACGGCTCAATACACACAATTGTTAAGGGGATGCAGACCAGAGAAAGACGTTTGTCTTGTTTACATCAGGGTCCCCCTAATGACGAGAGGGAACTAGTAGTGATGCACGATATATCGGCCGCCGATATAATATCGGCCGATATGGCAGTTTTTTTTACACATCGGTATCGGTCCGATATCAAGATAGGGCCGATATTAAATTTTTTTTTTTTTTTTTTTATCTTTTTTTTCTTCTTTTTACATGTTTTGGCCTTAAATCGTTTCAAAATATCAGTCATTTCTGAAAATAAGTTACAAAAGTAAAAAAAAATATGCGTTTTGGAAAATAGCTCTTTATTTGATTATCATAAAAACGTGTTTTCTATACAGAGATATCGACATCGGTAAATATCAGTATCGGCCAGAACAGCAATATTAATATCGGTTATCGGTATCGGACACAATTTTCACATCGGTGCATCACTAGGAACTAGGTAGCGGGCTATATTACTTTTAACATGTGCTTAAACCCAGTGTTCTCGACAACGGAGTATGGTCGCAGATCTGCTGCTATAAAAACGCATATGGCGTTTGTTATTACTTTGGCCCGGTGTGAATTAATAGGGAGATGCTGCTTGAATGCAACGGATTGCAACGGGGAGCTGGGTTTGCACTAGGATATGTTTCTTCCGTGTACCAGACAGTGATATTCACATTCCGGTGATGCCGTTTCAAATGCGTGATAAAGTTCGCAATAAAGTTGAACAATAACTGGCTTGTCAGTTAGTAGGGATGTCCCGATCCGATCACGTGATCGGAATCGGCGTCGATCACGTGCTTTTCAGAGTATCGGGGATCGGGAAAAAATAATAATAAAAATCGGCAGTCAAAAAAAGAAAAATTTTATTCAACAAACATGACCATGTCCACGTCTTAAACTCATACGGAGGCCTTAGTTTTGGTTTTAAAGTACATATAATATATCATCATTAATGTATTTATTGTCACACAGAGCAGAATAATTATCCACAACAAACACATTCCCCTTTAATTTTCACCGTTGCAACAAACATTCCCTTTAATTTAGACGCTACACGCTACACGCGACCACAACAACAACACGTCGCTCCCGAAACACGGTTAATATCCACTGACTTGAGCAGCTAGACTTAATGTCAGAGGTTTGGAACTAAGCATTTTAAAAGAAAGTCAAGCCAGTTGCAATGTTTGCAAGGAGGAGATTCCGCGTGGAGGAAAAACTCATGAAGCAGCAGGCTGGAGGCGAAGTTTTCAGACTAAATTTTCACCTGGAGGATAACGTTACGTGACTGAGGTTTATCGTCGGCGTTTCAGACCAGAATGGACCATTACGTAAGTCGAACACTGAATGTATACTAATGTGCAAACATATATTGAAACTTTTAATATTTCTCATATGAAGCAGAAGCACATTTCTCAGGGTGAATGTAATAACAAAAGCCTCCGCTCTCGCGCCCCGGACTATTATAAGCAACAGATGGGCTTGTCTCGCTCTGCCAGTTTCTGACAAAAATGCGTCAAAATTGATTACTAATGTGAAAGATCGGATCGGAAACGATCGGATCGATAGATATTTAAAATCACATGCTCGGGATCGGATCGGAAGCAAAAAAAGGCGATCGGGACATCCCTATCAGTTAGTATTGACTCGCCATACTAAGGCTAATATGCTATGCTGAATTACAGCTCTCGTTCAGTGTAGCTGCGCGCTGCGTGGAATGAACAAACAACATCCGGTTAGTTGTGCACGTTATATTAGGGCCAGGGGGATTTATGTTCCGCAAAAAAAGGTTCCATACCGTTGCAATCGCTCGGTGCACAGCCCGTACTGTACCGGAGGACCACATTGAGGCGGTACAGTACGTATCCGCGTACCGTTACACCCCTAGTGTTGAAGCTTCATGGTGTTTCATTTGCTCTACTGTGCCATCAAGTGGACAATAAACGCTGCCGCGTGATTATAATAATACCATGGTGGCTTTGGTGTCTGAAGCTTTGATGTGATGATGATGCCAATAAACAAATAATATTGTGTCTGTTTTTCTAACAGAATGATGGCAGGGACAGAGGAGAAAGTGCTTGTGTTACTACACCATTCTATTATTTAATAGTGTGTTTTTCTGACAGAATGATAGCAGGGACAGAGGAGAAAGTGCTTGCTTCATACATTTTTATTCAGAAAAAGCTACTCAAAATCGACATGCCATCCTGCATTTGGATCATACAGATGTGATCAGATTAGGCACAGCAAGTTAGACATTATTACAGCAAGTTTATATGTAACTGAGCTGATATATGGTCACCTTTTTGCGTTGTTTAACTTAGATGCCCAGAGGGAGTTTAGAACCCGGGTCTGCCGCGACACGGGCGACAGGCGACAGCACAGACCGCTATACCAAGCGGTGAATTCACACTTAAAGGGGAACTCCAACATTTTGGGAAATTAGCTTATTTAACATCTTCCCTGGAGTTAGACAAGAAGATACATACCTTTTTTGTCTCTGTGCGTGCATTTTAGCTTTGGGAATAGACGCTCTGTTAGCATAGCTTAGCTTCATCACTGGAAGTGAGGCAGGACAGTAGCCTTACAGTGCCTTACAGTGTATTGCAAGGTCTGACATTGACCAAATTTGATATGCATGACCTTGGTGGGCTCTAGGTCAACTCCTGAAAAGGGGGTCAATGTCAGACCTTGCAATCAAAAGTTAGGGGGCGCACTGAAATTATGGCAAGGGTTATTAGCCCCCTAACTTTTGATTGCAAAGTCTGACATTGACCCCCTTTTCAGGAGTTGACCTAGAGCCCACCAAGGTCATGCATATCAAGTTTGGTCAATGTCAGACCTTGCAATACACTGTAAGGCACTGTAAGGCTACTGTCCTGCCTAGGGATGGGAATCGAAAACCGGTTCCCGTTGGGAACCGGTTCCTAATTGGCCGATGCCTGGAACCGTGTGCCTCCCGTGACTTTCGATTCCCTTATCGCTGCCAGGTTTTCAAAACAACGTTAGCGTTAGCATGTAGCCATGGCAGACTTATTTGATTCCTTAAGGGCTCGAAATTGCCTGGATTTTGGTAATATGCTCCCGAAATGCTCCCGCTGTTTGGCTACTTCTATGTGCAGTGAAAACTACTTGAATGCTTTAGAACCTAGTCATTGATTTAGGTCAGGGTGAGCTAAAATTAGCCGCGGAGCTAACGCTATCTAACGTGAGCTAACGCTATTTAATCAAGCTCACAAAGAGAGATAAACAGCTGACGGCGGATAGTACAGGTACAAATACAATAAAACAGCAGGTGGGGGCTGTTGTGTAAACCTTGTACTCTTTAGTTCACATATAATAAGAGCCGCAGTGTTTGTTTACAAGTCTACACTGTAAGCCAGGAAGTACCATGGTGGTGCAACATACAAATGTGTCCGTGTAGCAACACAAGCCAATACCTTATAGGACAGGGGCCCGGGAAGGGGGGGGGGGGGGGGGTTTGTGTGTGTGTGTCAGGGTTAGAAATTAACATTTTTTTTCAAGGGCTTTTTTTGCCCCCCTTAATTGATTTTCGGGGGCTTTTTTTTGTATTTCGGGGGCACTGAATTTTTATGATGAAAATTAACATAAGGATTATAAAACATTGTTGACACTTTTTTTACAGTCTTCGTCCCTATGTTTGATAATGTAATGTTAATGTCTCCATATATAGGGCTCTACGCTAACCTTTTTCCCAAGGAGCACATGTGCTCCTAAATAAAATGTTAATAAATAAAATCTAAATAAAAATTTAGGAGCACACAAAGAAATTTAGGAGCACAGTGAAAATTGTTCAAGTAACACAGAGTTTATTAACTATTTATCTGATGCATTATTATACTGTGCGTGTGCACACTATGAATTGAAAATGGGGGACCCTGATGTAAACAAGACGAAAGTCTTTCTCTGGTCTGCATCCCCTTAACTTGTGTGTATTGAGCTGTACTGTATTGTACCCATTCTGCAATCTGTTAATAAAGTTTTCAATCAATCAAACGCAAAGGATATCGGTTGTCAAGCTGCTTTTGTATGTTGTAGTGTTGTTATGATACCAACATTTTGACTTTGATACAGATAGGAAAGGTAATGGAATATATTATTAGATGACAGAACATTGAAAATTCTTTATACAATTATTTAATTCATTATGACCCTGATGGAAACAAGACAAACGTCTTTCTCAGGTCTGCATCCCCTTAACAATTGTATGTATTGAGCCGTACTGTATTGTACCCATTCTGCAATCTGTTAAATAAAGTTTTCATTCATTCATTCATTCATTCATGAAATAGAAATTCCGTTTTTGGGTGGAACGTTTGTTGCAAGGAGGGAGGAGGCGGGGACCGCTGCGTGTTACACACAACACGGAGAAATGGTCTAGCTGCTTCGGTGCGTCGTTAACGTTAACGTCGGAAGAAATTCCCCACTAAGCCCTAAATTCAGAGCAGAGCAGTATCCTAATGACTTTTATGCTTCAGTCGATAAGGTGTTTTGCGAATTCTGTCAACATACCGTGGGGACTGGACCCGCAAAAACACGTGCGAATATCACTTCAAAAGCCATGTCAGCCGGATTCCTCTCTTTCTCCTCGTCTCTCTTTTGCTCAAAATAAAAATGAATGGGCTTCATGGCTGGCTGATTTTTTTTGCGTTGTCTGATTCTGAATGTATAACTTGCCTAAGCCGGTACCGTGACTTTGTTTTCGGGCGCTACTGTGATTGGACGTTTATGCGCCTTGTGTAATGTAGGACTATTATAACAGCGGAGCTGTTTTGTAATCGTCACTCGTCTCGAGTAAATGATTTTTCCGGGTGGCGCACACACACATATTATTAGGGCCAAATACAAGGGAAATGCTCGCACTGTAGATCATATATATAATTATATATATAATTAGTAAACTGTCGGGGGCATTTTCTGCCCCCCTTAACTGATATTCGGGGGCATTTTGTCCATTTTCAAGGGCATTTTGCCCCGAGCCCCCGTTAATTTCGAACCCTGGTGTGTGTGTGTGTGTGTGTGTGTGTGAGAGAGACAGAAGTCGGAGGAATAACGACCTGTTATTCAATAGATTAAATTAGTTTAAGAATAAAAAAAAAAAAAACATTTTAAGAGAATTTCAAATACATTATTTTATTTAAGTGTAGGCTATAGTTAATGTTTTATTTTTTACAGTTTTTGTATTTTTCTGACATGGGGGCTCAACAATAAATGACAATCAGAAATGTCAAGTTGCATGTTGTTATTCTAACCAACTTAGACCCCTACGCTCTGCATCTTCTGGCCGCCTCAGACCTACTCCTATCCAAGCTCCGGGAGGGTCATCAAAGAGAAGTCGCCTATTCTCAGTCCTTGCCCCACAATGGTGGAATGAACTACCCACCCCAGTTAGGACAGCCGAATCACGTCCAATCTTTCGCCGTCGACTAAAGACGCACTTCTTCAACCATTATCTGAATAAAAAAAAATATATCTAACCCTAACTAACCGTACTGTCATGCACTTGTCCTAATAAACTAACCTACACTGTAGCACTCAACACTTTGATGAACATTGTTGCTCAGCTGATAGAGTTGTGCCCTTCCTGATGGCTTGTCGTACAGAACTTGTAAGTCGCTTTGGATAAAAGCGTCAGCTAAATGACTAAATGTAAATGTAGTTCTGTTGCATTTCCAATTTATTTATGTAAATTATAAATTGATCAGGTATCGATAAGGGTATCGATAAAGAATCGTATCGATAAGCAGAATCGATAATGGAATCGTATCGATAAAATCCTATCAATTCCCATCCCTAGTCCTGCCTCACTTCCAGTGATGAAGCTAAGCTATGCTAACGGAGCGTCTATTCCCAAAGCTAAAATGCACGCACAGAGACAAAAAAGGTATGTATCTTCTTGTCTAACTCCAGGGAAGATGTTAAATAAGCTAATTTCCCAAAATGTTGGTGTTCCCCTTTAACACTTTGATTGCCAGCCGTGTTTTCCTTTTTACCCCCTTGAATGCCACCATCCACTCCAATGTTAACTTAATATCGCCTAATCTATGTTTTAAATTATGGCTATGTGTCTAATCTGCCCGTCGCTTATCAAAGACTCATTTTCCAGTCAACATTGTCAAGGCAGATTTAAAAAAAAATGTATCGCTTCATTTCCGTTTGATAGCATTTTGAAAATCACTTGTTTTCGCAGAAAAAACAACCCATTCTATGATAATCGTCTTTTACTGGAATATTCCAGAACGTTTTCATTTGTCGGCCTATTTATGAATCGTTTTCAAATAAACGCTAGATGATGATCGATAGTATATGTGTGCGCGTATATGTATATCACATATAGGGGAAACGCTTATATATCCGTGAAAACGAGTCTGATTATCCTAAGACTGATAACATAGATTCCTTACCTGAGGTCAGATGGTATCCAAATGGTTTATTCCAATTTCCGATCGCCATTCGAAAAAATCGCTCATTTGATTGATCCATCGTGTATACAGTAAAACACATATTCGCCGCGGCACCAAGGCTCCAGAATGAACTCTGGTAGACCCCGGTTACATCAGTGAGAAGTAAAATGTGGAGTCAGAAATCCTTTCTCCCATTCACTTTCATTGAGTCCAATCCAAAAGCGTGATTTACCATCTGGGAGACGATAGGGGCCGCTTTTTTCACATCTGAGCGCCGGCGGTGCCTGGATCTCCTTCGATATATATAATAAACATATGCGCTACACTGCCCCAGACTTGAGCCTTCTAAAAAGATTCATTATAACTTGGCTCTGCACTGCCCAGGTCGCTGAGAGACAACCAAACTTGCCGTGAAGACCCGCCCTACTCTGCCTCTGATTCGCAGACTGTGGCTGGGGGAATGTGATTGGACCAAAGCAGATAGACACACACACAGTGGAGCAGTCGACATGCAGACAGAGATGCTGCTCCTGCTTGCAGTTGAGATAGCGGAGAATTTTGACTCGTTGCATGCTGGTGCTGTTTCGCAGATAGATAATACAGATAATGCATATGAAAAGAATAATTTGATATGTGTGTGACTGTGTATACTATATATATATATATATATATATATATATATATATATATATATATATACAGTATATGTTGTTCTAAATAAATAATAATAATAACTTTTATTTGTATAGCACCTTTCATACAGGGAATTGCAGATCAAAGTGCTTTACATCAGTAAGATGTAAATAATAATAAAGTAATAATAATACATTATTTATTTATTAAGTTTGGAATAATCTTTTACAACTGAGGTACGTAGATTACATTTTTAGAAACTAAAGTACCGAAAAGGTACCGTTGGGTACCGGTATCGATTCACAAGTACCGGTTCAAATGTGAAAGGTACCCATCCCTGTTCAACGTTGCTTCCAAATAAAAGGAGAAAAGACAAAGTGCCTTTTAATTCATTTATTTAGTTTAAACTCAGGATTATTAAAAAGTAGTCATGGATTATGTGGTTATTTTGTAGACAAATGCTTCATCCAATTTACAGAAAACATACTATATATCATGATGTATATCGTTACCGATATATGAAATTTCCCATAGCGTGATATAAGATTTGATCCATAAGGTGACACAATCTGTCATAACCTGAGACTAAAGGGGCTTTAGTCCTGGACTAAATTAAACTGACCTTAACCGCAGCCATGATGTAACCACCCCTGCTCCAGAAACTGTTGACTAACTGGCAGGGGAGGAAACAAACTTTTTGGCTTACCAGCCAACTGGCGAGTATATGATTTTTTTTACCAGCCAAACAGATTTTTTACCAGCCATAAATAAATCGCTAATTGTGATAATTACTTCTTTGTATGTCTTAGTCTAAATTGATTTTCAATCATAGTAATAATCACACCGTGTCTCTACTCTTTAAAATATTTATTACCATAAAACATGTATAAGTGTCTCTACTCTTCACAATATTAGCATATATTAATCACACCGTCTCTCTACTCTTCAAAATATTAGGATATCACATATTAACTTGAAAGAGGGAACTATTCTGGACTGGGTTGGGCTGAACTGGGCAGTGAAAGATGCTATGCTGGACTGGGTTGGGCAGGGAAAGTTGGGCTGGTCTAGGTTGGACTGGGTTGGACTGGGCTGGGCAGTGAAAGAACCAAGCATTTCACTGTAATGTAATAGCTAAATAAAACAACTTGAACTTGACTTGTTACATTTGCACTCTGGTTGGATGCCAAACGTATTCTGGTTGTACTGTACTTGTGCTGTATGATGACAATACATTGGAATCGAATCTCATGTCAACGCTAGGGGTTCAGCAGGTGTATTCTGAATGACAAGTATGACAACATCACCGTTGTGAAGGGCATATGGGCGAGTGGTGATATGGGGGGAAACCCGGTAATAATAAAATGTCACTCGGCTGCATTGAAAGCTCGGCGTTGAGACTTCCGGTTTTGAAAGACTTCCGGTTTTGAGATGTGTGGGTAGTTGACAAGTGTCAGAGCTCTCGGTCAAAAAACTTCGAAAAAAGGAACTAAAACTAACTAAAACAAAAGAAAAAGTGACAATTCAAGGATATGAGAGAAAAGGAAGGATGAACACGAGTGCGAGAAAAAAGGACCCCAGAAGAAGTACAAACAACGGAGGAAAGATCTAGGCACGAGGAAATGGCGGAGGAGGTGGATCAGGCGAGCATGACGCAGGGAGACAGAGAAGTGAAGCCTGTGGAACCCGCCTGGATAGCGAAGATGCAAGCGGCCATACAAGCTAGCGCGAGAGTAACCAAGAGGCTAACCAAGAGCTACAAGCTAACATACAAGCGAGCATACAAGCTAGCGCACAAGCGGCTAAACAAGAGCTACGAGCTAGCGTATAAGAGCTACGAGATAGCATGCAAGCTAACGCGGTGAGTAACCAAAAGGCTATCCAAGAGCTACACGCTAACATGCAAGCTAACGCAAAGGATATCCACGCTATACAAACTAGCATACAAACTAGAGTGCAAGCTAACACGCAGGACATGCAAGATAGCGCGTTGACTAGCCAACAGGCTAACGCAACAGCTAACCAAGAGCTACAAACTAGCATACAAGCTATCCAGGCGAACATCGATGGAAAACTGCAGGAACAAGAGAAAGACATAAAGATGTTGGAAGGAAGGACGGCTGAAACCGAGGAATGGACTACAGATTAGGGCTGACCTTTTGGCAATCGAAGCTTCGGGGGCGAGCTTCGATTTTAATTCGAAGTTTCGAATTAAAAACAATTTTAATAAATTTTTTTTCTTTATATATATATATATATATATATATTTTTTTTTTATAATCTTATGTTGTGGGACTTGTACAGCACTTTGGTAAACTTTGTTGTTTTTAAATGTGCTCTATAAATAAAGTGGATTGGATTAATGAATTAAGTAGCCCCTTTCGTGACTGTGACGCAGCCAACACGGCTGTGTGATTTAATTCAAGGTGGATCGCTGTTGTCGTTTGAACAACTTCAGATTTCATGGGAACTACCAATCCCCCAAATCAACAATGTTTAAGATGAATGAAGTAAGATTTTGATTATTTGAAATATGGCCTGTGTAGACTAAACTATGCACAGAATTATGTCAGTCTACAAGGTCCGGATTCTACATGGTCCGGCAATGTAGACCTTGTAGACTCCACTACAGACCAATTATCAGTGAATGTTCATGCATTTTTAAGAAGGGCTACTTCCACAAAAAAACAAAGAACTCACCAAAACATCGCAGTAGCACCTTATCTAAATGTTCTATTTCATATATGGAGATTCATATTTATTTATGTATTGCATGCATTTCTACATTTTATTTCCTATTTTGTTTATTCATCCCAGTATCTTTCTTTCTTATGTGTGGAATTCTACAAGGCATTTACATTCACATTTACATTTAGTCATTTAGCTGATGCTTTTATCCAAAGCGACTTACAAGTTCTGACAGGTCATCAGGAAGGATACAGCTGAGTAACAATATTCATCAAAGTGTTGCGTGTTACAGTGTAGGTTAGTTTATTAGGACAAGTGCATGACAGTAAGGTTAGTTAGGGTTAGATTTTTTTATTTTACTTTTTTTTTATTTTATTTCAGATAATGGTTGAAGAAGTGCGTCTTTAGTCGACAGCGAAAGATTGGACGGGATTCGGCTGTCCTAACTGGGGTGGGTAGTTCATTCCACCATTGTGGGGCAAGGACTGAGAATAGGCGTGTAGGTGGTGTATATAGAGCTGCCGCGGTATTGCTGTTTTCCTTACCGCACACATTTGCAAAATATTTCCTACCGCCGCGGTATTACCGCACACACACACAAAAAAAAAAAAGTTTGAATGCATTTTTTTGTAGTCTACTCTTTATATAGCATATAGCCTGCCTCTAGTCTAAATGTCTATCTTTAGAGGATGACTTTGCAGCATGGATATTGTTTGGGATTCGGCATGCACGCATTCGTTATTAAAAGTGAAACACGGATTCGAAGTCTCCCCTCGGTGTCGCGCCCGCCGGTTACCCCCCCGACCCTTTCTTCTTATTATTATTATAACGTTACTACTTATGATTACAAAGGTATTCGATTTGTGGCATTAACGTTAGTATAGTTACACGTTCGTATTTACCGGACCACATAGCAAGGCAAGCGTTACTCAATTAATATCTAAGTTCCTTTCTTTGCTCAGAGCGTGCCGAGTTGTACCCATTCTGCGGTCTGTTATTAAAGTTTTCAATCAGACAAGTGTATAGAACGAAGGGCTTTTATTATAACATTTCGTTGCAGTATAATCATTATGCCTCGTTCCCTGAGGAGCGACGGCGTCGGTAATCCACTCCGGTCTCCGGTGGGAGCTAACGTACTATTAGCCGTGTTGTGATGGCTGAGATTCAGGAAGTAAACGCACTGCAAGATGCTCCAAGCATGTGACGCGTATCTCTTCTGACCAATCAGTGGTCTGCAGTGTTTCATGTGACTTTTCTGGTACCCAATAGGGTCGCTTGGAATCTCGACAGAGAAGTAGGGTATATCTGCAGAGCCGCAAGCCCAACGAGAGCGTAATAATAATGATAATATAATAAAAAACAGCGGTGATGCCGGTATTCAGCCCAACGCTGGGGTGGGCATGAGGTAACAGCGATACCGCGGTAATACCGATACCGCGGCAGCTCTAGGTGTATATGTGTTTGAGGATGATATCCTTCAAACAGGCAATAGTGATGATATAATTTGGGCAGTGCTGAGCTGGGTTCCTTTCCTCCAGTGTATTTGTCCCCTGGCCCCACCCAATGGCCCCATGCACACACACACACACACACACACAGAAGTAAAAAAAAAAAAACGTCGATTTCTTTTTAATGTTCGAAGCTTGTGCCATTGAACGAAGCTTCGAAGTATTTAAGACAGCCCTACTACAGATATACAAGATATTCTAAAGGAGACGCTCGAACAACAGAACATATTGAGAGAAAAGTTAATGGACTTGGAGGGGAGGTCGAGGAGAAACAACATACGAATATGGGGACTGAAAGAAGGGATGGAAGGAGACTCTATGATCAAATATATAGACAGCCTAATTCGAAGAGAATTGAAGATGACAGAACTCGACAAGACGGGGATTCAAAGAGCACACAGGACACTGGCGCCGAAGCCGCGGATGGACAAACCACGAGAGCAGTTATAGTTCATTTCTTGGAATTCGATGTCAAGGAAAACATCCTCAGAGCAGCCTGGCAGACGAAGATGGAGGTGGAGGGACAGAAAGTAACCTTCGACCATGACTATGCAACAGAGGTGGCGGTAAAGCGTCGGAGCTACGTTCAGATAAAAAATATTCTGATAGAAAAAGGAATCAGATTTCAATCACCAATCACCAATGACCACGCTGAAGGTCCATTGGAATGAAGGCGCAAAGGTGTACGGCGACGTGAGGGACGCGGTGAGGGACATGGGCCGAAGAGGATGGAAGGTACCGGGATGAGAAGAGGAGAGGCCGACGCTGTTGCAGAGGTTGGAAAGAACGAGGAGATGGACCAGGGTCGGGGGACGAGGAGGAGGCGAGGAGAACGGGAAGGTGAATGGGATCTGAATCGATTCAAAGCAGATCAACTGAGAAGGAAGTCGCAAAGACACTGAGAAGGGGGGCAGAGAGGAGACGAGAGGGGACACGGTGATCCAAGGGAGGATAAGTACAATACACACACAATACAGGTTAATGTATACATGAGAAGGACTGATGCAATGAGAAGATGGTAAAGTACATACGAGATAATTATACCAAAAGTTATAAAAAAAAAGGACATGAAGATTCAAGACACATTAGAGTAGACTGATATATGTAGCCAAACTAACACTGTGGTTTGAAATAAAACGATTGAATCCTGAATCTTGAAAAAAATATATGCATATGACACACAATACAAGAAGATGAAAGCATGAAAAGGACTTATGCAAGGAGAAGATGGTACATACAAGATAATTATACCGAAAGTTATTAAAAAAAAATTTAAAAAATAAAAGGGACATGGGGATTTGGGAGATGTATTGAGACGGACATGAAAGAACCACAGGATTACACGTGACTCATAATACAATTAGACGGGAACATGAAAGTGACTGATGCAGAGCTTATGACCGGGAGCTCGGAGGTCGCACACAGAACGAGTTGGACATATATAGTGCAAATCTTTTAGCCACTAGGGGGAGCCTTCTCACTAGGAGAGCCACTACTCCCCACCCACCAGCGGGGGAAAGAGCGGTACGAGTGAGACCCTCAACTGCCATGGAAGTTCCAAGTGTTAATGTTGATGTTAATGTTTATTATGGTTATATGTAAATCAGACGGAGATAGCAGAGGCTACAACCACAAATATTATTTTATGTGACATGGGTAGAACGCGAAAACAATTGGAAAAGAAATATGACAAGTTAAGGGTATACAAATGATGTTGTTAAATGTGAATGGTATGAATAATCCGATCAAGAGTAGTAAGGTGATGACGAAACTTAAGAAAGAGGAGGCGCAGGTCATCTTCTTACAAGAAACTAGGGCTGACCCCTATTAATCGATTAGTCGACTAATCGGTCGAAAGGGACCGTAGTCGACTGGCCAACCTCTTAGTCGAATATAATAAAAAAAAAAAAAAAAAAAAGTACTAATAATTTTTTATTCTTTTTTTTTATCATTCTTTCCAAAAGAAAATAGGCCTAGAATCGTGGCTAACGCTAATGGCACGCATACCAGAGGCTAACTGCCTATGAAAACAGGCACAGAGGCACTGAAAGAGGATTTCACCCATCTAATGAACACACTAGACCAGTGGTTCTCAACTGGTCTAGCCTCGGGACCCAACATTTTCCTTAGTCATTAAGTCGCGACCCAAAATTTTTAACCACTATGATTTATGTAAAAAAAAAATGCAGTAATACGCAATCTTTCAAAACATGAAATAAACACAAAAAAGTGCAACAAAAGTGCAACTATTGCTAAAAACCCAATGAAATAAAATAATAATAAATAAATTAATATATGCTTCTTAGCAGATTTCTTAGCTTAACATAACATACCTAAATTTGGGGGAACTAATGGGATAACTGGGGTTGCAACAAAAGTGCAACTAGGGCTAAAAACGCAATGAAATAAAATAATAATAATAATAGTAATAAATAATTATGCTTCTTAGCAGATTTCTTAGCTTAACATTAACATACCTACGTTTGGGGGAACTAATGGGATAACTAGGGTTGCAACAAAAGTGCAACTAGGGCTAAAAACCCAATGAAATAAAATAATAATAATAATAATAATAAATAATTATGCTTCTTAGCAGACTTCTTAGCTTAACATAACAGACCTACAGTAAGTTTGGGGGAACTAATGTGATAACTGGGGTTGCAACAAAAGTGCAACTAAGGGCTAAAAACACAATGAAATAAAATAATAATAATAATAATAATAATAATAATAATAATAATAATAATAATAATAATAATAATAATAATAATAATAATAATAAATAATATATCCTTCTTAGCAGACTTCTTAGCTTAACATGCAGGGAACTAATGGGATAACTGGGGATGTTGTTTGCTCCTGACAAGAGTCTCAAAGTCTGGGGTGATGGTAGACAAAGCAACTCTGAGGTCATGCTCAATGTCCAATCTGTTCCT
Organism: Notolepis coatsorum; assembly: GCF_963971535.1. Taxonomy (NCBI): domain Eukaryota; kingdom Metazoa; phylum Chordata; class Actinopteri; order Aulopiformes; family Paralepididae; genus Notolepis; species Notolepis coatsorum. The sequence goes on from NC_140165.1 coordinate 64,127,493, forward strand.
CCGCTTTGTCTTCAGCTAGACCAGAGCTGAGAAGCCACTTTCACAAAGATAGGTAGTGCCAAAAAATGTTAAAATCTTTTTAAAATTTAAACTTTTTTTTTCTTTTTTTTTTTAAACACACACATCTGTGACCCACTCAAAATGGCCCCGCGACCCACTTTTGGGTCGTGACCCACCAGTTGAGAAACACTGCACTAGACTAGACAAATATCAAGATGTATCCATCAGTGGACCCATTGCATGCTTTTGCAGAGGACAAGAAGCCTTCAGTCGACTCCTTCAGACATTAAGCACCCCCCACAGCCCAAATAAAAAAAACAAAAAAAAAATTAAAAATATTATATATTTTTTTTTTGTTTTTTTTGTTTTTTTTTTACCAATAGTCGACTAACGGCAAATTTTGGCCAATCCTAGTCGACCATCCAAATCCTTAGTCGGGGACAGCCCTACAAGAAACATATAATATCACAAGAACATGAAAAGCTGAAGAGATTCGGGTATGAAAATCTGTCCTATAGTTCTTTTAAACAGAACCTTAGAAGAGGAGTAGCTATACTAATTAAGAACACAGTGAAGTTTGAAATGATCAGGGAAATAAGGGATAAAGAGAGGAGGTATGTAATGGTCAAGGGGAAAATGGAAGGTCAAATGGTAACATTAGTAAATGTGTATGCTCCACCAGACAGTGAGAAATATCTATTTGAAACGATCTTTGATATCATAGCGTTGGAAGGGGTCCTGATCTGTACAGGTGATTTCAATGTAGTACTGAACTATGACATAGACACGACAAGCACAAAGAAATGGAGGACAAACATTAGCAAATATATGAATATCAGGGAACAAAATTTACGTTTTGGCTTACCAGCCAAGGTGGCTGGTAGATTAAAAAAACTACCAGCCGGGCAGATTTTTTTACCAGCCAAAGATTTTAAATAGCTTTTTAGTATATCGCCATGTGTTATTATTATTACTATATACAGGGCTCTACGCTAAACTTTTCCCCAGGGAGCACATGTGCTCCTAAATAATTTTTTTTAGGAGCACACAAAGAAATGTAGAAGCACAGTGAACATTTTTCAAGTAACAAGAGTTTATTAACAAACTATTTATTACATGCATATTATACTGTGCGTGCATGTGCATACTAAGGTTCAACATCTGTGCAATAGCACATCACCAAAATCACACATTGGCCCATGCCTACTAGACACAAAGGATATCGGTTGTCAAGCTGCTTTTGTATGTTGTACTGTTGTCACAATACCAACATTTTGACTTTGATACAGATAGGAAAGGTAATGGAATATATTATTAGATAACAGAACATGGACAATTCTTTATACAATCATTTAATTCATTATAATTTAAATGCTATTGAATACAAATCAATACTATAGTAATTAATACAATTATTCTATTACAGCTACTGAGCTATATACTATAGCTACTGTCCATCAATATCTTCCTTTTGAATTAAATAGGTTCAGGAGAGAGATGTAGAGGGAGAGGGAGAGAGAGCGAGACACACACACACATAGAGATAGACAGAGTTTCTCAGCCCTCCCTTCCCTCACTATGCCTCTGAGCGTCCCCAGTGATTAGCGTTAGCAGTAATTAGCGTTAGCAGGTTAGCTTAGTTGGAGTACTCAGTTAGCAGATAACATTACAGTAGTTATTGTTTTTTAGCGTGACGTGGGTATACAGGACTGGCAAGGATGCAAAGCATGTTGGAACCGCTGCTCGCGGAGTTTTCGTTTCACATAGAAGCAGCGTGACTCGAGATTAGTTGTTACAGAGCTGGTCCACGCTGCTCCGTCTCTATTATGAAATGACAATTGCGCAGTTGTTGACACGCCCACTACGCAAGACGATTTACTCGCACACTGTGCTCCTAAATGATTTTTCCGGTTCTCACATCTATTTTTAGAGGCAAATGCGAGTGAAATGCTTGCACTGTATAGCCCTGATATAATACTCTATGCTCATATGGCTCCCAATTATTTACACGCCAGAGTGGCTGAGTAGCCTCTGTAATTTACCAGCCAAAGAGGAAATCTACACGCCATTGGCGTTTGGCTGGTGCTTATTTTGTTCCCTGATGAATATACAAATGGCAGAATTAGGAATCATGGACACACACTAGATAGAGAATACACACATTATTCACATCCACACACAACATATTCAAGGATAGACTATTTTCTCATGACAACAGGGGACAGATACAGGGTAAAACAATGCAGGATAGGGGTAACGGACATATCAGATCATAGCGCAATATATCTGACAGTAAATCTTAAAAGTAGATGGAGAAATACAGTTTGTAGACTGAATGTAGGACTATTAAATAACAAAGGGTTGGTTAATGAAGTAAAGGAAGACATAATTAGATACAGAGAAGAAAATGATAATGGAGAAGTAGACCCAAACATTTTATGGGATGCACTAAAAGTAGTAATACGCGGAAAATTGATAGCAAAGACGGCATTACTCAAGAGGGCTAGAATAGAGACATACCAGAACTTGATAAAGAAACTGAAAGAATTAGAGAAAGAACACCAAAGCTCAAAGAACCAAAAGACACTTATAGCCCTTTTACACCGGCCAGGCTCCGTGCTGGAGCCGGTTCCCGAACGTAATCTCGCACCGGCCGGCGCGTTCAGACCGGGATTAATTGGTTCAGGACGTGACAAATCGGTGCTCAGCTGGCACCGGAAAATAGTTGGTTTTTCCTCGCGAACCATGACATCATCAGTGGGCGTGTCATATTCTAGGCTGCAGCGAGACGGGGAAAGTAGAGAGTCGGCATTGCACTCAACCGATTCATTCAACAGGAAGCGATTTGTGAGTACAATACACCATCCAACCAGAGTGGATAAAGAAATGCTCCAGAAATGAATATGCATAGTGAAAGGCTCAACGAGTCAGCGAGAGAGAGCACACACAAAAGCACACACGCGCACACACATGCTGTATACGTTTGAAATGAATCGTTCCAGCAAAGTATGCTTCTATTATTCGAATGACTTGTTTTAATGGGTATCATAGTAGTACATCCTACTGTAGAACATGACATATTAGCATGACATCTGATTTATTAATGCCAATAATGGACAACCGCAATTGGCACTTGAAAAGTGTAAATGATGGATTAGTCAGTAGCAGTTCATGACAGCTCGTTTAGCTCAACTGGTTAGTGCCCTGCCTGTGGACCATATGGTCCCCAGTTTGAATCTCTTGGATACTTATTCTTTTTCCTGTAACGTTAATTAATTTATCCACTCTGGTTGATAAGATATTCCTTTATTGATCCCCTTGGGGAAATTCAGGCATCATAGCAGCATGGGGGGGGGGTACACAGTAGGGCTGGGCGATATGACGATATTATATAAATATCGGGTACAGTTCATTAACGATACACTTTTTCAACGTATCGTGGATTTCGTGCTGTTTTGCCTAAGAGGATTGTGTCGCGTCAATCTGTCCACACGTTACTCGTTCATATCTCAGCCCGTGCTGAGATATGCCCATTCCGCGGTCTGTTAATAAAGTTTTCAATCAGACAGATGTATGGAAAGGCTTTTATTATAACATTCGTTGTAGTAAAATCATTATGCCTCATTTAGTCATCCTACTCGACGGCCGCGGGGAGCTAATGTAAGTAGCTTTGTTGATGTTCAGCACACAGGACATTCAGGAAGTCAAAAACTAATAGCGCTTGCCGATGAAGACCAGAAAAAGACTTTCGGCTTTTTTACATAAGGGTCCTCCATTTTCAATTCATCAAAACATTTAGAGACATACATATATACAGTAGTTTCATTAAAATGCTATTGATTGATTGATTGATTGATTGATTGATTGATTTAAAACTTTATTAACATATTGCAGAATGGGTACAGTACAGCTCAATACATACAATTGTTAAGGGGATGCAGACCAGAGAAAGACTTTAGTCTTGTTTACATCAGGGTCCCCCATTTTCAATTCATCATATTTCATATCTAAATCATATAATATCTCATTGCTAAATATATGCAATATATAATCTAATAATCTAAATCTAATATATAATATAAAAATGCTAAATGGGTATTTTAAATGGGTATTTTATTTTGTCTTTAATGTTAGCTTGCAAACTCAAATACTGTCTTGGTAAGCCTCATAATGAATTGTTTGGGGTAAAAAAGAAAAACATTGTGATGTGTATCGTGTATCGCCGAAAGGTCAGAAAATATCGTGATATCATATTTAGGCCATATCGCCCAGCCCTAGTACACGGGTAGTAAAAACAACACAAGCAGTATAAACAAATAAGTCAATATAATTGACTATCTAACCAACTGAAATATACAGTATCACAGTATTCACATAAGGTGCAGTATGCATAAGGTGGTGTTATTGTCCTTTTTGGGACACCAGAGTGGATAAATTATTTAACGTTACAAAAAAAAGTAAGCAAGAGATTCGAACTGGGCAGGGCACTAACCAGTTGAGCTAAACGAGCCATCATGAACTGCTACTGACTAATCCATCATTTACACTTTTCAAGTGCCAATTGCGGTTGTCCATTATTGGCATTAATAAATCAGATGTCATGCTAATATGTCATGTTCTACAGTAGGATGTACTACTATGATACCCATTAAAACAAGTCATTTGAATAATGGAAGCCTACTTTGCTGGAACGATTAATTTCAAATGTATACAGTGCGTGTGTGCTTTTGTGTGTGCGCTTGCGCGTTGAGGCTTGCTCTCCACACATTATTTCTACCTCCGCCTGGGTAACGCCCCCGTTGATGACGGAGACGGTGGAATGTTGGTTCTGCTTAAATGGGTGTAAACGCGGGGTGGTTCGCCAGAGAGCACCAAGGTTCAGAGGTTTCAGAACGGAGCTGGAGCTTGAACCGGAGCCCGGGCGCTATTAGGGAGGTAAAGGAAGTTAGAGGAAAGATAAACAAAGAGCTGCTGACAGAAATAGAGAAGAAAGCTAGATACATGAAGCAGAGATACTATGAAGGGGGACCGAGAGCGACCAGACATTTAGCTAGACGAATCAGGACACAACAAAAACTGAACACAATACACCCAATAAGGGACACAAACACAAACCAAATACTGAGAGAACCAGCTGAAATAGAGAAGACATTTGAAGAATATTATAAGAAACTACACACAACCGATAGCGGCAGGAGAAGAGGAGATAAAGATTTTTTTTGAAAAATTAGATCTACCATCGATAGGGAAGGAACAGAACGAAATATTAAATGCAGAAATCGCAGAACAGGAAGTATGGAATGCGATCAGTAATGCAAAGAGTAGTAAGTCACTGGGTAGCGACGGGTTCCCCTCGGAATTCTACAAAACATTTAGACAGGAACTGAGCCCCATATTAGAAGCAGCATTCAGACACACAATGGAAAAAGGCACAATGCCACCTTCATGGAAAGAGGCCATAATTACTACAATTCCAAAAGAAGGGAACAATGGAGAACTGTGTAGCAGTTTCAGACCTGTGTCCATACTTAATGTAGATTACAAGATGTATACATCAATAATATCCAAAAGATTTGAGACATTTATGAAAGATATTATAGATGAAGACCAGACCGGATTCATTAAAGGAAGACACAGGATAACACAAGGAAGACAGTGCAGGTGGTAGAGGAGATACAAAAGGAAGGAGGAAGTGCAGTATTAGTTAGCCTAGATGCAGAAAAAGCTTTCGACAGTAAGCTGGATATTTCTATATAAAGTATTGGAGAAATTTGGATTAGACAAAAACGCTATGAAAACAATTAGGGCATTATATCAAGAACCGACGGCTAGGATTAAGGTAAATGGTAGTTTGATGGACCGGATTAAACTAGAGAGAGCTACCAGACAGGGTTGTTGTCTTTCGCCGACGCTCTTTGATGTATTCATCGAACCACTGGCTCAACTAATTGGATAGACCAAAGACATCAAAGGGGTGGAGATAAGGGGAACAGAACATACATTGGGACTGTTCGCAGACGACGTGATAGTGTATATGAGACAACCAGACACAAGCTTTCCGACACTGATGGATTTACTGACAGAATATGGATACTACTCAGGATATAGACTCAACGTGACGAAGACACAGACTTTAGCACTGAACTACACGCCAACGATAGAGATCAAAGAAAAATACAAAATTAAATGGGACATGGACAGGATCAAGTACCTAGGGGTGAACATTACAAGAGGGATGGAGGGGTTATATGATGCAAACTATACATAGATCAATCAGAAAATCAAGAGAGACCTAGAAAGATGGACAGTAATGCCCCTAGATTTCAGCTCAAGGATCGAAATCAACTGATGAACATATTACCAAGGTTACTATACCTATTTCAGTCTCTACCTATATTAATACCACAACATTTAAAAACAATTCAGGGAATGGGACAGACAGATATCAAGATTAATTTGGGGGGGGGGGGGAAGGCCAAGGATCAGATATGTGACTCTACAACTACCAAAGGAAAAAGGAGGAATGGCAGTACCCAGTTTAGAAAGCTATTACTATGCAGCACAGCTTAGAACAGTAGCATCCTGTTGCAATGTGAATTATGAAGCCAAATGGAAAGATATAGAAACCAAAAGAGAGGGATTCAAAGTGCAGGCACTGATAGGAGATAGGGAGCTGTTCAGAAGACAGGAACAACTACTAGACCCAATTACCAAATTCACTATAAACATATGGAACACAATAGTAAAGAAATACAAGCTAGAAAAAGAATCCAAGATACTGAGATGGATAACGCACAACAACAAATTCAAACCAGGGATAGAAGACCATGGGTTCAAAAGATGGGAACGGGGGGGGGGGGGGGGGGGAGATAACAGCAATATGTACAATGACAGAAGGAGGGGAGATGCAGACTCTACAAAAATTGAAAGAATGATTCGGACTAGAGAATAGGGACCACTTTAGATATTTACAGATTAGAGACTACTATAACAAGGAAATAAAGCAAGACAGAGACAAAGAACAGAATGGGGTAATTAAGATAATGGTAAAATCATACGAAGGAAGGAAGGGAAGGGTGATATCAGCACTATATCAGGCAATAATGGACAGTAAGGGAAATACAACATTTATAAAAGAAAAGTGGGAGAAAGAGTTAGAAATAGAGATAACAGAGGAGGAATGGTATAACACGTGTAAGACACAACAATCAACCACAGGATCAAGGATATGGAGGGAGCTTGGGTGGAAAAACACAATTAGATTCTTTATAACACCAGAAATACAGGGCAATTACACACCAGCAAATAAACCATGTTGGAGGGAGTGTGGACAAGAAATAGCGAACCACACACATATTCTGGAGATGTCCGAAAATAAGGCACTACTGGGAAGAGATAGGAGAGATAATAAATTAAATAATAGGATACGAAATACCCCAGGAAGGCCAAGTGTTGTATCTGGGGAACCTATCACAGGAAGGAATTCAAGGGGAAGACAAATACTTGATTAAGATACTAATAGTGGCAGCCAAAAAAGCTTTAACTAAACTGGTACAGGGTAGAAGTGCAGACGATGGAACAATGGTAGAGGATACAGGAAATAGAGAGAATCACACATCTGCTGAGGCTGCAAGAAGAGAAGTTTGAATTGAAATGGGGAAAAGTGGGAAGAATATAGGAAAGGAACGACATCACAGGGGATTGAAAAGGATACAAGGAAATGATGAAAAATGTAAATAAAGGATGCAAATATAGAATGGACCGAAGGACCCATGCCACACTTTTTCTTTTCTCATTTGTGACCAGTCTAGCGATAATGCCTACAAGTCTCCATTTTCATTTTCCAGATTGTGAAAGTACAGAATGTAAGCTTTTAAATGATGCGTCAACTTCACCAGCTGATAGATAGATGCTGTCTGCTCTACTAGTCAACTTCACCAGCTGATAGATCGATGCTGTCTGTTCTACTAGTCAACTTCACCAGCTGATAGATAGATGCTGTCTGCTCTACTAGTCTACTTCACCAGCTGATAGATAGATGCTGTCTGTTCTACTAGTCAACTTCACCAGCTGATAGATAGATTCTGTCTGTTCTACTAGTCAACTTCACCAGCTGATAGATAGATGCTGTCTGCTCTACTAGTCAACTTCACCAGCTGATAGATAGATGCTGTCTCTTCTACTAGTCAACTTCACCAGCTGATAGATAGATTCTGTCTGTTCTACTAGTCAACTTCACCAGCTGATAGATAGATGCTGTCTGCTTGTAGCTATCTGGCTGATTTATCCATTGTTATTAGGGCCTAACAAAATTAATAGTTGGTTTCAGGTTGCCGACCGACCCTGCCGATTTAGGTGCGACCCAATATATTTTATGAGTTTTTAAAAAAAATTATATAATTTTTTTTTTTTTTTTTTTTTTTTTTTTTTTTTAGAATAAAGTTTAATAGAAATCTTAGTCAAACATTTAGTATTATGGATATTAAACATGCTGGCAGAGTACATGCATCCATGTTGTTGTGAACATTTTAATTAAATAAAGAAATTCCCTATCCATAGTACGTGGGAAAGAATAAAATAAAAAAATTAAATAAAATAAATTCCCTACCTACCCATGGCCAAACTGACAACCAACCTGAAACCAACTATTAATTTTGTTAGGCCTAGCTTATCACAATGAATGGAAGCGGATGTGCCAGTTAGCTAGGCGAATAACGGAGCCAGATATCTTCCTACTGAATACTAGGGATGGGTACCTTTCACATTTGAACCGATACCGGTACCGGTACCTGTGAATCGATACCGGCACCCAACGGTACCTTTTTTCGATACTTTAGTCTCAAGAAATTTAATTTACCTACCTCAGTCGTAAAAAAAGAAATCCAAACTTCAAATAACTACAATTTCCGGCTTGTCATTGCTCCGACTGCTTTGTTGTTGAATCAAGTCAAATCCTAGGTAAGCATTTATTGTGCGTGTGAACGTTGACATGAAAAGAAAAAAGTTAAAAAAAATTAAATAAAAAAAAAAAAAAAAAAAAAATTACAATTTTATTTTCGGTTTCTCACTTGATTCGATACTCGGTAGTACCGACGTGTTTCGGTTCGGTACCTCAAAAGTACCGAATTCGGTACCCATCCCTACTGAATACACACACACACACACACACACACACACACACACACACACACACACACATAGCCAGCATTGTAGGCGTTATGTATTTCTAGCGTGATTCATTCATTGACTTGTTCTGTAGAAGGCTAGTCGACCAAAGCACTCTGCACTCTGGCTTTGCAATGCTGTGACAAGCTGTTGTTGACGCGCTTGAATGCCGTTTAACCACCATCCGATTGTGGTTAAATGCGACACTGTACCACACACAAAACATATAAAATAATAATACACCACATACCCATAATAAAGCTGAACGTTGGACGATGATGTCATGGATCTGTATGTTGTCCGTGAAGCCACGCGTATAAGACTTTTACTTTCCCGGATCTTTCGAGTCGTTTCTGGTATCATCAAAAGTTTGTATCTTTCGGATTTCTTGTGCGATGTCACTCTCCACCGTTAAACCAGACATATTTTCAACTGATCGCATGGTTGATTCCATTGAAAAGCCCAGTTACTGTTGCAACACAATCTAAACAAAAGCCATGTGGAGACTGTGTTGTTGTGGGCGTGCCGTGTAGCCGGAAACTCGAGAAGCATGCAGGGGAAACTCCCGACGCAGCTTTCACATGCAAAATAACTTCACCTCTGTCTAGGAGGACTCAAACTTGTCTAAAACAGCCTTTTTTTAAACAGATAATTGTTACTATTAGAGATATTATAGCTGTTCGCTGTTATACTAAATATGTTCTTCAACACTCAAACTGTAATTATATAAATAAAACGGAAGATAACAACAACAAATTTAAAAAAAAAATCTGACATTCCAGTCTGCCGACTTGTCGGCATCAACGTCACATTTTTGTATATCTGTTTTATTTTAATTTCTTGTTGAGTCTTTATAGTTTTGTATGCTGAAATGTATTGTCTATGTATGTTGTAAAAAATGAAAATAAAAACGTAAGTTAAAAAAAGAAGAAAAAAAAGCTTGCCGTTGCTAATAAACATTTAAAATATTTTTTATAAACTAGTAAAAAAAATCACTGAGCTAGCCTTGGCTAAAATGGATGCTTCTGCATTTTCACGCAGGAGCGCTGTGATTGCTGGCTGCTTTGTCACGTGCCTGGTGCGCCCAGCAATCACAGCGCTCCTGCGTGAAAATGCGGAAGCAGCCATTTTAGCCAAGGCTAGCTCAGGAATTTTTTTACTTGTTTATAATTTTTTTTTTAAATGTTTATTAGCAACGCCAAGCTTTCAAACCCCGCCGTGTGTGTGTGTGAAACCCTAATGCAACGGTGAGTACCTTTGAAATTTATATCTGATATTTTGGACCCACTGCTCGTCTTTAACCAGTGCTTGATGTGCACATTAACATGGCTAGTAACGTGGGAGCCAGTGACTGCATATCGCAGTCACGAAAGGGGCTAGGCATAACAAAAAAATATTTTCATCCACTGATGTGTTTTTGTCTAAGTTTGTCTACGTTGTCAAGCCGGTGACAGGAGTCTGTAGGTCCGCACGCAGTGGTCTGTCCACTTCCCCTAGATGGGCGGCATCTTCTAGAAAACAAGTGTTCATTGGAGGAGCTTAGAGCGCAACGATGATGTTCATTGGTTATGGATTATTATGAGGCGCAAATGGGAGGAATCATAAGGGGGGAGTCAGAGTTCGGCTTGTGCCAGTGAGCGAATCAGCAGATTGCAGAAAGATTTTTTTTGTTTTGTTTACTACTCGCCAGTGTGGCGAGTGCTCTTCATGAATCACTCGCCAAACATAAATAATACTCACATTTGGCGAGTAAAAGGGCCTAATTTCCTCCCCTGCTAACTGGTGCTTGAAACAAAGTGGTTTAAGTCTAGAACTGTAGACTACTCTGGACTACACTGTGTTCGTAAACTATAAAACCCAGATACATACTATTATAAACCTCTTGCATAGAAACTAAAGCTGAATAAAATCACCAATTATCTTTCTCTCCTTCCTCTGACACTCTTCTCCGTCACTATCTCCATCCAGATAGCTGTCCTGGCAGGAGTGGGAAGAAACCAAGAGGCTTGGATGAAAGGAAAGGTCTCTGCTGTGACCAGTGTGGAAAAAGCTTCAGTTCAAAGATGAATCTCAATAAACACCAACGCATTCACACAGGAAAGAAGCCCTACGCCTGTGACCAGTGTGGGAAGAGCTTTAGTCAACCGAGTATTCTGCAAACACACCAGAGAATTCACACAGGAGAGAAGCCCTACTCATGTGACCAGTGTGGGAAGAGCTTTAGTCATCGTTATGATCTGAACAGTCATCAGAGAATTCACACAGGAGAGAAACCCTACTCCTGTGACGAGTGTGGGAAGAGCTTTAGTCATCAACAGAATCTGCAAACGCACCAGAGAATTCACACAGGAGAAAAGCCCTACTCCTGTGACCAGTGTGGGAAGAGCTTTAGTCGACTGGATAATCTGCAAAAACACCAGAGAATTCACACAGGAGAAAGGCCCTACTCCTGTGACCAGTGTGGGAAGAGCTTTAGTCGACTGGATAATCTGCAAACACACCAGATAATTCACACAGGAGAGAAGCTCTACTTCTGCGACGAGTGTGGGAAGAGCTTCAGGCAACTGAGTAATCTGCAATCACACCAGATAATTCACACAGGATGGAAGCCCTACTTATGTGACCAGTGTGGGAAGAGCTTTAGTCATCGGAGCAATCTGCAAAGTCACCAGAGAATTCACACAGGAGAGAAACCCTACTCCTGTGACCAGTGTGGGAAGAGCTTTAGTGGACCGAAGAATCTGCAAATACACCAGATAATCCACACAGGATGGAAGCCCTACTCCTGTGACCAGTGTGAGAAGAGCTTTAGTCAACAGCATCATATGAAAAGACACCAGAGAATTCACACAGGAGAGAAACCCTACTCTTGTGACCAGTGTGGGAAGAGCTTTAGTCGTCAACATGATCTGAAATTACACCAGACAATTCACACAGGAGAGAAACCCTACGTCTGCGACCAGTGTGGACAAAGCTATCGTTGCCCCTCTAGTCTTAAATCACACAAGAGAATTCACACATGAGAGAAACTATACCACTGTGGGGAAAACCTGACGTGAAAGATATGTACCATTTAAGTTTAAAATCACCCGAACTGATAATACACAACAGCATTCACACAGGAAAGAAGCTCTACTATTGTGACCGGTGTGGAAAACACTTCAGTACGCCATTACAGCTTATGATCAACAATCATAAGAATAATAGTGGTAGTAATATTTTACTGTTGTTTTGAAATGAAAAACTACTACCAAGAGCTTTTGACCTGCACAGAAGCCTCTGTGAGAGCGAATCAGTAATAGCATAGACACAGTTTTCATTGACAACAACAGTTGTGTTTCTGTCGCTCTGAGGAGTGAGACAGACAGTGTGGATGTTCCTGGGACAATATGTCATTGGTATAAGAGTGAACACACATTGTTCTAGTGTTTTAAAAACTGTGATCATAGGAACTTTCTGACCTCAGTATGGGGTGACCAGCCAAAAGCCAAGCTAGTTAACAAACATGTGGTGTACACACTGGAGGGGAAAACTGCTTCTGGTATGGACTTATATTTTGATGTGGACTGGACACTAGTGATGTATTGAACTAATTGTCAACATTCCTAGTTGGCAAGGAAGTTGCCTAGGACCTTTGCTCTTCTCTGTATTTACTAATGACCTATCTTGGGCTACCAAATGTGCTACAACAGTTCTTTATGCAGATGATTCGACTAGAGCTGCCGCGGTTACCGCATTACCGCGGTATCGCTGTTACATCACGCCCACCGCAGAGTTTAGCTGAATACCGCATCACCGCTGTTTTTTATAATAATACTCTCAACCAAAGCAATGTGCGGCAGTCGGCCCGACATTAAATACAGCAGTGTGTTATAATCACATTTTTATGAGCTAACGAATTCCGTTATATTGGACATTTGTATTATATCAAGCGAAGAACTGAGAAATTTGGCAGAGAGAGACAGCAACATTATCGTGAAATATAAACGTTGCGTGATGACTATTATATCTCCGCCTCCCAATGAAGAACATACAAATAGTATGCAACTGCAGAGCCGCAGAGCCAGCAGCGCTCTCAGGTCCGGTCTGGGGACCGCTCAGCACCGCTACCCACCCAACAGCTGAATTGCCAATGGCTGAATTGGAGTATTGCACTGTGCGCGCACAACTGTCAGCTCTGCAGCTCTGCAGTTGCATGCTTCTCGCAAATCTAGCTCCCGCTGCCAAACCAAATGAATCTCGACATCGCTTCACCAATAGTCGTTATCAGAACACTACACACATCATAATAGAGCACACATCGAATGCCTTTGTTAATCATAAGTAGTAACTTTATAATAATAATAAGAAGAAGAAAGGGTCGGGGGGGGGGGGGGGGGGGGGTAACCGCCGGGCGCTACCACCGCTGCCCGCGACACAGAGTGAACGGCGCACGACCAGAGGGGAGACTTCGAATCCGTGTTTCACTTTCAATAACGAATGCGTGCTTGCTGAATTCCAAACAATATTCATGCTGCAAAGTCATCCTCTAAAGATAGACATTTAGACTAGAGGCAGGCTATATGCTATAAAGAGTAGACTACCAATTTTTTTTTTAAATGCATTAAAAAATTTGTTTTATATATATTTTTTGTGGTAACCGCGGCGGTAGGAAATATTTCGCAAATTTGTGCGGTAAGGAAAAAATCTATAACGCGGCAGCCCTAGATTCGACATTGTATTACGCTGCACCATCATGCATTGTACTTAATGAAGTTTTGAGCAGAGAACTTAAAGTTGTGCATGACTGGGTAGTGGGTAGTATGTAATAGACTTGTCCTTAATATCTCCAAGACTAAATGTACAAGGCACAGGTTATCTTCAAATCCAAAGCTTCATTTAAACTTGTATAATTCGGCAGTTCAACAAGTTGAAAGTACTAAACTCCTTGGAGTGATGCTGGATTGCACTCTGTCTTGGTCTCAGCATATTAATTATATTGTTTTGAAAATCGGAAGAGCAATTGGTATTTCCAGGAAATGTGCTTCTTTTGTTGCCCGTCCCCTTTTATGTCAGATAGTGCAAAGTTTAGTTTTATGTCATCTTGACTATTGCTCTGCGATGTGGTCATTGCTGCCAGTGGTGACCTCAGGAAGCTCCAGGTGGTCCAGAACAGGGCAGCACGGTTGGTACTGGGCTGCTCACTAAGGTCTAATGTGAGCAGTATGCATGCCCGCCTCTTGGCTTAACGTTGATTGTCTTTTAATATACTTGTGCTGTTCAAGTTGGTCATGAGCAGTAAAACTCCTGTTTTTATACATAAACAGATTGTTTTTAGTAATACTGTGCATGAGCATTACACTAGAGGTTCCAGTAGTGGGCAGCTTGATTTGTCAGGTCCAAAAACCAACGCTTTAAGGAGATATTTAATTTTTAGAGCATTAACTCTTTGGAATATCCTGCCTCAAAACCTAGTAGATTCACCTTTTAAAAGAATCTTAAATTGTATTTAACACTGTAAAGTATTTTGTTTTGTTTTCTGTTTCTGTGCTTGCATGTAATTTTAGCCATCTTAATTTTTTGTTTCATTATGCATTGTGTCGAGTACTGACTTTTAATAAAGAAAAATTGCAATAATAATTGTTTTTGTATTTATTTTCTTTTTGTGTGGACCCCAGGAAGACTAGCTGGTTGCTATGGCACCAGCTAATGGGGATCCGTAATAAAATAAAATATCTAATCAAATTCCTAGTTGGACATGTTTTTTTTACTTTCACAAAAAGTGTTTATTTTAGAGTAATGTTCCATGTATTGCCTTTTTCTATTTGGCTTTTCTACCATCTAACTGCTTGTGGGTTCATGGGAATTGCAGAGCAACCTTTGGCACAAGTAACTATTTTGTCATTGTGTTTATATTGACGAGTAATGGCTGTAGTATTGATGAAACTATCAAAACATTCCAGGGTTGCAATCAATTAACTTTCAATTCAATCAATTAAAATCTAAACAAATTGTTTACTTTCTGATGATAGAACATCCATTCACATTTACTTGGCATTAGGTTGCATAGTAAAAAATTTTTTTTTATCTTTTTCCCCCTCCATTTTCCTCCGATTTTCTCCCATCCCAATGTTAGTCGTTATGCCAATTCCCAATCCCCTTCCTGGTCGCTGCGCACTTACCCCCCACAGTCGGTCTGGGAGAGTGGAGGCTACCATGTGCTTCCTCCGACACACGTCCAGCCAATCAACCGCTTCTTTTCACCTGGCAGCGTGGATTCTCATTGAGAGGGCGTAGCGTGTGGAAGGATCACACTATCCCACTCAGGTCCTATCCGCGCTTAGCAGGCGCCCCGACCGAACTGTAGGAGTCGCTGTTTACAACGACCCGGACCCACCCGCCAGCTTCTCCCACCCTCTAATACTGCCAATTGTATTAGTGTGAACGGCCAGCCAAGCTGGTGACAAGTTAACCCCGGAGCTGTGAGCTGGATTCTAACAGGCGAATTCAGCTGCTCCGGGGTTTGGTGACGAACACAATCTCTGTTACGCCACCTGACCGCCCCAGTAAAACCTTTTCATGACAGAACTTGTACAATATTTTAAATAAAATCTACATCTTGAATTAAAAGGTGAATTTATCCCAACTTTAAAACATTCTCATTATAATGATTAGCTAATAATATGGATGAGTTGTAAGGGTCAAGATAAGTGGAAGGTGTGAATTGATGTCTTAGAAGTAACTAACTCGGAAGTATTAAAATGAGATATTACATTTTAACCTATACTTTGTATGAAAGGCTTCATCTTCTGAGTGCAACAATGATAATCTTTTTTGAAAATCCTCTGCCGTTGACTAGAAACACATTCAAATATCTGAAATAATAAAGAAATAAAATAGTCTATCTATCTTGCTAATATGTTTATACTATTATGCACTCAGTCACAGTGTAACACTCAAGCTTGATATTATTTGATGAACAATGCCACTGACCCTTAGCTGCCACAGATGTACCTCCTGGTGACATGCTGTTCACAATCTAAGTCGCTATGGATAAAAGCCTCAGCTAAATGACTAAATTGTAAAATGTGAGAATCAAAACTCCATTGTCATTGTTTATTTACCCTGATGAGTTGCACAGAAATAAATCCAATAACTTTTTCTCCTTTTTTATTTTTATAAACAAGCCCTTACAAGGTCAAACATGTACATTCAGTTGAAAATATTGCTCCAGGTAAAAAGTCAAGACCAAAAATACATGAAGCAAAAGTAGAATCCAGTAGAGAAGTATCATCTAAAATCAGGTAATTATTTTAGGAAAATATATTAAAACGGTTCAACCTTGAATTCTGGTCAGAAGGGTCGTTTGAGTGAGAAATTACATTGAATCAACATTTAATAACAGCCACAGTTCTAAAAATCGAACAGAACTGAAATCTCAAGATATTTTATTGGAAATATATAAATTATCAAAAACAGCGTTTCCTTTTTCCCCTGTTTTTTTTAACAAACGGTTAAACAATTAAATAAAAGAAAGATAACCGACCCATCCTCAGAGAAATGCTTTAGGTTGATTATTTACTAGGGCTGTGATGAATTAACTTCTCTTAAACCACTATTTGTGATTCTGCATAGAGCCATAGAGTCTATGCTTTACCCAAACGGTTCATGCGTTTTGCTAATCTGATTGGCCACTGACGTTTCTGGTCGTGTGACATGTGCGCCCAATCGCATGACGCGCCCATTTCCGCCTCGACCAGCAGCAAACCCTAACCGTTCTATCGCCATGCTCTAAGACAAACTCTAACCTTAACCAACTTTGAAAGAGTGCCTAAGCTTAACCGGGGAAAGAACTTGCCGTCACACGATTGGTGCGACCAGAAACATCAGTGGCCAATCAGAGCGCAAAACGGGAACGTGGAAGCATGCACCGTTTGGGGCCTCTGCATGCTACAGAAACTTCAAAGCAACTTCAACACAACATCGACAAAGCAACGGTGTTGCAGACACATTACCTTTATGCTTCTGCAAAATCAACGCGCAGCCTATGATGCAACAAAATGTACCCCGGATGTGCGGCTCGAGCGCGCCCAGCCCGCCTGAATACTTTGGGCAGCCGAAGGTGCGCACTCTAGCAATTACAAACGGATTTCCCTTCTCAACCATACATCGTTAGTATAATAATAGCCCTGTTTATGTTTGTTTTCGCTTGTGTTCTTGTATATAGTGTAATATAGTTATATCGCCACATCAACCCAGTCCATCCCCATTGTTTCCCCAATCTCCTTCCACGGATTCATCGTCATAATGCTATCCTTGTAGTCTTTAGACCCGCTATTATATAAATGTTGGTACTTTCGGACCTCCTCTGCAATACGTTCCTGCATTTGATTCATTTTAAACAAACAATTAAACAAGTGTAATGAAACAATACACTAGCTATCGAGCTCCTGTCAGAAAGTTTTCTTTTGGTCTCGAGCTCCTGTCAGAAAGTTTTCTTTTGGTCTCGAGCCAGGAAAACACTAGAAGTGACAGACAGCCCCGCCCCCATTCACTACCAACCAATCACTGCTACGCAATACCAACGCAACGGGTCTTTAGATTAGATTTTGGAGACAGGTACGCAACGTCCTCGCAACACAGTCTACAAGACTGTCTGCAACAAGCGCGCTGAAATCGCGCCGATGTTGTGTTGAAGTTGCTTTGAATTTGCTGTAGCATGTAGAGGCCTTAGCAATGACGCAGCCAGGACTCGACAGTCACATTTGATCATTTCCGTGTTACACTCCAGCTGGAAGGGAGGGGCTGAGCCTGATACCCACTGCGTTCTACAGCCTGTGATAACTCCTCTTGCGACTCGCGCTGTTTCTATGTAAACTCTGCGAGCAACGGGTCCAATAAATGCGTCTAAAATGCTTTATATCCTCGCCAGTCCTGTATCCCTGTTAAAAACCGTTAAAAACCTTAATTAACGTTAGCTGCTAACTAAGCTAAGCTAGCTCACAGGCACACATTAAATCAGTTTCATGGAGTTCTAATAGTGAGGAAAGGGGGGGGGGGGCTCTCTTTCTCTCTGTACGTTCAATGATGATGATCAATGAAGTAGCCAAAATGTACACTATAAAAACGAACTTGATAGTTGATATATATTTCACTTCATTAGCAAAAATATTGTAAAATCATTAAGGCAGTCTGCTATAAGCTATTCTCCCTCTCATGTGTATGTGTGCATACATTTACTATAGGCTACTCTTTTTTACCTGGATTAGGCTAATTAGCTCAATCCTGATTCCTGAGCCTATTTTATTCAAAAGGGAGATATTGATTTAAATATGTATATAGCCTATATATAGAAAATACATTTTAATTGTATCTCCTGTGCTGGCACAAGCACTACTATAGCGTGGAGTGGAGAGATAACACACAATACATAATAATTCATGGAAATATACGAAAAAGCTATTTATGTCAGGTAAAAATCTCTCAGGCTCTGTTTTTTTTAAATCTAAAGCTAAAAAGGATTAGGATACTCATTCAACATTTTGAAATATTCAATTGCAAATATAATCAATTGTTGTTGATTCAATTAATGGTTTAGATTAATCGATAAAATAATCAACTGATTAATCGATAACAAAATAGTTGTTAGTGACAGCCCTATTATTTACTTATGATTCCAGGATTCTTGCTAGACAGGACAGTTTGGTCCATAGTTATTTAGGTCACATCTACCTCCACCTTCATGTAATGGAGATATATATTTATAAACTGACTTCATGAACCTTTACTCTGAAACTAGAGATATGGGGCGTTAAGAGAGTTTATGGTGTATCTATACATTGATGATAAAGAGGGGTTTCTGAGACATTTTCACAAATAAAAGCTGGGACCAATTTTTTCAGGATGTCCAGGTTGTTTTTTATTATATTTTGTCAATCTGAAGAAGCAATTAAAAAACTAAAAAGGTTTAGATTGTTAATCATGCTAGAGTGGTCTTGGACCCCCATGCCAAGCCTAGAGGCCTTCCAGGGGGACACCTAAACATACGCATCACCCCTAAAAGTTAACAGATTAAACAACTACTCTTAGAATCACATTTGGATTATTTATTTATCTCTGAAACCTGGCTTCATGATAACTCCCCAGCTGCTGCTCTGACTGTACCTGGCTATAATATATTTAGAGAGACCTGAAGGGAGATGGGGAAGTGTGATGTTTTATGTTAAAGATAATATCCACTGTACCCAGATCCACTTTTCAGATAAGGAATTAGAGTCTCCCCAAATGTCCTTTACCCTCCTAGGGCGGTACCGACCACCAGACTCCAAAGCTATATTTTCTGACCAGCTGAACACCATACTTAGAGAGTGCAACTTTGATAAAGAAGTACTTTTGATGGGAGATTTCAACATAAACTGGGAAGATAAACGTGGTAGAAAAGCCCTAAAAAATTGGATTTTGTTCAGATGATTAACCCATTCTCCGCCATTCACGTGTTAAGGCGGGTTTCTCCGCCATGCGTTGTCTGCCAATAACTCCGTAAGGCGTTTTTGAGATCAATATTTCATATTTTCGTCATGGTATTCATATTTCACCCACGGAGTCTTGGGTGATGCTGTCTGGGCCATCACAACTCTGCAACGCTTCAATACCGCCACCTCGTGGCCGATCGACGAGTTGCCAAACCGGAAGTGCCCGGAAGTGCTCGGTCCGTCCCCTATTTTCGTCCGGCCACTCGCTTATTGTCCCGGGGCTCAATACAGACACCGTCGATATGAATCTTTGCCATAACTCAATAATCAACATGATTTGGACGTGTATTAGTAATATACAAACCGGAAATGGATCGCATCGATCAACATCCCATAATAGCAATCTTTTTGCTCCACTCTCATCGCCCAACGCTACAAGGAGACTGGGGTGAGTTTCAGCGTTTTTCTTTACCATTTTCTATACAAACTGCTCTGATCAATATATCACCCATACTACATGAATCATTTAACGTCGGTCATTGAATTATAAACAACCCCCCCCCCCCCCCTCCGTTCACCCGCAGATGACCAGTCATGACGTTTAGGACCATGTACAGTTGACATTTTTTATATAACGTTGATCGGTATCAAACTATCAAACTGCATTTTATCATTTAATATATGCATTTCTGCCTATATCTCACGTTCTATGAAATATTGCAGAAAACGATAAAAACATATTTATACTCTAGACGGTATTTTAGTATGAATGTGTGAATGAAAAAGTAAAACGTTCCTACATCCTGAACGATAGATAATTGATGTTGAATGGGCCATAGTAATGTCAATTTAGCAATACAATTAAAAAAGTTAGCCCTGCAAAGAAGGTGAACATCTCCATAGACTTATAGCGCTGGCAGAGAGGGTACAATGATGGGTACAATGCCCGGCAGAGAATGGGTTAAAGGGCCAACTAGGATAAGACCCAAATCGACCTAGTGTTTAGTAACAAGCCAGAGAGGATTACTAAATCATTACATTTAATCACTGGCTTATCTGACCTTAACGCTTGTATCTAGAAAACTGTCTAAGAATGGATTTAATCTGACTACCACCAAAAAGCAGACCTACCTCAGAATCCCTAAGGCTGACCAAGGTCACTTTGAAGCAGCAATACATGGAATTGACTGGAGTGATATACTATCAGGGACTGATGTAGAAACTGACAGTCACCTGTTCCTCTCTACTATCAAATCTACAATGGACAGCTTTCTTAAAGAAATGTAATCCAAATGTGTCCAAAAGAGCACCCTCCCTTGGATAAACAAAAATATAAGAAAGTCAATGAAAGAAAGAGATCATTCCCTAAAAGTAGTCCTTAAGTCCAACATGGAACACAACGAACATAGGTTTACAACCCTAAGAAATAGGGTGACCAAAGAACTGAGACTGGCAAAGGCATCTGTTTTTATTGGCATAATCAATAAAGCAAATGGAAACAGTAAGCTGATTTGGGATAATATTGTAATAAAAAGTGGGTTACACCACAAGCAGGAGAAACTGCTAGTTAGCAGGGAAGCTGCTGTTTGTCAAATACCTTAAATAATCAAATGCACAACCGGGGTACAAAAGGTAACAATCTGATCTGGATGGTTAGCATAAATAATGAAACCAAAGTTCATATTCCTACCAGGGAGAACGGGGGTAACAGACATGGGGGGCAACCAGCCACAGTAAGGCTTCCATTAAGTTAAGGAAACCACTACACCTCAGGCTAAGCCTACTAGCCTAGCCTTAGAGCACACCACTAACCACGGCACGCTAACACCCTCTACAAGAGGCACTGCACATCAAACAATGCACACAATCAACCAGCTCTGCAACCGACCATGACTGGTCCAACGTGAACACAGGGGACCACCTCCTGGTACTAGTTACCCCTCCCTTTCTGCTTCCCCCCGCCACCCTTCAATTAGTTAACATACAACAGGCCTGAAATATACCACAATACAAGAGTGATATACAAAATACAATATGCTATACAATATGTAAAAGTGGACTTCGCCCTCACGGGCGCGACCCTCCCCGGGGTCTGAGCTTTGGACACCGTCCAACTCCCCGGGAAAACGGCTTCGCTGCGTATGGGAGCTATGCAGCGCAGCGCTCTCTATCCCCGTCCCTGTCTGGCTCCAGGAGGTTAAGCCTCCCCTTCTCAGCACTAACAGGAACCCGGGGGCCGCTGGCTGTCTGTCTTCATCGCCGGCGGTCCTAACTGACCGTGTCCTCACTCCCCCCAACATCCAACAGAGTGCTGACACTGTAGTGAGGTGCTCCCACCCCGACATGAGAGTCCCACTGTCTTTTTAGTGTTCAGCGTCTCATCCCATCATCAGGGAGTCCCTGCTCCTGACGTCATTGCCCTGCAGCTCATTCACATCACAGTATTCTCCCCACTTTGCCTATAGCAAATTGTGTATTTAATAGCCTTAACCACTTTTAACTATGCTGTTATATTCAAATACTATACTATAAGTATGTTCTTAAAATGTCTCTCTATTCTGTTTTTACCTGGCATTTAACTAGGGTGACCATATTTTGATTTCCAAAAAAGAGGACATGCTGGCCCCAGCCTTGAGATACTTAATGATACTTTGCACAATCGAAGCGGGCATGGCCACCTTCATTTCACTATGTCTTGTGTATGTACTGTACTGTATGTGATGAATAAACCTCTTGAATCTTGAATCTCTACTCAAAGTTTACTCAAAGATGCCTTTATTGTTTTAACCTCTTAACATGCACCCAGAAAAGTGGCAATTCTTTTACTTGAACTTGAGGACTGCATACTTTTTTTGCAAAGCTTATCTTTATACTTTATGCTTATAGCACATGCATAAGCCTGGGCCCTCATTTATCATCAATTCTTAGAAAGTGTTCTATTTTTGTTCTTAAGCACAGAATTTAGAATGTGTGTACATACAAAAAAAATCTGGATTTATCACACGTGCGTAGACGTGTCCCTGCAAGTGTCCCTGCAAGTAGATAATTGTTGATAATTACCATTTGTTTTACGCTCCGTGCTCGTGCACGGTTTTACGTATTTGCATATAGAACCGCCCATAATTAACCATATATGGTAATGAAACACCCCCATGAAATGTGGAAAAGTGGACTAAGCCGAGCGAACGCCTGGGAGAAATACGCGACAGGCTGACAGACACAGTTTACACTGTGATGTCAGAAACAGTCGGATATGATATCTATTAACTTCCTAATGACCATTGCTGCCTGCCTGGGCAGCGCAAACACTAATAAAGAGTTGACCACTGTTTGCCATTGGTGTCATTAATAACCATGCTGGAATATGACTGCTTTTTCTTCGTTTCGTTCGATTAATACCCAGGGAATAAAGTTCTCCGTCAATTTCATTCCAAATCGCCACAGATTTTCTGTAAATTTTCTACCTGCATATGATTTGTAGAGGCATACAATCTATTTTGATGTCGGTATTAGGTAGCCTATATAAACAATAATACGAGAGCATATACAAGAACCTTTCTATTCACATACCGATAGGTTATGTATATAACCTAGTTATATGAGTACTGGCTAAGCGTCCCGCTCTTAAGCCATACCGAGATATACCTCATCTCATGTACCTAGTGTACTCCATCAACGAATAAAAACCAAATACACCCAGCACCTGCCAGGCCCCGCCCTAGTGACGTACTATATAGTACTAGGCATGGTCACCACTCACTCTTCCTCGGAAAATCGTTTCCAAAGAAAAGTTTCCCCAAGGGAACTCAGGGCACGCTAAGAGTGGGACGCTTAGCCAGTACTCATATAACTAGGTTATATACATAACCTATCGTTATATACTCGTACTGGCATTGCGTCCCGCTCTTAAGCCATACCGAGATATGGGGTAGAGCGGACGCGAGGCCCGACAAATGCACCCCCTGAGGACCCGTAAGCCCACATTAGGGGGGAGGGGAGTCCCGTCACCCCACTCTTCCTAATGAAGAGGGGGCGGCAGTCAACTCCACCCGAGTGCGAACAAGAGGGAACTAGAACCTCTTGAACGCACATCACATGCGGAACCACGTGTGACACAACACATTGTGGCCCACACCCACACACTCCTGCTACCCCACCAAAGGACGGGAAGCAGGAGAGGCCACAGACCTCAGAACCGCCTGGGAGACAGAACCCCCGGTCATGTCCATGAGGTAAAACCTTACGAAGGGACCCGGGGAGGACCATGAAGCCGCAGCACAGATGTCCTCCACCGAGGCCCCACCCAGTAGAGCGGCAGAGGCCGCCACCCCATGAGTGGAGTGCGCCCTGACGCCCCCAGGGGGAGCCAGCCCGGCCAACGTGTAGCAAAGGGCAATGCCCTCGCACAACCAATGGGACAGGCGCTGTTTCGACAGTGCCTTACCAGCACGAGAGCCACCGTAACAGACAAAGAGCTGATCGGTAGCCCTGAGGCCCTGAGTACGGCTGAGGTAAACCCCCAAAGCCCGGACCGGACATGACAGGTGAAGGCCCGCCTCCAACTCACTAGCGTGAGGAGGCGGATGAAACGCCTGAACCATAATATCCCTGGAGCGGAAAGAACTCCGGATATTTTTAGGCACGAAGGCAGGATTAGGCCGCAGAGTGGCACCGCAATCGGAACGAAAAGACAGGCACTCTGGCCGTACCGAGAGAGCACAAAGCTCACCCACGCGTTTAGCGGAGGTGACGGCCAGCAAGAACGCGGTCTTGAACGACAGCTGTTCCAACGGCGCTTGCTCAAGAGGCTCAAACGGGGCGAAGGACAACCGACCGAGGACCAATTGAAGATCCCAGCTCGGAGCCAAGAGCGTTTTACCGGCTTAACGCGTCGAGCGCCAAGCAGGAAACGCCTCACAAGAGGGTGGCTGAACAAAACAACACCCTCAAATCCCTCATGATAAGAGGATATAGCCGCTGCATATACCCTCACCGTCGAGGCCGACAGTCTATCAAGGAGAGACTGAACGTAAATAAGGACAGCATCCAGGGGGCAGGACACCGGGTCCCTGCCCCCCTCCTTACACCACTCTTGGAACATACGCCACCTACCCGCGTAAAGCGCGACAGTGGAGGGAGCATGCGCATTCCGGATGGTGTCAACCACAGAAGGGTCCATCCTCTCCAGACTTACCCTCTCACCAGCCAAACCATCAGAGGTTGGCGTATCACCGGGGGCTGAAACAGCGACCCGTGTGCTTGAGAGAGGGCCCCCGCCGACCAAGGAATAGGCCACGGCGGGGCTACCAGTAGCTGGATCAGGACCAGGAACCACACCGCTGTGCCCCGGTCCGGCGCGACCAGGATCACGGTCCTGCGCTCCCTCCGTATCTGCTCCAACAACTGACTCAACAGATGTATAGGGGGAAAGGCGTACAGAAGGCCAGGCGGCCATGGAAACATCGAGAAGGCATCCACCCCCAAGGGGGGATGATCTGCCCGACTGACCGAGAACCACAAGGGGCACTTGTGGGATTGTCTGCTCGCAAACAGATCCATTGAAGCTCCCCGAAGCGATCCCAGATCTGCCTGAATATATCGTGGCGCAGTTCCCACTCGCCGGCACGAGGACCGCCCCGAGACATCATATCCGTGCCCACATTCTCCTTGCCAGGGACGTGGAGCGCCCTCAGACTGCGCAGCCTGTTTAGAGCTGCCCATAGCCAGAGTTCGACCGCCGCCCGGTGCAGGCGGATGGATCGTGTTCCACCCTGCCTGTTGATATACGCCGCTGCCGTCATACTGTCCGTTCTGATCAGAACGTGCTCGCCTACCACCAGGTGGGCGAACCGTCTGAGGACCAGGAGGACCGCCCTCAATTCCAACACATTGATGTGCAGGGTAGACCGGGCAGCATGGATCGTCCAGCTGCCCCCCACTGCGTTGGTCCGACACGTCCCTCCCCAACCCGTGAGGGAAGCGTCGGTGAAGACCGTGACGTGTGAGCGTCTGCTGCCCATGGGGACCCCATTGGTGAGGATACCAGGCCTCCTCCAATGGGCGAAATCCCCCCATATCGACAAAGGAACTGTCAACCGTTTCCATTTGTCCCTCACCGAGTCTATTCTCATACTGGAGAACCACCTCTGTATCCTCCTCATGAAGAGGAGGCCAAGAGGGACCACCGTGTGAGCAGATGCCATCATACCGAGCAGGCGCATCACTTGCAGCGCCGCGACCGTCTTCCCAGGACGGAAACCGAGCGTGTGGAGGATAGACACCCTCTGTTGCTCCGAGAGGGTTACAATCATGGGCCTTGACCTCAATGTCAAGCCCAAGTACTCCACCTGTTGACTGGGAGGAGGCGTACACTTCTTCCAGTTCACAGCAAAACCCAGCTTGGTGAGGAATTCCACCACCAGCCTGGTATGAGACCTGGCGACCTCCTCCGACCGGCTGAGGAGCAGAATGTCGTCGAGATATAATAGAATTCGTATTCCCTGACGACGTAGAGGCTCCAGCACAGTCTCTACACACTTGGTGAATGTGCGGGGAGCCAGAGAATAGCCGAACGGCAACCTCTGGTATTCGTACGCTACGCCCTGAAACAGGAACCATAGGAACTTCCTGTGAGGAGGGAAAATCGGGATGTGAAAATACGCATCCTTCAGGTCTATGGAAGTGAACCAGTCTCCCACTCTGACAGCAAGTAGCAGGTGTTTGACGGTCAACATCCTGAATGGTCTCGCCACAATCAGACGATTGAACGCGGACAGATCCAGTATAGGTCTGACCCCTCCCGTTTTTTTAGGCACCAGAAATTAACGGGAGTAGATGCCTGACATCGCGTCCTCTCTCGGGACCACGACTACGGCCTGCTTCGCCAACAGAGATTGGATCTCGTCGGCCAGAGCTGTCACTGCTGCTGACCCTGATAATAGGGTCTGCACCAAACCTGAGAACGGAGGGTGGGGTTTTGCGAACTGCAAAACAAGCCCCAGCCTCAACATTCTCTCCATCCACCCCTCCAAACGGCATTCTTGTCGCCATATGTGATAATAATCCCAGAGAGCACCCGCCGTCAACTGACGCTGGGCCGCAAGGAACAGTAGATAGGTGGCCCGGTCCCTCCCGCTGTGCGTAGCCTCTGAACCCGCCAAAGCGGACAGGGCGGTTGCACCCAAGGGGGGACCCCGACAAAAAGGGCCGGTTTGATACGGGAGAAGCTGCCATCAAACTGGTTGACACACGCTCCCCCCTGAACACCCCTCTAGCGCATGCTGAGGAGTTGTTCTACAGCTAGACATGCAAGGCGTGAGGACCCCATGGGTTCCTACACACCGTAGCCCTGCAGTGATATTGCTACCACCCAAATCACGCGCGCCTCTTCTTTGCAGACCACTGCCGATCTCGTGGGAGTGGGAGGCATCAACGTGATACCCCGCCTGGCGAAGGCGAGGTCGGGGTATCCCGT
This sequence comes from Notolepis coatsorum, assembly GCF_963971535.1. NCBI lineage: Eukaryota > Metazoa > Chordata > Actinopteri > Aulopiformes > Paralepididae > Notolepis > Notolepis coatsorum. The sequence goes on from NC_140165.1 coordinate 64,154,583, forward strand.
GCTAAGCATTCAAACGAAGAGGCCTCGAGTCCCCCTGCTGACCACTGTAAATAGTGGCAGCCGTAACACCAGGCTCACCAATCACACAACGTGTGGCGTGGGAGCCACGTGACAGCACAACATTCTCACGGACAGACCCAGGCTCAGCCATCAACTGGGTGTCAGCCCCTGTCCCCATGAGAAGCGAAAAGTGGAGCCGCATGCGCTTCAAAGAAGGTTCGCGGCCCGCAGCCAAAGGAAAACGATCAGAGCCCCTCTTCCGTTGGTGACGGGGAGAGGAGTGATCGGGGAGCAGGCTGTTCGCGGCAGAATGACGACGGCTTGTATCTTCCAAGCCGAGTAATTCCAACATGGCCGATCCCTCGGCCGACAAGGCTGTCGGCCTTGTGGACCCCTGTTGACTCTCCACCCAGGGTACCACTGGCGGGGGAAACATGGCCGCCTGTCGAGGGCCTTGCCACAGTCGCTGACGAGGCCCTGCTCCAACCTTTGGCTGCATAGCGTGAGGCGGTGTGGGACCCAGATCAACAACCGCCTGTGTCTCCGCAGAACGACCAAAGAGTCCCTCTGTGGAAAAAGGAGCCGTGAGGAAAGAAAACCTTTCTTCTTCCCCAAGAGGAGATTGCTCCAACCAGAAATGCCTATTAACAAGCGTTGATAGCATCCTAATCCTCCCCGCAGTTATAGCTTGCGACTGAGTCAAGATCTCTATAAAACCAAAAACATGCAAAATGTTTTCAGCGTCGGCTGGTCCTGTAGCCCCACTACCCGACGCTGTGGACAGAAAAACAGTCAGCTGAGCCACAACACTGGCCGCCGCTAAATTCCATCCTGCAGCAGTATAGCTCTCATCAGTCCATACTGCCACCCGCCGGGCCGACTCGCTCTCAAGCGTCGGCTTCCGGGTGGGACACCGTCCAACCCCGCCGGGGCACAGGATCGATGCTACCTGGCTACTTAGCCACGGCACACCCGCCCTGCACCCTGTTGTTAACCCATTTACCCGTAAAAAGGGAAAATAGGACTCAGCAAAAAAACCCACATTAGCTACCTACTGACCTTCATCAATGAACCTGTTAAGAGGAGGGAAAAGCGGCAACATCCCACGGCGGGGAACATTAGAACAGTGACCCAGCATTTCAGCATTAGCGTTAGCATTAGTGTTAGCAGCACGCTCCAGGATCGCTTGGAAACCATCCACTTCAGGGGAACGTTCACCAAAACATCCCGCCCCTGGCGCCGACACACAACTCGGTTGTGTAACAAAACAACCAGCATTACTAACACTAGCATCAATGCCTGATGACACAGGGCCTACCTGTGTGCGAGCCGGCTCGATAGCCAAACCTTGCACGCTGTCCCTCGATCTGCTGCCACAAGACGAGGAAACATCAGAATAGACCCGACGTGACGTTGGAACATGCCCCGAAGATTCCAGGGGTAAGCAAATCTCCGGTAAGCACTCAATATTATGCAATTTCTCTAAACTTTTCATATAGTTGCATAGGGTGCACGCATCCGCTATGATGGAAACGAAAATAGAGTAAGAGTGAGTGGTGACCACGCCTAGTACTATATAGTACGTCACTAGGGCGGGGCCTGGCAGGTGCTGGGTGTATTTGGTTTTTATTCGTTGATGGAGTACACTAGGTACATGAGATGAGGTATATCTCGGTATGGCTTAAGAGCGGGACGCGATGCCAGTACGAGTATATAACTGCATTTGTGATGGAGCTTTGACAGCTACATGGGTGGTACAGTAACAGTCTATTGCTCGATCCATCTCCAATATCACGATGGACCGTGCCGGTGGCCAAAGACCCGAGGGTGGAGACTGACTTGAATGTGCATGGGGATGGCATTTGTGCGTTTTGTTCCACGCTCCAATTTCGGTCTCAAATTGCAGTACAAATGAAGGAGGTGTCTCGGGTATAGCGGACTCTAGTTAATATTATGTTCTCTCTGCAATTAGACTGCCCCTCATTCATTCATTCATTCCTATCTGCTATCTCTGAAAACAGTCCCCCGCGGAGCCCAGTCAGTGCACCCCATAGTATTCCGATAACCCTATATATAAACCATGCTGCATTCATTCGGAAAGAAAGACCTATTCCAAATGCTATATTTATAGGGTTTGACAATAATTACACTACTGTCGCTATTTTACAATGAACTATAATGAATTACGGGTCATACTACAGAACACGGCAGTGTTGAAACTAATGCACGGAAGCTTATTTCCGCGTTGCAATATTCATATTCTACCACCGGGCGCCAGGTACGCACGGTCGTCCCACACTTTGCTTAGAAATGAGGGATGCCCGATATTGGCTTTTTTACTGTATTAAAGATTGTGATAGATTAAACCACTGCTAGTTATGTACTTTAATTACTGGCCAGACAGTACATCAAATATAGATGGTGAACACCCACAAGAACACGGCATTGACAAAGAAATAGTATTTGAGGGTATTTTATTATTATTAGGCAACATTAGGTTACAGAATGAGAATTAGGGTCGCGCTTGTATGGCGAAGAATATGCGTAAAGTCAGTCAATAGCATGAGTCACTAAGAATAGCAGGAATCCTACGATGGGTCTAAGTTGACACCACCTGTCGTATAGTAGCAACTATACGACAGGTGGGGGCCTGCGCTGGGGGCCTGCGCGCTGGAGCCTGGGGGCGCTGTCCAATAAGGAGAGCGAATATTACTCTGGTTTGAACGCAGGTAAAGGGATATTACATGCTATACTATGTTATTTGATACTATCTTGTCTAGCACAGTCTCTGGAGCGTAACAGTAAGAAGCATTTTGTATGAAAGTATTCTGTACTTCTGTATGACAACTATTAAAGAAACTTGATATAGGGCAACACTGGTACCGCCTGGAGACAATGGGTTCCCTCCGGGGGTGTAAGGCCTGGAGGGTAGAGGAATGTTCGGATGCTCCGTCTGATTCAATGAGGAATAAAGAGACTCCAGGTACAGGAGTCGGTCCTTGTAAACTCCCTTGATCAGCAGCAAAGCAATAATTGTAATCCAAATGCTCGATAGCATTGATGACAGCTAGCCAGCCTCCGTCCACGAGGCCAGCCCGAGTTGTAATCCTCACGAGGTTGAATCCCAAACTATAGTGGAAATCAACGATGCTCTTCTCCGGGTACCACGTTCCAAATCAATATAATCCAACCAGTAATGGTTCTGCAATCGCCGACGCCGATTCTCCTGTGTACATGTCCAACGGTTCTCCGCCTAGGACTCCTCGGGTGTGGGCGACGTATTTAGGCCACACACCCTGGCTAAGTACACTAGCTAAAGACACAACGAACCGCTGGGTAATGCTACACACGAACGAACTGTGGCCGCACGATATACAATAAATGAACGACTATTTACTTCACATTAGATTAGGTCGAACTCGACGTTACTGCATTAAACTCTGACACTTTACTATTCTATTCGCACGTGGTTCTCAACGCTCTGTTAGAAGCAAGGTTGCTCACTTCACTGCACGTTGACTCGGGGTGAAGGTGGGGTAAGGTACTGAACTGAACTGAACTGGTGTGCGCACCTTGCGCTGTATTTATACTTAAGTGAATATCTAGTCCCAAACCGCAGTCTTTGTCTGGTATCAATACGCTGTCTCCGGGCATGTCCTGACATGCCTGAACTTGTCTTTGAACCTGCCGTTGGGGGCCTGCGCGCTGGAGCCTGGGGGCGCTGTCCAATAAGGAGAGCGAATATTACTCTGGTTTGAACGCAGGTAAAGGGATATTCCGTGTATATATATAAATAATATACAAAGTATATCAAACAATAAAGGTAGATTCTCAGTTTAATCTGGCCCTTCACAACAGCCGCCTCCTAATTAGTCCGCACCTAATTAGTTAAAGGAGACAGATTAATAGTCCAGTCAACTGCTCAATGTCTGTTGTGGGGAGTAGGGCAATCTACAAAGTCAGTGGGTCATGATCGTCATCAGGGGAGTCAGGGAGCCTCGGCAACTCTATCAGCCTCGCCACGGGTCGGGTGTAGGTCCGCCCCTGGACAATAACTTCTGCCGCTCTGACCTTTCCGTCGGCACCAGTGATCACTTTGCTTACGCGGTCGGCCGGCCACATAGCTCGGGGTAGTGACTGGTCTATGATCATAACGACTGTGTCCACTTGTAAGTTGTCTCTGTCCTTTACCCATTTCTGACGGGTTTGGAGAGACAGTAGGTAGTGGAGGAGGAAACTGTTCCAAAACTTGTCAGCCAATATTTGACTGTACCTCCACATTCTTCGGCCGTTCGCTTCTTCAGGTCTGTACACCGTCTGTGGAAGCGTGGGGTCCAGCCGCCCCATCAAGAGAGTGTTGGGGGTGACTGGGTCGACATCTGCTACATCACTTGAGACGTAACCGAGGGGCTTTGAGTTCAATACTCCCTCGATCTCCGTGAGGACTGTTGTGAGGACTTCTTCAGCCACGGTCTGGGCCCCAAGCACGGCGTACAGAGCTGTCTTTATGGAACGTACTTCTCTTTCCCAGGTTCCCCCGAAGTGAGTGGCGTTCGGGGGGTTAAACTGGAAGTCGATCTGATAAGGAGCGAGGTGGGTCTTAAGTTCTGGACCCATGGCTTGGAAGCTCTCTCTCAGCTCTCTTTCTCCGCCTTTGAAGTTTGTCCCGTGATCAGACAACAACGTAGACGGTTTTCCTCTTCGCGCTGTGAATCTCCGGAAGGCCATGAGGAATGAGTCCGTACTCATGGTCGGAAGGAGTTCTATGTGTACTGCTCGGGTGGTCATGCACTTGAATACAATGCCCCACCTCTTCTCTGTCCCTCTTCCTTTCTTCACGTAGAGCGGGCCGAAGCAGTCCACGCCCGTGGAGTGAAAGGGCTTCTCGCCGAGTCGGAGGCGACAGGGAGGCAGGTCGGCCATCATGGGTATACTGGGCTGTGCTCGCCACTTGCGACAGTCTAGACAGGTCCGCTGGAAGCGTCGTACTGCTTCTCTTCCTTGCAGTATCCAATAACAACGTCGGATCTCGGCGAAGACTCTCTCTGCCCCAGCGTGGTGCACATCCTCGTCGTATTTCTTTATGATGAGCTCAGTGACCTTGTGTCGGCTGTTGAGGACTATAGGAAACTTGACGTCATCCGTTAAGTCCGGGGCCCGTCTCAGACGACCACCCACCCTGATGAGGCCATGGGTGTCGCGCTCGGGGGCCAAGTGGAGCAGTCTGCTGTCTGACGGGATTGGCTTTGTTCCCTGCAGGCAGTCTAGCTCGTCGGGGAACGAGTCTCTTTGGGCTCGCTGTAGCAGAAGGAGTTCTGCCTCTGCGTAGTTCGATGCGTCAATGTCTGTAGTGGGGGGAACCTCAGGGTGGTGCCACAGGAATGTTTTTAGCTGCGCACTCTCAAAGGTGAGGCAGTCGTCTATGTTAGGGTCAGTGGGGACTGGGATGTGCGTCAACCCACAGAACATAGATTTCTTGATCTCTGCCTCCTCTTGACTAGCCTCCCGAGGGGTGGGGGTAGGCCACTCTTCCTCCGGGAGCTTGAGGAACTCAGGACCGTCACTGTAGATATTGTGACGTGTGAGGTCATCTAGGGACATCCCCCGTGTGATGACATCGGCTGGGTTCTGTTTCGTGTCCACGTACCTCCAGCACGCTGATCCTACCAGGTCTTGAATCTCTGTGATTCTGACTCCCACGAAGACCTTGTATCTACAAGAATCGGACTGGATCCATGTGAGTACGGTCATGGAGTCTGACCACAACATTGTTCTTTGCACCGGGATGGTGAGTTCACGTTGGATTAACGTGGCGAGTTGCGCGCCTACCAGAGCTGCGCAGAGCTCTAGACGCGGGATCGATTGTTGCTTGCGGGGGGCTATCCTTGAGCGAGCCAGGATGAAGGCTGTGTGTATTTCTCCTCCCTCCTCTCGGGCCCGCAAGTAGGCCACCGAGCCGTAGGCCACTTCCGAGGCGTCACTGAAGACGTGCAGGTCCATCTGGCACGTCTCCAGCCGCACTGTGGATGGGAAGTAGCTCCGGCGTATGTTCACATTTTGGAGCGAGCTGAGTTCTCTCTCCCACTCTCTCCAGGTGGAAGCTAGGTGGTCGGGTATGGGGTCGTCCCAGCCCTGTTCCGTGTCCCACAGCTCTCGCACAATCATTTTCGCCCTGGTGTAAGGTAGGATACACCCCAGCGGGTCGTATTGACTTGCGAGTGTTCTGTATACGCTCCGTCTGGTGGTCGGTAGAGGGGTCGACCTTCCCTGCTCCGTGGTCAGGGGTGTGTATTTGTAATGGAGCGAGTCTGTTTTGAAGCCTAGGCCCAATGTCATTTCCTGTGCTTCACCTGGGGTGGTCGCCATCCAGGTCTCGCTGCTTGCTGCCTTTATCTCTGGGGAGAGTCTGCGAAGTACTTGAGGGTCACTGCTGGCCCACTGCCGGAGATCAAAGCCGCCTTTGATCAGTGAGGCGCGGAGCTTGAGCAGGAGGGCTTCGGCTTCTTCTGGCGTCGAGACGCTTTGCAGACAGTTGTCCACGTAGAAACTCCTCTCTACACTTTGTCTGACCTCCTCGTCAGCTTCAGGGTCTTCTGTCACATGTTTTTGAAGTGCGAACGTAGCACAGCATGGGCTGCATGTGGTGCCGAAGGGGAGGACCTCCCATTGGTAGATGGATGGTTGCTCATCTTTGATCCTCTCTCTCCATAGGAACCGCAGCAAGGGCTTGTCCTCCTCCACTAGTCGCACCTGCAGGAACATCCCTTTGATGTCGCCGCTGATGGCCACCTTGTCTTGGCGGAAACGTAGTAGTACGCAGAGGAGAGAAGGGCCGAGTGTCGGGCCGGGCAAGAGTTCTTTATTCAGATTCTGTAGTCCGATCTGGTAGCTGCAGTTGAATACAATGCGATCCTTGCCGTTGTGGTGGACCTTGTGGTGGGGCACGTACCAGGATTCAGTCGTCTGGTCGGCCTCTTGAATGTCAATTTTCTTTATGTGTCCCGCTGTGATCAGCTTGTCGATCTCAGCGCGGTACACAGTGGCTTGAGTGGGGTCTTTGGCTAGACGCCGCTCGGTGTTCAGTAGATATCGCTCTGTCGCTTCTTTTGAGGCGTGGAGGGTGGGCATACCCTCTCGCCTCAGGAGTGGAGTTGCGTATCTCATCACTCCGTTGACCTCGACTCTCTTTGTCTTCTGCTCGAGGAGGGCTATGGCATAAGTGTCTTCCTTTGAGCGAACGAGTTTCTTTTCATTCTTAAAGGGCATCGCGTCTAATGTCCATAGCCTCTCGACGTGCTGCAAGAGGGTGGTGTCTTCTTCGTTTATCCTCGTGTTGAGACAACGAGTGGCTGTCGGTCGGTTGGAAGACCCGGAGAGGGGGCCTTGTAGTGTCCAACCCAGGCGGGTCTCGACCGCTGCTGGACAGCCTCTGGGCCCGATGTGGACCCGGTCCGTTGGGACGATGAGGTGTGCGTGGTCGGATCCTATGAGCAGGGTCGGGGTGGCGTCGTCGATGAGCGGTATAGGTAGTTGACGTAGGTGCACGTATTTCTCCATCAGCTTTGGGATGGGGTAGGTGTACTGTGACAGGCCTATGTCGTGGCTGGTGAAGGCGTTAGTGATGCTATACTGCTTCTCGGGCTGCCCGACCGCTGCTATCGTGAAGGAGACATTTTCACCCTTTATGGTCTTCAGGTCTCTTCTAATGGTACGAATTGTCATTGTTTCTTCGCTCCCCCGCAGACCCAGCCGGGCTGCGGCGGATGCGAGGAGGAGAGTCTTTTCTGACCCATCGTCTAGGACGGCGTAAGTGTCCATGACCATGTCCTCGTAGCTTAAGAGCACTCGGACCACCTTCAAGAGCACTCGGGAGCTCCCGCTCTTCGCAGGGTCTATGTACATGACGTTCACTCTCGAGCTGCTTGGGGGTACGGGTTTCTTCTTGTTGCTGTCGTGTAGGACCTCCAAGTGGGCGCCGTCGCACTTGCTGCATCTTTTCTTTAGGCGGCACTCAGCTGCCATATGGCTGCGCGTGCAGCGGAAGCAGCGGCGGTTGGCTTTGATCCACTGACTCACCTCGTCAGCGGTCAGCTTCTTGAAGGTGTCACATTGAGACAGCCAATGTTCATTTTCACAGTACTGGCATACAATCTTCCACTTCCCCTTGGTCTGGGGGGTGCTGTGGTTCTTGTGCTGCGGCACTGACTTGGCCTGGTGCATAACTGTCACTGACCGGCGGTTATCGTTGGACCTCCGAGGTCCATCTCTTGGGCTAGATCCACTCCACACGAATGTGTCCAGTCGTAGGCTACTAACTTCCCTTGCGAGGAAAGCGGCCAGGTCTAGGAGGGATGGCTCTGGGCCGTTGGGATCACGGTGGTCTCTCTGCCGCCGAAAACGCTCTTGGCGGGCTGGAGGGAGCTTCTCCAGTATTCGCTCCACATTAGAATTTGCATACAGTTCATATCTCCCCTTCTCCTTTTGGGACCCCAGCATCCCCACGAGGGATTGTACCTTGATAGAGAGGTCATCCAGTGCTCTATTGTCTTTGGCTGGGGGGAGACGGTCGATATCCCGTATTTCTTGGATCACGTAATCCCATATGCGTCCATAACGCTGGTCGAGGGCCACCAGAGCCGCGGAGTATGGGGTGCTTGAGTTGGAATATGCCAGCGCTATGTTATGCGCTCTGGGCACCTTGAGATGCTTGAGGAGGATGGCATATTTGTACGACTCGTCGTGGACATCGGACATCATAGTCTCCAAACACATGCGTAATTCCGTGTACTGTGCTCTGTCCTCGCGCGTAAAGTCTGGGAACGTCGGTGTGCCAAGGTACGATGCCATGGATGGCTGGTACATTGGTGAGCGTAGGGGAAGAGGCCTCCTGGGCGAGTCTCCCCGTACGTGTGGTCGTGGGTTAGTACTTGGTGGGTACCAGAGGCCGGGTCCCCAGGTGCTGTTCCTCGGTGCTGACTGTACGTCAAACTCACCCGTGAGTTGGGTCGGGGGTTTGTAGTGCAGTGACTCGGGGCTGAAGTCGGGGCTGTACTGGGCCTCCTGGTCCAAAGTACGTTCGTGCTGGTGGGCTTGATATTCCTCCTCTTCCTCTTCTAGGTCCTGGAGTCTTCTAGTTAGTCTCTTGGCGACGTAGGCCGGTTCTTCCCGTTGGCTGGGTCTCGTATGGACCGGTCGGGGAGGGGGCTCGGAGTCGTAGACAGGTTCCTCCTGTTGGCCGGGTCCCGGGTAGCTTTGTCGGGTAGGGGAAGGTGCCCTAGACCCTTGTCGTGATGATCTCCGGGAGCTCCGTGCGGAGAGAGGGGGTGTCGCCCTGGCGATCAATTGTTCTATCATCTGCGCCTGCAGCCGGTCGCGCTCTGCTTCGCGCTTCGCATTGGCGGCTTCGCGCTCTGCTTCGCGCCGTGCATTGGCGGCGTCGCGCTGTGCATTGGCGCGGTCTCGTTCGATGTTCTCTTCCGTCTGAAGGCGCCTCTCCTCCAGTCTGATGCGGTCGTCCTCACTCCTTTGTTGCGCCTGGAGGCGCTCTCGTTCAGTTGCAGAGTGTTCGCGCTCACTAAGGGCTTGCGCTTGGAGTTGCGCGTGAAGGCGCTCTCGTTCTGCTGCAGAGTGTTCGCGCTCGCTTAATTGTTGCGCCTGGAGGCGCTCTCGTTGTTCGCGCTCGCTCATTTGTTGAGCCTGGAGGCGCTCTCGTTCCACGGCAGAGTGTTCGCGCTCACTTAATTGTTGCGCCCAGAGGCGCTCTCGTTCCGCTGCAGAGTGTTCGCGCTCACTAAGGGCTTGCGCTTGGAGTTGCGCGTGGAGGCGCTCTCTCTCCGTGGCAGAGTGTTCGCGCTCACTAAGCGTCTTTGCTTGAAGCCGGTCGCGCTCACCCTGAAGTCGGTCTCTTTCGGTTGAGGCTGTCAGCGTGGCGATCAAGGCTTGCGCCAGTCTCTGGTCCGCCTCGCTGGGGGATGAAACTGACGGAGGTGATCGGGTGCTGACAGGGCTTGTTGGAGATCTGTTCTCCTGGCGCGCTCCGAGGTCTATCTCCTGGGCGCGGTACTCTTCTCTTGGTTGTGTGTCGGGTTCTATCCCTGGAGCGCTTTCTTTATCCTGGAGCGCTCCGGGGTCTATCCCGGTGACGCTGTCTGGAGGTATAGTCACGTCATGTCCCACTTGGTCCCCCCCGTGAGCTAAGTTAGTTTTCGTTTGAACCCACTGGGGTCTCTACTGGCAGGGTCGCCAAGTCGATAGGATTGGACATGCTTAAACTATCCGATTTATCCGTATTTAACGTCTGTTTAGATAAGCTAGGGGGTAGAATGAAAGCGAAGTCCTCCAGATATGGAGGTAGCTGACGTTTGCGCTGCGGGCGTTCTAGCTTAGGGGAGCCGCTTGGAGAGTGTTCACCGCTGGCCATGTCAATATTAATATTATATTAAATATTACACTGATACCCTCCGGCTTGAAGGACCAATTGTAACTGAGGGGTTACAAAACCCTGACTGTATTAAAGATTGTGATAGATTAAACCACTGCTAGTTATGTACTTTAATTACTAGCCAGACAGTACATCAAATATAGATGGTGAACACCCACAAGAACACGGTATTGACAAAGAAATAGTATTTGAGGGTATTTTATTATTATTAGGCAACATTAGGTTACAGAATGAGAATTAGGGTCGCGCTTGTATGGCGAAGAATATGCGTAAAGTCAGTCAATAGCATGAGTCACTAAGAATAGCAGGAATCCTACGATGGGTCTAAGTTGACACCACCTGTCGTATAGTAGCAACTATATAGGGCAACACTGGTACCGCCTGGAGACAATGGGTTCCCTCCGGGGGTGTAAGGCCTGGAGGGTAGAGGAATGTTCGGATGCTCCGTCTGATTCAATGAGGAATAAAGAGACTCCAGGTACAGGAGTCGGTCCTTGTAAACTCCCTTGATCAGCAGCAAAGCAATAATTGTAATCCAAATGCTCGATAGCATTGATGACAGCTAGCCAGCCTCCGTCCACGAGGCCAGCCCGAGTTGTAATCCTCACGAGGTTGAATCCCAAACGATAGTGGAAATCAACGATGCTCTTCTCCGGGTACCACGTTCCAAATCAATATAATCCAACCAGTAATGGTTCTGCAATCGCCGACGTCGATTCTCCTGTGTACATGTCCAACGGTTCTCCGCCTAGGACTCCTCGGGTGTGGGCGACGTATTTAGGCCACACACCCTGGCTAAGTACACTAGCTAAAGACACGACGAACCGCTGGGTAATGCTACACACGAACGAACTGTGGCCGCACGATATACAATAAATGAACGACTATTTACTTCACATTAGATTAGGTCGAACTCGACGTTACTGCATTAAACTCTGACACTTACTATTCTATTCGCACGTGGTTCTCAACGCTCTGTTAGAAGCAAGGTTGCTCACTTCACTGCACGTTGACTCGGGGTGAAGGTGGGGTAAGGTACTGAACTGAACTGAACTGGTGTGCGCACCTTGTGCTGTATTTATACTTAAGTTGATTGATTGATTGATTGAAAAGTTTATTAACAGATTGCAGAATGGGTACAGTACAGTACAGCTCAATACATACAATTGTTCGTCTTGTTTACATCAGGGTCCCCCATTTTCAATTCATCATAACATATATGACATACATGACATACAGATAGACAGTACTGCTACATCTATACATTTATAACATATCAGATTTGCAAATACAGTACTGTTTGTGATACAAAAGTGTCCAGAAAAGGAGTGTATATACATTTGGCATAGAAACTGTACATTGGAGGAGGTTGGTTGGGTGGGGTGGGGTTGGGTGGGTTGGGTGAGGGCTGTACATTGGAGGTGGGGGGGGGACACACACACATTTTACACTGTACATTGGAATATTGACAAAGCCTTACTTGGTCATTTACTGTACAACTAGGTTAGGACATTTGTAGGGGCCAGTTTCGAATTGCAGTCTCACGTAGGTGTTTTTTGAGAGTGTTTTTGAAGGTGGGTAGTGATTCACATTCCTTTACAGCTTTAGGTAGGGCGTTCCACATTGATGTGGCATAATTGCGAAACGTGTTTAGTCCCTTGTTTGAGCCGAATCTGGGTTTTACATGATTTGTGGAGCTCCCTCTGGTGTTGTGATCGTGGTATTCACTGACCTTTGGGAAGTATTTTGACATGTACATGGGTACCTTGGTCGCGTAGTGTATCTTGTAGACCAGGCCCATTGCAAGTTGCTGTACTCTGTCGTCTACTCTAAGCCATCCTAGGTTGTCAAAGTGGGCAGGGGTGAGGTGGGTTCTAGGAGTCAGGTCAAGTAGTAGTCTGACTAGCTTGTTTTGAGATGTTTGTAATTTGTTTTTTAGTGCCTTTGAGGTGCTTTGGTACCATGAGGTGCAAGCATAGTCGTAGTACCCTTGAATGAGTGCTCCTGCTAGAGTCTTCAGGGTATTCTTGTTTACCAGAGAGGAGATCCGGTACAAGAATCGCGTTCGTTGGTTGACTTTTTTTATTACATTGGATGCCATTTTGTCACAGGAAAGATTAGCCTCTAGGATGGAACCCAGGTAGGTAATTTCATCTTTCCTTGTGATAATATTGTCACCCACTGTAACCGAGAAGCCGTCGGTCTTGCTGAGTTTGTTATTTGAACCGAAGAGAATGGACTCTGTTTTGCCCATGTGTAATGATAGTTTGTTGTCGGCGAGCCATATGCAGATTTTGCCTAGTTCCGAGCTGAGGGCTTTTTCAACCTGTAACTTGTTCTTGTCAGAGACCAGCAGGGCTGAGTCGTCCGCAAACAGGAACAAGTTGCAGTCACAAGCTGACGACATGTCATTTGCATAAATTAGGAATCTAAGTGAATATCTAGTCCCAAACCGCAGTCTTTGTCTGGTATCAATACGCTGTCTCCGGGCATGTCCTGACATGCCTGAACTTTTCTTTGAACCTGCCGTTGGGGGCCTGCGCGCTGGAGCCTGGGGGCGCTGTCCAATAAGGAGAGCGAATATTACTCTGGTTTGAACGCAGGTAAAGGGATATTCCGTGTATATATATAAATAATATACAAAGTATATCAAACAATAAAGGTAGATTCTCAGTTTAATCTGGCCCTTCACAACAGATACCGATATACCGATATTGTCCAACTCTTAATTTCCGATACCGATATCAACCGATATCAACCGATACCGATATATGCAGGGTTTCCCCCCCCCAACATTTTTTATAATTTCAGGTAATTAACATTACATATCTCTTGTTGTGGAATTAACACAACAATATGCATACTTTTGACAATAAATAAAATCAGAATTTGTTCTTACTTGCTTGCCTGGGTAAATAAAGGTTATAGAAATGTAAAAAAGAAAAGAAAAAAAAACGATATTTTTTTTTTTTGAAAACCGATACCGATATTTTCCGATATCACATTTTAATGCCGATATCGGCCGATAATATCGGTAGGCCGATAATATCGGACATAGAAATTATCGTATGTGTAGCGTGATCCGCTCTGCGTTGTGTCTGGGTGGTTGGAAGAATACGCCGACAACAAGATAGCCAGTTTGCGTCCAGTTTAATTCTGTGACCTGTTGTAACTGCAGCTATGGTTAACAGTTGGTTAATATAGTTATTTATGTTTACAATCTATATGCTTACTCTGTATAATAGTAATAATACACTCAATTGCTTTTCACTGTATTTCTTATTTGTTTTATATAAGATATATATTAGTGGCACACTATTTTTCTATTTTGTTTGTGCAATTACCACATCTCACGAGAGTTGACACACCTGGTATCCGGTGACGTGTTTCCGCCTTCTCTCTCTTGCGTTGGAACATGAACTTGAATGGTAATGGACTTACCTGGCGTTCTAATAAGTAAAGAACAATCCATCAAGTCAACGTAACAAGACAATCTTCCAAGAAACTTGTAACTGAGGGGTACAATTCCCTGACTGTATTGATAAGTATGGTATCATTAAACCACTACCGCTTTATGTACTTTAACTACTGGCCACACAGTACACGATATAGATATGATGAACACTTTCCCACTATGAAACCAAGTCCACACAAATGTATCCGTCGAATCTTTAATATATAGCAAAGGGTATATACAACGTTCACGTAATGACATTTATGATTTGAATGCACTTGTAAGGCAAATGAGTATTCGTAGGCAAATCAACATTGAATGTCCAATCTCTGGTTACGCAGGAAGCAAGTATACAACCTGGTTCTTTAGGGAACTATAGCGATGGTACTTAATGATTATAGCTGGATACACTAAAGGGGGTCCCGCTGGTTGTAAGTCAGTAGGGGGGGGGGGGTTAGGAGAGCCGCTGGCGATATCCCATCTGGCCAACGATTTCTTGGGAGAATTCAGAGTGCTGAACACGGTGCCCACAGAACCTTGGTCCACAGATGAATACAGTTGGGCCCTCTTGTAGACGGTAGCTGCCGGTCCACAACGAAGAGACGTGAGGCGACCTCACTCGGGTTAGAGCGCCGTCTCACCTGGACTCCTCTCGGGGGTAGTTCCAACACTTACCAGTGTTGGCTGTTATCCATGGCATAATCAAAGCACCCAAAGCAAGTAGATAATCCAAGCCGTGTAGGGCTCGCCGTCGTCCGGGTAAGGTAATCCAATGTGCAGGTCCACTCGTCCTAGCCCAGAACTCCTCGGATGAAAGCACCACACGTGGTCTGCCCAGCCTGGTTAAGACTCTAGATAACGCGAGGAAAACGATGGGGGTACTGCTCACTTTATAACTCTAACCGAACGATGCACCATACATAATAGACTATTATTAACTTAATAGAAATATGTCCCACTCGACGGTATAGTGCCAAACTATGACAATTCAACTATTAATCCGCACGATGTCTCAATGCCATTCTGAGGCCAAATTGACCATACTGCACCACACGTGGATCGTGGGTGAGGCTTAACGTCTTGCCACTAGGTTGGAGGGTAAAGAACTAAGGGCTAAGGGACTAAAAGAAAGTTCTACTTTACTTGCGCCATATATATATGCGCTGTGAACAAATAGTACCATTCGTATTTCGCCAGACGTATTCCTACGCGGAACCGGGGCTAGTAACGACATGTTCGTCGGCACGATTGAACTTGAACCAAGGGGCTTGGCTGCTGGCGCCAAGTTCTTGTCCAATGAGAGAATGAAACTATTATGGGCTGTTAGTAGACTAAAGGGATATTCAGTGTATATGTACAAGGAATATACAAGGGATATCAAACGATATACAAATACTATTAAATATATATCCATAAATAAATATATATATTCGGTTTTATCTGATCCTTCACAACAGCCGCCCCCTAATTAGTCCCACCTAATTAGCTAAGCAGAGACAGATTAACCGCACCGTCTACCACTCAAGGTCCGCTGTAAGGGTCAGTCAACTCACAAAGTCATGGGGTCATGGTCGTCATCGATAGTGTCTGGGAGTCTGGGCAGTTCTATTAGCCTCGCCACGGGTCGTGTGTAAGTTCGCCCTTGGACGAGCACCTCAGCTGCTCGGACCTTGCCATCGGCACCGGTGATCACTTTGCTTACGCGGCCAGCCGGCCACATAGCTCTGGGTAGTGACTGGTCGATAATCATGACGACTGTTCCTTCTGTCAAATTGTCTCTCTCTTTTACCCACTTCTGGCGGGTCTGTAGAGACGGTAGGTAGTGGAGTAGAAAGCTGTTCCAAAACTTGTCAGCTAGTACTTGACTGTACCTCCACATTCTTCGGCCGTTCGCTTCTTCAGGCCTGTACATTGTCTGGGGTAGCGCGGGGTCCAGCCGCCCCATCAAGAGTGTGTTGGGGGTGACTGGGTCGACATCTGCTATATCACGGGAGACGTAGCCGAGGGGCTTGGAGTTCAATACTCCCTCGATCTCCGTGAGGACTGTCATTAGGACTTCTTCCGCTACAGTCTGGGCCCCAAGCACGGCGTACAGGGCTGTCTTTATAGAACGTACTTCTCGTTCCCAGGTTCCACCGAAGTGGGGTGCGTTCGGGGGATTAAACTGGAAGTCAATCTGGGATGGAGCGAGGTGGGTCTTAAGTTCTGGGCCCATAGCTTGGAAGCTCTCTCTCAGCTCTCTTTCTCCGCCTTTGAAGTTTGTCCCGTGATCAGACAACAATGTAGACGGTTTTCCTTTCCGTGATGTGAATCTTCGGAAGGCCATAAGGAATGAGTCTGTGCTCATGGTTGGAAGGAGTTCGATATGTATCGCTCTGGTGGTCATGCATTTGAATACAATACCCCACCGCTTCTCAGTTCCTCTTCCTTTCTTTATATACAACGGGCCAAAACAGTCCATGCCTGTGGAGTGGAATGGCTTGTCGCCGAGTCGGAGGCGACAGGGAGGTAGGTCAGCCATCCGGGGTATGCTGGGCTGCGCGCGCCACTTTCGGCAGTCTAGACAGGTTCGCTGGAAGCGTCGCACCGCTTCTCTTCCTTGAAGTATCCAATAGCGACGTCTGATCTCCGCGAAGACTCTCTCTGCTCCTGCGTGGTGTACATCCTCGTCGTATTTCTTTATGATCAGCTCTGTGACCTTGTGTCGGCTGTTCAAGACTATCTGGTACTTAACGTCATCCGGTAGATCGGGGGCTCTCCGCAGACGACCACCCACTCTGATGAGATTATGGGCGTCGCTCTCGGGTGCCAGGTGGAGCAATCTGCTGTCTGATGGGACGGGCTTTCCTCCCTGTAGACAGTCTAGCTCGTCGGGGAACGAGTCTCTCTGGGCTCGTTGTAGTAGAAGAAGTTCTGCTTCTTCGTAGTCAGCTGCTGAAATGTCGGCAGTGGGCTGAATCTCTGGGTGGTGCCACAGAAATGTCTTTAGTTGCGCACTCTGTAGGGTGAGGCAGTCATCTATGTTGGGGTCTGTGGAGGCGACTGTGCTCAGTCCACAGAACATAGGTTTCTTGTTCTCAGCCTCCTCTTTACTCGCCTCCCGTGGGGTGGGCGTAGGCCACTCTCCTTCCGGGAGCTTGAGGAACTCTGGTCCGTCACTGTAGATGTTGTGACGGGTGAGGTCATCTAGGGACATTCCCCGGGTGATGACGTCAGCTGGGTTGTGTTTGGTGTCCACATACCGCCAGCTCGCTGCTTCTGTTAACTCTTGAATCTCGGTGACTCTGACTCCCACGAAGACTTTGTATCTGCATGAATCAGACTTGATCCATGTGAGTACTGTCGTGGAATCTGACCACAAGATTGTTCTGTGCACCGGAATGGTGAGTTCACGTTGGATTAATGTGGCTAGATGCGCTCCTGCTAGGGCTGCGCAGAGCTCTAGACGCAGGATAGATTGTTGCTTTCGTGGGGCTATTCTTGAGCGAGCCAGGATGAAAGCAGTGTGTATCTCTCCTCCCTTCTCTTGGGCATGCAAGTAGGCCACCGATCCATAGGCTACTTCGGAGGCGTCACTGAAGACGTGTAGATCCATCTTGCATGTCTCTGGCCTCACTGTGGGTGGGAAGTAGCTGCGGCGTATGTTGATGCCTGGGAGTGAGCGGAGTTCCGTCTCCCACTCTCTCCATGTGGAGGCAAGGTGTGCGGGTATTGGGTCATCCCAGCCCTGGTCCTTGTCCCATAGTGCTCGTACAATCATCTTTGCCCTGGTGGTGTAAGGTAGAATACATCCCAACGGGTCATATTGTCTGGCGAGTGTTCTGTACACACTCCGTCTGGTGGTCGGTATCGCCGTCGACCTTCCCTGCTCCGTGGTCAGGGGTTTGTGTCTATAGTGGAGCGAGTCTGTTTTGAAGCGCCAGACTAGTCCTAGTGTCATTTCTTGGGCTTCTCCTGGGATTGTCGCCATCCAGGTCTCGCTGCTGGCAGCCTTGTCCGCGGGGGAGAGGCTGCGCAATACGTGCGGGTCGCTGCTGGCCCACTGCCTGAGATCAAAGCCGCCTTTGATCAGGGAGGCGCGTAGCTTGAGTAGGAGAGCCTCGGCTTCTTCTTGGGTCGAAACGCTTTGTAAACAGTTGTCCACGTAGAAACTGTTCTTCACACTGTGTCGGACCTCTTCATCTGCTGCTGGGTCCTCTGCGACGTGTTTCTGCAGTGCAAATGTAGCACAGCACGGGCTGCATGTGGTTCCGAAGGGGAGGACTTCCCATTGGTAGATGGCTGGGTGCTCAGCTCCGATCCTCTCTCTCCATAGGAACCGCAGTAGGGGCTTATCCTCCTCCACTAGTCTCACCTGCAGGAACATCCCTTTGATATCCCCGCTGATAGCCACCTTGTCCTGGCGGAAGCGTAGTAGCACGCCTAGTAGAGAGGGGCCGAGTGTGGGGCCGGGCAAGAGCTCTTTATTCAGATTCTGGGATCCGATCTGGTAGCTGCAGTTAAACACAATGCGATCCTTGCCGCTGTGGTGGACCTTGTGGTGCGGCACGTACCATGATTCGGTCGTCTGATCGGCCTCTTTAATGTCAATCTTCATTACGTGTCTCTCTGTGATTAGCTTCTCAATCTCAGCGCGGTACACACTCTCTTGAGCGGGGTCTTTGGCTAGGCGCCGCTCTGTGTTCAATAGATACCGCTCCGTAGCTTCTTTCGTGGCGTGAAAGGTGGGCATTCCCTCTCGCCTCAGGAGTGGAGTTGCGTATCTCATCACTCCGCCGACTGTGACTCTCTTTGTCCCTTGCTCGAGGAGGTTTATGGCGTAAATGTCTTCTTTAGAACGAATGTCTTTCTTTTCGTTCTTAAAGGGCATTGTCTCTAGTGTCCATAGCCTCTCGACATGCTGCCGGAGAGTGGTGTCTTCTTCTGTCACTCTGGAGTGGAGGCAGCTAGTGGCTGCTGTTCGGTTAAGAGATTTAGCGAGGGGGCCTTGTAGTGTCCATCCTAGGCGGGTCTCGACTGCTGCAGGACAGCCTCTGGGTCCTGTATGGACCCGGTCTATCGGGACTATGAGGTCTGCATGGTCGGAGCCTATCAGCAGGGTCGGGGTGGCGCCGTCTATGAGCGGGATAGGTAGTTGACGCAGGTGCACATATTTATCCATCAGCTTGGCGATGGGGTAGGTGTACTGTGATAGTCCTATTTCTTGGCTGGTGAAAGCATTTGTAATCCTATACCGTCGCTCTGGCTGCCCGCTTGCTGCGATAGTGAAGGAGACATTCTCGCCTTTTATCGTCTTTAAATCTCTTCTTATTGTCCGAATCATCATTTGGTTCTCGCTCCCCCGCAGTCCCAGCTGGGCCGCAGCGGACGCGAGCAGAAGGGTCTTCTCTGACCCGTCATCAAGGACGGCGTAAGTGTCCATGACTTTATCTTGGTAGCTCAATGTTACACGGACTACCTTTAAGAGCACTTGGGCGCCGCTGCTGCTGGCGGGGTCAATGTACATGACACTTGCCTTGGTGCTGCTCGATGGTGCAGGTGCAGGCTTTCTTCTGTTACTGTCGTGTAGGACATCTAGGTGGGCTCCGTCACACCGACTGCACCTCTTCTTTAGGCGGAACTCGGCTGCCATGTGACTGCGCGCACATCGGTAACAGCGCCTGTTGGACTTTATCCATTGACTCACTTCTTCTGCATTCATCTTTGTGAACAGGTCACATTGTGACAGCCAGTGTTCCTTCTCGCAGTACGGGCACACCATCTTCCACTTCTCTTTTCTCGAGGGGGTACTGTGGTTCTTACTGCTCGGTACTGATTCTGATTGGTGCATGACAGTCACCGATCTTCTTCCATCGTTTATTCTCCTGGGTCCCTCTCTGGAGCTTGGTGTGCTCCGCACGAACGTATCCAGTCGTAAGCTGCTGACTTCTCTCGCCAGGAAGTCGGCTAGATCGAGGAGGGATGGTTCGGGACCGTTAGGATCACGGTGGTCTCTCTGCCGCCTAAAGCGCTCTTGTCTGGCGGGTGGCAGCTTCTCTAAAATCCTCTCGACGTTAGAGTTGGCGTATAGCTCGTGCATACCCTTTTCTCGTTGCGCTCCCAGCATCCCTACCAGGGACTGCACTTTTATAGACAGGTCGTCTAATGAGCGATTGTCTGTTGCTGGGGGTAGGCGGTCAATATGCCTTATCTCTTGGATTATGTAATCCCATATACGTCCATATCTCTGGTCCAGCGCTGCTAGAGCCGCGGTGTATGGGGTCGTAGAGGTGGCATAGGCTAGCGCTATATTGTGCGCTCGGGGTACTTTCAGGTGCTTCAGTAATATTGCATACTTGTGGCGTTCATCAACGACATCCACCATCATTGTCTCTAAGCACATCCGGAGCTCCGTGTACTGTGCTCGATTCTCATGGGTGAAGTCTGGGATGGTCGGTGTGGCAATGTATGACGCCGTGGATGGCTGATACATCGGCGAGCGTTGGGGGAGAGGCCTCCTAGGCGAGTCTCCTCTTGCGCCTCTCTGTGGGCTGGTACCGGCAGGGTACCATGGCCCGCTGGTCCAGGTGCTATTCCTCGGGGCTGGTCGTGCGTCGTGCTCACCCGTGAATAGAGTCGGGGGTCTGTAGCGCAGCGCCGCGGGGGTATAGCCTGGGCTGTACTGGACCTCCTGGTCCGGTGGAGTACTGTGCTGTCGTCGGGCTTGGTTCTCCTCCTCTCCCTCTTCTTCTTCTATCAGGTCCTCTAGATCCTGTAGTCGTTTATTTAGCTTCTCCGCAGTGTATGCTGCTCCTTCCTTGTAGCTGGGTCTCGCTTGGACCGGTCGGGGAAGGGGGTCTGCGGGGGGTATAGGCTTGGTCTGTTGGTCAAGTTCAGGGTCGCTTGCTCGGTTAGGAGACGCTGCCCTTGACTGTTGTCTCGACGAGTTCCTTGAACCCCTGGCGGAGGGAGAGGGTGTTGCCTTGAGGATCAGCTGCTCCATTAGTTGCGCTTGTAGCTTGTCGCGCTCGGCTTGTAGTCTGTCGCGCTCGGTTTCGCGCTGGATGAGAGCAAGGTCGCGCTCTGCTTCTCTTTGGGCACCGGCAGCGGCACGCTGGGTGTCTGCTCGGTCTCTTGCCATATTCTCTTCCGTCTGAAGGCGTCTCATCTCCAGGCGTATGCGCTCTTCTTCGCTCTGTTGCTGTGTCTGGAGTCGATCGCGTTCACCCTGAAGTCGATCGCGTTCACCCTGGAGTCGATCGCGTTCGGTAGAGGCTGTCAGGCTGACGAGGAACGCCTGTGATAGCATCCTCTCCGCTTCGCTGGGGGAAGACGGTTGTAGAGGTGAGCCGCTCCTGGCGGTACTCGTTGGGGAGTCCTGGAGCTCTATTTCCTCGGCGCTCTCCTCCTCTTCTTCCGTGCAGAGTTCTCTCTCTGTAGGGTTGTCTTCCTCCCGGGGCTGGTCGGGGACTACTTCTTCGGTATTGGCTGGGGGTAAAGGCATGTCAGCTCCCTCCTGGTCCCCACCGTGAGCTTGGTCAGTTACATTAGAACCCACTAGGGCCTCTGTGGTCGGGGTAACCTGGTCGTTAAGGTCAGACATAATTTTACTTTCTACTTTTACCGCGTTTACCGTTTGTAGAAGGCTAGGTAGTTGACTGACAGCGTAATCCTCTAAGTACGGAGGTGGCTGTCGTCTGCGCCGCGGGCGTTCTACGTTAGGAGGACCGTTTCGTGGAGTGTTCATCATAGGCCATTTCAATATTAATAACACTATATTAATATTACACTAGTTACCCTCCGGCTCGAAGGACCAATTGTAACTGAGGGGTACAATTCCCTGACTGTATTGATAAGTATGGTATCATTAAACCACTACCGCTTTATGTACTTTAACTACTGGCCACACAGTACACGATATAGATATGATGAACACTTTCCCACCATGAAACCAAGTCCACACAAATGTATCCGTCGAATCTTTAATATATAGCAAAGGGTATATACAACGTTCACGTAATGACATTTATGACTTGAATGCACTTGTAAGGCAAATGAGTATTCGTAGGCAAATCAACATTGAATGTCCAATCTCTGGTTACGCAGGAAGCAAGTATACAACCTGGTTCTTTAGGGAACTATAGCGATGGTACTTAATGATTATAGCTGGATACACTAAAGGGGGTCCCGCTGGTTGTAAGTCAGTAGGGGGGGGGGGGTTAGGAGAGCCGCTGGCGATATCCCATCTGGCCAACGATTTCTTGGGAGAATTCAGAGTGCTGAACACGGTGCCCACAGAACCTTGGTCCACAGATGAATACAGTTGGGCCCTCTTGTAGACGGTAGCTGCCGGTCCACAACGAAGAGACGTGAGGCGACCTCACTCGGGTTAGAGCGCCGTCTCACCTGGACTCCTCTCGGGGGTAGTTCCAACACTTACCAGTGTTGGCTGTTATCCATGGCATAATCAAAGCACCCAAAGCAAGTAGATAATCCAAGCCGTGTAGGGCTCGCCGTCGTCCGGGTAAGGTAATCCAATGTGCAGGTCCACTCGTCCTAGCCCAGAACTCCTCGGATGAAAGCACCACACGTGGTCTGCCCAGCCTGGTTAAGACTCTAGATAACGCGAGGAAAACGATGGGGGTACTGCTCACTTTATAACTCTAACCGAACGATGCACCATACATAATAGACTATTATTAACTTAATAGAAATACGTCCCACTCGACGGTATAGTGCCAAACTATGACAATTCAACTATTAATCCGCACGATGTCTCAATGCCATTCTGAGGCCAAATTGACCATACTGCACCACACGTGGATCGTGGGTGAGGCTTAACGTCTTGCCACTAGGTTGGAGGGTAAAGAACTAAGGGCTAAGGGACTAAAAGAAAGTTCTACTTTACTTGCGCCATATATATATGCGCTGTGAACAAATAGTACCATTCGTATTTCGCCAGACGTATTCCTACGCGGAACCGGGGCTAGTAACGACATGTTCGTCGGCACGATTGAACTTGAACCAAGGGGCTTGGCTGCTGGCGCCAAGTTCTTGTCCAATGAGAGAATGAAACTATTATGGGCTGTTAGTAGACTAAAGGGATATTCAGTGTATATGTACGAGGAATATACAAGGGATATCAAACGATATACAAATACTATTAAATATATATCCATAAATAAATATATATATTCGGTTTTATCTGATCCTTCACAACAAAACTGACAGAAGACATACTACAGTAACGCATCGATGTTCTCATATACTGGCACGCAGCCAATAAGGTATTGATTGTTGTAGATAATAATTGTGGTATATGTTTAGTGACGTTCCGACCATTGGTTTTAATTGACTTGTAATAGTAATAGTATCTTTTGTATGCATTTGTATTTCATACAGATTTTACGGTTTGGATGAAGGTTTGGATGAAGGTTTGGATGAGATTGGATCAAGCTTCTTCATTAAAATCAGTTCAAGAAATCTGCTTGTGTTTTGCGTCGTGCCGAGGATGTCACAGTAAAATCTTAACTGTCACACTAAGTCAAGTGGAAGCAAGATGGCGCCGCTGGTTTTCATCTTATGAAGCTGCGCAAGGGAAGGACCACGGTGTAAACCACAAGATGGCGCTGGTGTTCAAGACAACGTTTATCAACAACAGCATCTGGAAGAGGGCATCAGGGTAACGTTCTAAACTCACATTCTTCACTATTATATTTGCAAAAGCCATATGGTTGGACACTTGTAAGAATTAGTGTTCTAACAAAGGGTAATTTTGTAAATGTATTAGAAGGGTGATAGGAGTGAGTCACAACTACAAGGTGTCGCCTTTTTTCCATGTGTTTAATTTGTAACGTTTTGAAACACTGTATTCTTCTGTAGTTTAGATCCCCATTAATGCATGTATTGAAATAAGAGCTTTGAGGTTAAAAGTGCAATTTCATTGTTCAACCTTATTTGATACATATAGAGTAAAGGGGAATTCAGCCTACATTAAATAAGTCAACTAGCCTGGTATAAAATAAGTCAACCAGCCTAGTTAAATAAGTCAACTAGCCTGGTATAAAAAAAAGTCAACCAGCCTAGTTAAATAAGTCAACTAGCCTGGTATAAAATAAGTCAACCAGCCTAGTTAAATAAGTCAACTAGCCTGGTATAAAATAAGTCAACCAGCCTAGTTAAATAAGTCAACTAGCCTGGTATAAAATAAGTCAACCAGCCTAGTTAAATAAGTCAACTAGCCTGGTATAAAATAAGTCAACCAGCCTAGTTAAATAAGTCAACTAGCCTGGTATAAAATAAGTCAACCAGCCTAGTTAAATAAGTCAACTAGCTTGGTTAATTACGTCTACATTTATAACTAAGCAACTGATTTGTTACGAACGGGTAAGTGACTTCCAAGTTGTCGAGGTAGAAGAACGAGACGGAGAATGTTTTACTATACCAAAACAGTTGAACTGTTTATTAACAGGGGAAAAGCATATACTATAACAGGGAGAAGACAATCTGTCTGTGCTTGTCCAGCGGTAGGTACGTCCGTAGAATTAGGTGAAGCTCTAGCAAAGAACAAGGAATAGAGCAAATGTTAAATACGTCACATTCTCAACATTCCACGCTGTCAATGAGGAGCAGCAGTCTGACAGCCAATGACAGCACCCAGGTGTGACAGACAATTAGTGAACCAAAACAACAGGAGTGACCCAGGTAGACAGTGGGAGACAATCCTAAGGATGATAGTCTCCCGAACGTTACAGTACCCCCCCCCGACGAACGGCACCTGACGTTCACCTAGGGGCCTCGGGATGCAGCCGCCGGAAATCATCGATCAGGCTGGGATCTAATATGTCCCGTTGAGGCACCCAAGAACGTTCTTCTACCCCGTACCCCTCCCAATCCACCAAGAACTGAAACCCCCTACCCCTCCGCCTACAACTCAGGATTCTCCGCACCGTATAGACAGGCTGACCGTCAATAATGCGGGGCGGAGGAACCGCAGGGAGTGGCGGGGACAAGGGCGATGAGAGGAATGGCTTCAACAGGGACACATGAAACGTCGGATGGACCCTCATAGAGGCCGGAAGGCGTAGCCTGTAAGCCATAGGATTCACCCGACGCACCACTTTAAAGCGCCCTATAAAGCGAGGAGCCAGCTTCCTGGACTCCACCCGGAGAGGGAGATCACGAGTGGAAAGCCAAACCCGCTGTCCCGGACGGAAAACCGGAGCCGGACGACGCTTGCGGTTAGCTTGCCGCTGAGCCTTAACCGAGGCCTTCTGCAGCGCCGTCCGCTCTCTGCTCCACGTCCTGCGACAGCGAGCCACATGTGCCTGGGCCGACGGCACCTCCACCTCCTGCTCCTGTTCGGGAAACAGAGGAGGTTGAAAACCATATTGACACTGAAAGGGAGACATACCAGTAGAGGAGGAGAGGAGGGTATTATGCGCATACTCAGCCCAGGCCAACCTCCTACTCCACGTCGCCGGACACCCAGCAACGTAGCACCTCAGAACGCCCTCCAGGTCCTGGTTGACACGCTCCGTCTGCCTGTTCGTCTGCGGATGGAACGCGGCGGCGAACGCCTTCCAGAACCTGGAGGCGAACTGAGGACCCCGGTCGGACACAATATCCACTGGAAGCCCATGAACCCGAAAGACGTGCTGCACCACAAGGTCAGCCGTCTCCCGGGCCGAGGGGAGCTTGGGGAGGGGAATGAAGTGGGCCGCCTTGGAGAACCGGTCCACCACCACCAGGATGGCAGTGAACCCATCCGATAAGGGAAGACCGGAAATAAAATCCAGGGATATGTGCGACCAGGGACGCTTGGGAATAGGAAGCCAACCAGCCTAGTTAAATAAGTCAACTAGCCTGGTATAAAATAAGTCAACCAGCCTAGTTAAATAAGTCAACTAGCCTGGTATAAAATAAGTCAACCAGCCTAGTTAAATAAGTCAACTAGCCTGGTATAAAATAAGTCAACCAGCCTAGTTAAATAAGTCAACTAGCCTGGTATAAAATAAGTCAACCAGCCTAGTTAAATAAGTCAACTAGCCTGGTATAAAATAAGTCAACCAGCCTAGTTAAATAAGTCAACTAGCCTGGTATAAAATAAGTCAACCAGCCTAGTTAAATAAGTCAACTAGCTTGGTTAATTACGTCTACATTTATAACTAAGCAACTGATTAAGTAATCACACTTCAAGTAATAATAACAAGGCTTATACACTTATTAGTCTCGCATATTTACTTGACATTTACACATTGTCTTCAACATGTCACGTAAAGGAGAGATTACTGAGCTAGAACAAGAAGATGACACAACAGCTCAAAAGGAACAGATCATCGAACCGGTTGAAGAGGAACCCAGAAACACAGAAGATTCCCAAGAGCAGCCCGAAAGGTATAAAGAGACGGCGACACTGCTGAAAGGAATACAAGAAAAAGTGGAAGAATCATAACTCTGACAGAGAAGGGCAGAGAGATGCAAGAGGAGAAAATTGTAGGACTCCAGCGAAGGTTCCAAGCAGTATACAAGAGATAGAAAAATTATGTGAGAGACGCCAAGGAGATACTATCACTAACTAAGACAGTGACTGGGGAACTCGAAACAGTCATTACTGATATCCGTGGTTTCTCCGCTGATGTCCACCGCGCATATGAAGAATTACGACAAGTTGACACGCCAGATCAGGAAACCCGTAGGAGAGTCGATCTATGCTCCCAAACATCCCAGATCATCTTCAAAAGAGCCTCAAGCCGACTGTATGGAACACCTGAAGATGAAGATGACTATCCTGAAGACAGTACTCTATTCACAGGAAGCAACAACTCTTACTTCTCTAACTCAAAGAAGACCTCCGTACGTTCGAAAGGGTCCACAGCAAGACGTCAAGATGCTGCTGCCGACGTCGCTGCAGGCCAAGCTGTTCTCAAGCTAACAAAAGAGCAACACCAAGAACATAGAGAAATACAGTGGCTGGAAGAGGAAGCTAAAGAACAGATAGCTGAACAAAAAGCAGCAGCTGTCCAGCGTCGCTTGGAGAGAGAGGCGGATCGCTTGGAGAGATAAACAGATTAGTTGAAAAGAATAATGCAGCAGGAGGAAGAGGAAGCTACAATCAAAGCTCAAATGATATTGCAGCATACAGCCCTCCAAAGAACCCTGGATGAAAGGAAAAGAAGGATACAGCAACTGGAGGAAATGAAAAGTCTAGATGCAGCCCAAGCGAGAAGTGTACAACCAAGTGGCGACTACAGAAGAAGAAGAGAAGCTAAGCATCGAAGTGGATAGCGGGAGGAGAACAATCAACCAAATACCTGCTCCTACAACTCCTCCTTCCCCGTATGTGCTCTCTGCACCAAGAACTGTAGCCCCCCTCCTGCGTGAAAGTACTTCAGAGCTTGTCAGGATCCTAGCTGACGCAGTGAGTTCAAACAGAATCCCCATTCCTGAACCTGTAGTATTCAAAGGGGATCCATTATTATACAGTGACTGGAAACTATCATTTCAAACTCTGATAGATCAGAAGAACATCAAGGAAAATGAAAAGATCTACTATCTCCGCAAGTATGTAGATGGAGATGCAAGAAAGGCGATCAATGGCTATTTCCTACTCAACACAGAGAACGCTTATGTTGCAGCGTGGAAGCTTTTGAACGAGAGATATGGAAACCCATTCACTATCGCACAGTCCTATAGAGAGAAGCTCAACGAGTGGCCCAAGATCGGACACAAAGACAGCCTCGAGCTCAGAAGTTTTGTTGATTTTCTCCGCAGTTGTGAGGCGGCTATGATTCACATAAAAGCCCTGGAAATCCTGAACGACTGTAATGAGAATAGGAAGATTATCTCCAAGCTTCCAGACTGGTTGATGGCCAGGTGGAGTAGAAAGTCTGTTGAAATGGAAGATCGGAATGGCCATTTCCCAACTTTCAGCCAGTTCATCGCGTTCCTGAATTACGAAGTAAGGATCGCCTGTCACCCAATTACCTCCATGCATTCAATCAAACAAGGCGAAGCAGAGCACCCAAAGGACAGAAGAAATAGGACCGTCGGAGCAAAGGTACTGGCTACAAGCTCCAACGAGAAGACGGTCAAGACATGTGTCTTCTGCAAGAGGGATGGACACACCTTGCTCAAATGCAGAAGATTCATGAAAGAAGGAGAACAAGAAAAAACCTCCTTCGTTAAAGAGAACAGGCTGTGTTTCGGTTGCCTTAAGCCTGGCCATCTCTCAAAGAATTGTAGCAAAAAGAGTGAATGCGACGTGTGCCACAAGCGGAACCTTACATCACTGCACTCGGATAGAGCCAAGGAATACAGGAAACCTACACACGTCAGAGAAAGGGAGTACCAAGATAAAGAGGAAACTAAATCGACGCCTCCTGAAATACCCACTACAGCGGCTACGACTCACAGAGCTATCGTTGGTAATGTTGGCGCGATCACCTCTGCAATCATCCCAGTCTGGCTCTCATCAACAACTTGCCCAGCAGAAGAAGTCCTTGTGTACGCGCTGCTGGACTCCCAGAGCGACTCGACCTTCATTCTAAGGGAAGTCGCCAACACGTTGAAAGCCAACAAAGACCAGATCAAGTTACGACTCACCACGATGACTGCAACCTCTACAGTAAACTCTCTAAAAGTGAGTAATCTACAAGTCCGTGGCTACAATACAGGCAAGACGATATCCCTGCCACCAGCCTATATAAGAGAGTTCATCCCAGTCAACAGAGCTCACATTCCAACGAGAGAAAAAGCAAAGTCCTGGTCTCACCTGGAGCACCTTCAGAAAGACATAGCACCTCTGTTGGACTGCGAAGTAGGCCTGCTCATCGGGTACAACTGCTCCCAAGCGCTTCTACCAAGGGAAGTTGTATCCGGCAAATCGAACCAGCCCTACGCACAACGGACGGACCTAGGATGGAGCATCGTGGGATGTGGAAGTCCCTGTGTTGATTTCGGAGATGCCATCGGAACGAGTCATCATATAGAAGTAAAACAAGTGACACCGGATGTTGAGTCTTCAATCAACCTTCGAACAGAAGTACACTATGTAAATCGGCTCAAAGTGAAAGAAGTGACCCCTACAGAAATACTAAAGGCCCTAGAGTCCGACTTCTCAGAAAGGTTCAAAGAAGATAATCCCATCTCACAAGATGACCTGAAGTTCTTATCAAAGCTGAAAGAAAACATCACACAGAAGGAAAACGGTCACTTTGAGATGCCCTTGCCGTTCAAAAAGGAACGACCAGAGTTACTGTTAAGGATATTGTTGTCTGAGGACCCAATCGCGGAACAGAACAAGGGGAGAACAGGCAGATAGGCAGAGGAGACGTGGAGCCAGGGGTGAATTGTAACAAAAAGGTCTTTACTTCAAAAATAGGCAGTAGCAACAAACAAAGGATTCTCCAAGGGCAAGCACAAAAACTCAGCAAGGCTGGCAGGAAAATGATTGCAAAACTAACTACAAATAAACACTAACCAAAAAACGAACTGTGATGTGAAAACAAAGATGAGCAGCAACAAAACATGGAACACTAGAATACACTTACTATTAAACTGGAGCATGACAGAATAAGGAACAGTGGACATGAAACACAACAGTAACAAACGCAAGCATCAACAAGGAACCAAAACATGAACTCCAAAATTGAACCGACACTGAAGGGTAGGGAACACACACCAGATATAGGGAGACTAATTAAGACATGGGACGCTAATTACCAACGAGGCACACATGGGGAGAACACAAGACCAAACACTCTGGGGAAATAACAGGGAAACAAACAAACTAACCACACAAGAAAGGACTGAACACTAGACAGAGTAAACACCATACAAGGGACAAATAAAACAATTACAAAGGGAACAAGACTAGAGATAACACAAGGTTAAAACACATGGGAGACAATACAAAAGCCAAAAGTAAAAGCTTGTCCAAAGGTGGGGGCTGGTGAGGAGGAGAGGAACGTTTATGCAAGGGTGGGGGCTCTTGAGGAGAGGAGAAGGTCCCAGGGACAGGCGAACCCTCACAGTTACCTAACAACAATATCAGCGCGATTCACCGCCTGAAAGGTCTCGAAAGAAGACTGAACAAAGATGGAAATTATTACAAAGACTACTGTACCTGTGACATCCTCGGCACGACGCATCTGTAGAGGTGCGACGAGACAGCGCTGCTGCATCCCATAATCCACCATCCATTAGCTCTGAGTGCGTTTGTGGTCATTCCACGCCCTTGGTGTTGGATCTTTTCGTGGTGGTGTTTAATGATTAGGGATGCGATGTGGCTTTTCTGTGGAAGTATCGCCGGATGTTTTATGTGTGGGTGTAGCTCCGCTTGGCCTAAACGCCCTCCCACCCTGAGGATCCCGTTTTTGTCCAGGAAGGGGCTTAGCCTGTGTAGCTTACTTCCCTTTGTCTTGACATGTTCCTGCTTTTGCTTGAGTCCTTTTATCTCAGTCAGGAAGACCTCTTCTTGAGCAAGCTTAATGATAGCAAACTCAGCTTCTTTTCTTTCTTCGATACTTTTTCGTTGGTGCGTTCTTTTAGACCTTTATGTTCTTTGGCCATTCGTTTTAACCTTGCCACTGCCTTTACAGCTCTTGTCCAGTCAGAGAACTTCTTCAGGTTGTCTAGTAAAGATCTCTCTTCTTTTGTCTCAGTGTTACACACGAGAGCCTTGTGAAGTTCTGGGTCATCTTCGTTGACCTCTCCCTTCTTGCATTCTCTGAGGAGTGGACGCTTTTGCCAAAGAAACTTTGGTCCGGTGAACCAGTTTGAGGACATAAGTTGATCTGCAGTCAAACCTCGAGAAGCGTGATCCGCGGGGTTGTTCTCAGAAGCAACATAGAACCACTGTTCAGGTTTTGTACTTGACTTAATTCTTTCGATGCGGTTGGCTACGAAGGTTTGAAATCTTCTAGCATCGTTGTTTATGTAGCCAAGAACAACTTGGGAATCCGTCCAGAAGGACTCTTGTAGATCTTGGATTTCGAGCTCATTCCGGAGCATGTCGCTGGTTCGAACGGCAACAACTGCTGCAGCGAGTTCGAGTCTTGGTATTGTTGTAACTTTCGTTGGAGTAACTCTTGCCTTTCCCATTACTAGACAGCAATGTACTTCATCAGACTCGTTGATTGTTTGAAGGTATGAACATCCGCCGTATCCTGTGACGCTTGCATCTGCAAAGTGGTGAAGTTCGTAGCCTTTGACATCGCCGAAATCTGGAGGTACGTAGCATCTTTGTACGTGTGTCTCGGACAAGTTGGGGAGGTCTCTGAGCCATGACTCCCACTGAGGTCTTAGGGCTTCTGGTAGTTCATCGTCCCAGTCGACTTTGTCTCTGCACATCTGCTGGAGAACTTGCTTCCCGAGGAGGACGAAGGGTGCCACAAACCCCAGGGGGTCATATATGGAGGCTACGGTAGAGAGCACACCTCGTCTTGTCAGTGGATGGGGCTTTACTTGGACTCTGAACTGGAAAGTGCCGAATGTATAGATGACCCCACGAAGAACAAAGAATGGGCGACCTACCTCAAGATCGGATGGAAGCAACTCCACCTTTCACCTACACCGGGATAGATTGCTTCGGCCCAATCTGCGTAAAAGAAGGAAGAAAAGATCTAAAAAGATATGGACTTATACTCACCTGTCTATGCTCAAGATCCGTTCACATAGAAGTGATTGACGATATGACTACAGATTCATTCATCAATGCACTCAGATCATGTATTGCGATCAGAGGAAACGTTCGCCAACTCAGATGCGATCAAGGAACCAATTTTGTTGGCGCAAGAAGATAATTTACAGAACTCATGAAGGGAATGAGTGAAGAAAGACTGAAGGCTCTGGGATGTGAGTTTCTCATGAATCCTCCAGCGGCAAGCCACATGGGCGGTGTATGGGAGAGGCAAATAAGAACGATAAGAAGCATATTGACTACCATACTGGACCAGTCCTCACAAAGGCTTGACAGCACCTCTCTCCGGACGTACCTGTACGAGGTCATGTCCATAATCAATAGCAGGCCGCTCTCCGCTGAGTTTCTGAACGACCCATCCGGACCTGACCCTTTGACCCCGAATCACATTCTAACGATGAAATCTACAATCATTCTGCCCCCACCTGGACAATTCATCAAAGAAGATTTGTACCTACAAAAGAGGTGGCGCCGAGTTCAGTATTTGGCCAACGAGTTTTGGACAAGATGGAGGAAAGAATATCTTCTCAACTTAAAACAGAGACATAAGTGGTGTAAAACCAGAAGGAACTCCAAAGTCAACGACATCGTCCTTCTCCAAGATGAATTGACACCACGCAACGAATGGCGACTAGCAAGAGTCACTGAAGTCTACCCAGGACAAGATGGTAGAGTCAGAAAGTTGAAGCTGTTAGTAAGCCACACCACATACGATAGCAAAGGGAAAGCTACAACCAGTACGGTGTATTTAGAGAGACCAATACACAAGACCATTACATTGATAGAAGCAGACTAGAGCACTAGTGAGTCATTTAACATTAAGTTGTTTTGGCACGTACCCATTTTCTGCTTGCCTTTACTCTAAAATAGGAGTTTTTGATTTGTTTTGTTTTTGCACTAAAAAGAGATACTTACCTGGTTGAATCCAATTGATCTTAGAGACATATTCTTTGAAGTATCCACAATAAGAAATTCCACATTCTATAAGTATGTGCAATAAGACATTCCACATTTATTGGTATGTGTAATTGGTGGGAGTGTAACTGCAGCTATGGTTAACAGTTGGTTAATATAGTTATGATAGTTAAGATATAGATTAGTGGCGCACTATTTTTCTATTTTGTTTGTGCAATTACCACATCTCACGAGAGTTGACACACCTGATATCCGGTGACGTGTTTTTCCGCCTTCTCTCTCTTGCGTTGGAACATGAACTTGAATGGTAATGGACTTACCTGGCGTTCTAATAAGTAAAGAACAATCCATCAAGTCAACGTAACAAGACAATCTTCCAAGAAACGGACAGAAGACATACTACAGTAACGCATCGATGTTCTCATATACTGGCACGCAGCCAATAAGGTATTGATTGTTGTAGATAATAATTGTGGTATATGTTTAGTGACGTCGCCACTGAACCTCTATCCATAGCACTCAAGTCCTCGCCCCACTTCCGTGGTATCACCCGTCACGGAGTCGAACACAGGGTCTCCCTTTACGCTGACAACCTTCTGCTCTATTTGACGCATCCTATTACCTCCATCCCTCACATAAAATCTATGTTAAGACAGTTTGGCTCTTTCTCAGGCTATAAGCTAAATTTTCATAAAAGTGAATGTTTCCCCATTAACAACTCAGCCTTACAAATTACACAATCTTCAATTCCCTTTCGTCTGTCACAATCAGGCTTTAAATATCTGGGCATAAAGATCACCCACACCTTAAACTCTATTTTTGAAGCTAACTTCCCCCCATTAATCACTAACATGAAAGCTGACTTTCAACGTTGGAGCAGCCTGCCCCTCTCACTCTCCGGTAAAGTACAATGTGTTAAAATGAATATCCTGCCCAAATTCCTGTATGTCTTTCAATGTCTCCCTCTATTTCTACCCAAATCCTTTTTTCTCACAATAGACCAAGCAATATCTGCCTTTATCTGGGGGGGAATGATCCCTAGAATAGGCAAAACCATCCTACAAGGACCTAGGGGGTCAGGTGGACTTGCGCTCCCTAATTTCATGCACTATTACTGGTCTGTCAACATCCATAAAATTATTCTTTGGTTGAAAGCCCCAGAAACTGACTGGTGTAGCTTAGAAGCGCAATCGTGCCGTTCATCCTCCCTGGCAGCTCTGGTCTACTCTTCTTTCCCTCTCTCTCCTTCCCGGCACTCCTCAAACCCTGTTGTTCTGTCCACTTTAAAGATTTGGATACAGTTTCGTCGCCACTTTAAACTCTGTTCAGCATCAATCTTGGGGCCTATTAGTAATAACCACCTGTTTGTTCCCTCCACTCTGGACTCGTCTTTTACACGCTGGAACAGACTCGGAATAAATAGTTTCAAGGATCTATATGACGGTGACACTTTCTCCAGTATTAGCTCCTTGTGTCTCCAATTTGGTCTTCCACGCTCCGATTTATTTCGTTATCTTCAGATACGTCATTTTGTACATTCACAATTTGACTCATTTCCTAGCCCCCCTCAACGATCAAACTGGGAGAGACTCTTGGGTCTACCACCAAACCAAAAAGGGCTTATATCTGAAATTTATCAAAATACTATGTGCTTGACCAAAGACAAAAGCGCTAAGACGAGATCCAGGTGGGAGGAGGGGCTGGGGGTGGAACTGACAGAGGGGTGGTGGGGAGAGCACTGGATAGGGTGAATTCCTCCTCTACTTGTGCCAGACTCAGCCTAATACAACTAAAGGTGGTACACAGAATACACTACAGCAAAGCAAGACTAGCTGAAATCTACCCAGACTCCAATCCCAATTGTGACCGCTGTAATAGCCCACAAGCTGATCTCTCTCACATGTTTTGGTCCTGCCCGGGGCTTAGACCATTATGGTCCTCGATATTCAATGTGCTCTCGATAGTACTAGATACCACAATACAGCCCTGTCCACTGTTGGCCATTTTCGGCGTACCGGCTGAGCCTCTCCCTATTAAGCCAAACGATACTGACATGTTGGCTTTTGCCACGCTCTTGGCCAGACGGAGAATACTCCTAGCCTGGAAACTGTCTACACCTCCCCCCTTCTCCGCCTGGCTAAAAGATATGGTCTCGTTTCTAAAACTAGAGAAGATTAAGTATGCACTTAGAGGAGTTGACGAAAAATTCTTTAAGAAGTGGCAGCCGTTCATTTCTTACTTTAACAGCCTAGCTGTTCTCCCTCCTGACTGACTGAGTGTCTTCCTTCTTTGAGTTATCCTCCCATCTAACCAGGCCAAACAGTACTATGTAATACCACCAGATAAATATGTAGATACTCGATAATTGATTAATGTACCATACCTGACTCAGACTATTTTCCGTTTGTTTATTATTATTATTATTTTTTTTATTTTTTATTATATTATTTAATTTGTCTTTGTTATTTTTGTATTTTGTATTATTTATTTTAATTTAATTGTATCATTGTAAGTAGCAATTGTTATTATTGTCTGTAATTTAACCTTTTCTCTTGTTGCATGTCATGTATGTAACCCTACCTGTTGATCCATGGGGTGGGTTTGGGGGTGGGATGGGTGGGGTAGATTATACAAAAAAAAAGGGTGAATGAATAATTCTGACTTTGTTATTGTACAAAATTGCTTCACCAATAAAAACGTTTGCTTTAAAAAAAAAAGAAGACATACTACAGTAACACATCGATGTTCTCATATACTGGCACGCAGCCAATAAGGTATTGATTGTTGTAGATAATAATTGTGGTATATGTTTAGTGACGTTCCGACCATTGGTTTTAATGGACTTGTAATAGTAATAGTATCTTTTGTATGCATTTGTATTTCATTTTACGGTTTGGATGAAGGTTTGGATGTAGGTTTGGATGAAGGTTTAGATGAGGTTGGATCAAGCTTCTTCATTAAAATCAGTTCAAGAAACCTGCTTGTGTTTTGCGTCGTGCCGAGGATGTCACACCTGTTATCAAGCAAACACAGCACACACAAGATGGCATGAGCTACCGTCAGATGCAGGTGTATTTCACCTCTGCTCTCATTCAAGTTTCAAGTTTCAAGTTTCTTTATTAGTTGACATGCAAAGATACAGAATACCTTCACATGGAATGCTTTTTTCTGTTATGCTCCTATGAGGATCATAGGACGCTTGGATCATACACATACAGCTCATTACAGTAATATTCCACAATTATTACATTTTAGATAGTAATAATGGTACAGAGCCTTGAGACAAACATATGCATATTCACCACCGCAAACAGACTGGCAGCCGTCATAGGCAGCGCCATTTACGGAAGGAGGGGGGAGTGGGTTGGGGTTGTTACAGGGCTGTAGGGGGGGGGGGGGAGTGATCCCTCACACGAGGCAGCCGATAGTGCAGCGTCAATGCAGAGGAAGGGGGGGGGGGGGGGGTGGGACTGGAGGGGGGGGGGAAGGTGGGGGGGAGTGCACAAGCCAAGTCCTGGGTGGGGGAGGTAGGGATTGGGGGTGTGGGAGCCGCTCGCCACTCTTATCTCCAAGAGGGCCTTCGACTCCACAGCTCTCTGGTTCGACCTTGGACCAGGAATTTGTTTTGGCTGACTGGCACAATTTATCCCAGCCACGTTACTTTAAATTTGATTTGAATAGAGTGGAATATAACTCTATTGATTTGAGTGGAGTGAGTTTTAACAACTCTGTCCAAATGACTGAATGCATTATTAGTCCAAGTGTCCAAGTGTCTTATCAGTTCATTTTGGTAGATCCTGTGCGCGGTAAACAGATCCAAAATCTTCTTATTGCAGTCCAAAAGCTTCGATAATCCAAAAATGACCACGTCTTCAAGTTGGTAGCCAGATTATGATGTCCCAATAGGCAGAGAGGGTTAGCCTTATTCTGCTTCTTGAAGAAAATATGCAATCCACTGATTAGATCCATTTAGAGTTGATTTGAGTATAGTCCGGCCACCGGCACGAAGCAGAGCATAGCAGCGTCGGGCTCCATGGAGCAGTAGAGGCGGCGGTAGGAACGGCCTTGAAGGCCTAGGGAGAGAGGAAAGAAATGCGACTTGTCTCTGCAAGAGGTGGGAAGGACACATTGAGTTCCAGTCAGAGAGAGCACAAAGAAGCGTGACATGCGCGTGAACAGCAACTCAATGTCGTGTACTACAAACATATATACATTTAACTCAGGAGAAAACATATGAAATAATATGAAATGAAAGAAAGTGTGCAATTATCAATTAAATCAAAATTAAACTGAAATACAAAACAACGATTCATACCTGTTATCAAGCAAACACAGCACACACAAGATGGCGTGAGCTACCGTCGGACGCAGGTGTATTTCACCTGCCATTGTTAACAGAACAATACTAATTATTACACAATGGTACTTTTACGAAATAATGGTCATCACACACATGAAAATTGCAGCACCAAAACTAAAACATAAATCACAATTACAATGTATACATAGCGATTCAAACAAATATCGGACCACCATAAATGCGTACCTCTGCTCTCATTGAGTTCCATTCAGAGAGACCGCGCACTTCCTCAGTGAATTCTCCTAACTAACATTATGTACATTAATTAAAATAAACCAAATACCCAACCAAAAAGATGACCTATAAACTCTAAACCCATTATTAAAAACAAAATGGGATTTCGTTTGGAGAATCAGTAACTCAATATAAGGACATTAATATAATCTAAAAACCAGGACACCCCCCCAAAACATTAAAGTGAAACATGTCCACTTTGCACATTCAAAATAAAAGTGTATCCATGTTAACCTACTCATTTGAGATGAAAATAAACGTTTCTGTTTATAATCTAGCATAACAACCTTACTCTGCTACATTCACCCCTACTGTTTTATGCCAGATTATGGACAGTGTTCCCTTCAATTATACAAATAGCACAAGTACAAAACAAAGAAATATCATTAAAAAAAAAAGAAGATTCACAATGAGTCAATGTGTCACATGTAACTCGGTGTATCCCCTTAATTCCAAACCTAAAGAATAGGTTGACCAGCTCAAAAGCTATCCGGTAAAGGATTAGGAAAGATAAGGGGTAGCTAATCCCTCACCTAACCATAGAAAAAAACATGCCATGTACATATTTATACCATGGAATACACACCAAAATTACTAAATCATGTCTAATGCAATAGACAACCATGACCTGCCAGGTACATAACTACCAGTATGACTCAAAGGAAGTCAGACAGCAAACTCAAAGGAAAGAAAAGAAGCGACAAAAAAAACAAAACAAAAATCCATCTTTTAAGATGACAGCAAAGTCCTGACTCTTTGTACAGCCATCGTCTGAATGAGCCTGTTAACTGGTCTGATGAATCTCCCCAGCCTAGTACGAACCCCTTGAGCTTCCCTAGCTACACTTGGTATGACAGTGACAATGGCCGATTTAGGCTCACTCACTGGTACAGGTAAGGATGAACTACAAGGGGCTTCCTCTGGAGCCATCATGTCTTCAGTGAAAGATTCCACAGTGGTTGTGTCTGACGACTGATCACTATCCTGATAAACGATTACCGAGTATGGCTCCTCTGATCCAACATCTGCATCTGGTCTCTCCAGTCCACACTCCTGCACCCCACCATCATGTGTCTCAAGTGTGATTCTATGATGTTGGTCACTACCCATACCGCCCACCTGCACCTCTGCTGGCTCTGATATACCCGTCCCATTCATGGTATTTACTACTCCCTCCACACGGGACTCAGGAACATGAGCAACCCACTGGGCAGTTCTCAGCTCATCCTGATTAGAATCATCTGTCATCTCCTCACTCAGAACAGTGCTAGGAGTAGCTGCCTCAATCTCTGGCTCATCCCATGACGGCAAGGGCAGGAAATTGACGGGCATAATCAAGTTCCTATGAACCGCCTTAATCCTCCCTGTGACGGATACTGTATATATGTTCAGAGCACTATTTTTACTTACTACAATATAGACAGCACTCTCCCAACGGTCAGCTAGCGTTTTCTTGCCTCGCTCTCCTTTATTTGCCAGTAAGACCCTATCTCCCTTCTCTACCGAATGTCCCTTTAACTGTCTGTTATACACCTCAGCTTGCCTGGACTGCTGCTTCTCAGCATGCTTTTGAGCAAGTGCCATTGCTTCCCTCAAATCATTTCCCAGTGACTGGACATACTTATCCACATCCACCGTATCTCCATCAAAGAGGACACTCTCAAACATGACATCGACAGGTAATCTTGGGGTGCGGCCAAACATTAAAAAGAAGGGTGGGAGCCCTGTGGTCTCATGCACTGTGCAATTATAAGTAAACGTCAGTGTGTTAAGCATCCGAGGCCATTTCACCTTGGAACGAGGTGGCAAAGAACGGATCATATTACCTAAAGTGCGATTTAGACGTTCTGCCTGTCCATTTCCCATAGGATGGTATGGTGTGGTATGGGATTTGTCAACCTCTGCCATCTGAAGCAGTTCTGCTATGAGTGCACTTTAAAAATGTGCCCCTCTGTCACTATGAATGCATGCTGCAAAACCATAGACGGAGAAGAAGTTATTCCAGAGCACACGGGCCACTGTCTTGGCAGATTGATTGGGACATGGGTAAGCACAAGTTAGTTTGGTCAAATGGTCAGTTATAACAAGCACATCAATGGACTTATTATTGGCATCCTCAGCCGACCAGAAGTCAATACACACCAACTCCAGTGGTGAAGTGGTGACTATATACAAGCGGAGCTCTAGCCTCAGGCTCAGGTGATTTGCTCAGTAC
Organism: Notolepis coatsorum; assembly: GCF_963971535.1. Lineage (NCBI taxonomy): Eukaryota > Metazoa > Chordata > Actinopteri > Aulopiformes > Paralepididae > Notolepis > Notolepis coatsorum. Next base: position 64,193,882 of record NC_140165.1, read on the forward strand.
ACATCTCTTACATGTACATATTCTTTGACATCCTGTTCCAGGGAGTCCCAGTAGAAACGCTGTCTAGTGAGCCATGTCGTGGAATATATTATCATGTCATTATAGATCTGTGTTGAGATATCATTTTATACAGCTTGACTGTTTCAGTGTGACCAGCTTGACTGGTTAATGTGTGTGTGTCTCTTTAAGAAGACTCCAATGTACTAACATATCCCCAGCCATAACAAAGTTGTTGTTGCTTCCAGTGACTGAGAAACATTTTTGTTTACCTTCGTCATCATATCTGATATATTATGTTACGTCTGACAACTGTGTATTTAATATACGTCTGAACAGAGCTCTTGGTCACTTTACGGCCAGACGATTATGTGTGAACACGGTGAAATAAACTTTTCTATTATAATAATGACTCAGAATGATTAATGTAAACGGCTCATCGTTTTGTCCTTTAATATTTCCCATTACAGCCACAATGTGCGCTGCTGGCCCTGGTGACCAGCCTCAGCACTTGTCCTCTCAGAGCGCTCGGAACAACATATTGAAAGACCCTCTTCTTGCTCACAGGGTGTTTTGAAACACGGTACAACACTCCTAATTTGTTTGTGAGTTTTCCCCACTGTCTCAGTGTGCGGTTTGTTTCTTTTGATTCATGAACTCTCTCTCTTCGAGATGGGCGGCGGCCTCTATCTACAAAGAATTTGATTCTACTAATAACAGAGTCCTGGCACTGCTTGTCATATAACTCTTCATGAGTGAAGACAGGCAATGGACTCTGTCCCATGGACATCAACCTCTCTAACTGCTGCACATGAGAGACTGCTCTCATAGCTGAGCCATCCTCCCAACAACGATGTGTGTGGAGTACAGCAGATACCTCCTCATGGGATATCCTCCCACTGTCACTATCCACATCACCACAGGCCTTAATGGAACTCTGGGTGGACAACCCTAGGCCCTTCCCCCTCACCTCTGGTTCCTCACAGGTAAGACGAAACATGTTCTGCACGTCATCCACCTGTTAACCCTTAACCTCTCTCAACAAGACATCATATGAGGTCCTTGTCAGCCTGTGCATCACCCTAGGCAGAGTAAAAGGTTCCCTGCTTAGTGCATCGGCTACTGTATTCTTAGGCCCAGGGATGTACTGAATGTCAAAATCAAAAGGTGCCAGCTTAGCTACCCATCTCTGCTCGCATGCATCAAGTTTTGGCTTTGTGAGGATGTACTTAAGCGGATTATTATCTGTCCACACTGTAAATCTATGTCCTCACAGCCAATGACTAAACTTGTCGTGTATAGCCCATTTCATGGCGAGAAACTCAAGTCTATGAGCTGGATATTTAGACTGAGCATGATTCAAAGATTTGATAGCGAAAGCTATGGGCCTAGCTGTGTCACACCCTTCCTGCACTTGTGAAAGTACAGCTCCCAGCCCACTAGTAGATGCACTTGTCCCACCAATGCGGCTTTTAACGCCTCAAATGCCTCCCTACACGCCGTAGTCCAGTCTGCTGCACTAAGCTTAGGAAGGGGGGCAGTTCTCTTCCCTTTCACCTTGCCTCTCCATGGCTTTTTCACACCCGTGGTCAGCTGAAACAGTGGTCTTGCAACTACGGAGTAGTTCTCGACATAATGCTGATAATACACCACCATTCCTAAGAATGACCGGATCTTATTGGCAGACGGGGTGACACCATCTGACTCCATAATGTCGCTCTCAGTCACACCCACTATGGCCTGTACCTTATCAGGGTCTGTGGCTATTGTCGTATCTGATAAAGATACTCTGTACTCTGTACTTGCGTTGGTATCAAACCAAATGTAACCTTCTTGGTAAGAATGGCTGTCCAGACATGCGCTCCTGGTTCTCTTGCAAGTTTATTAACCAAAGCACACAATATCTGCTTCTTAAAAACACTTGTTGTCGCTCAAAAACACAGGATGTTTACAATAATTCAAGGTTTGCATCGGTTCTCCAAACTAATCTAACCAGAATGTTCACTGGTATTGTCAACACTGTGGTCCGTGATCTCGTTCTGTGTATACCGGCGTGGATATGTAGTCTTCATAGATGAGGCTTGTCCAATCTTCTTACTGCTTTCTCAATGATCTCTGATCTCACAGTCCTCGGGCCCCATATTTATAGCATGCCAAAATCCAGCTGATGACCTCACAGGCTAGTGACATCATACCAGGTTTTCCTCCAATCCACAAGCAGTCAGTTTTCAGTTTTAAAATGTAGGCGTGGCTTACCTAACTGCCGAGCTAAAGACAGTAATTCTTTACAACTCATTTTAAGACGAAAACATTGTTCCTATTACATTTATAACACATGATATATGAATATTAATGTACTTCTCTCAAAGACACATATTTCAATATAAAACATTCCTTAGTAGGATCAGAATAAAGCATAACCTTACATTTCACATGACTTATTCCTAGTTTCAGTTACTTGTATTATTTTACCTTATTTGATTTATTCATTACATATTTACCTTAGTTTCTTTAAAACAGATCTTTCTAAATAATTATCTTAAATGATCCTAAGTTAACCAGTTACATTGATAGACAACTCAAATTAGTTATACACAATAGATTGGCACTTTAGTAAATTCACTCTTAATCCTGTACCTGTGACTATAATCTATGCCACGTTTAATATCAAAATGTTCTCTATATTGAACACCTAATTTCAGTGATAATTACAATTTAATCAAAGTTACATTGACTATAGGAAATTACATTTCTAATATTCTGGTTTTAACCATTGTCTGTGTGGTCTAGGAAAAGCTCTAGGCTTTTCACACCTCTTAACCAAGAGTCAGCTGAGGACCTGTTATCTATGCAAATCCTTCTGTCTGCTCCCTCAGTTTACTGCTACTTGAATATCTGAGTTACAGCAAAGATATATATATATATATACTTTTTACCACATAATACTTTGGAGATGTATTGCTTTAAGTGACTTCTTTAAAAATACTTTATTTAATCAGGCCCTCAAACTTATGTTATATTTTGAATATCACAAAACCGACATACCATTTGTCTCTAAGGGGCACATAATACATCAACGTCACACTCTTGATTGAAACCTCACACCTACATGAGCCAACTTGGTTTTCTTTGTTCCAAAGTTCTTGAAGCTCTTGGAGGTGTGAACTTTCATCACAAGATTCAATAGCCTACTGTGTTCTTGAGCCAGTCGCTAGGTAATCAATTGTCCTCAGTCGGTGCAGCTGGCCTATATGTTAATGTGATTCCCCAACTGCCTCCAACCAGCTGCTAACTTGGATCCTAGCTCTGGCCAACTCTCCTTGGGAATGAACCTCAAAGATTTCTATGTTTTACTCCAAATATGGAACTAATACAGTTATCAAGAATAAGTATAATTAACCAAATTATACTACACTATCCCTTCCCGAGAAAACAATATGTCCCAAAAACTTCAGTGACTTTCTCAGAAACGGACACTTAGATGGAGACAACTTCAGGTTGTGTTCTCTCAAGCGCTGAAACACCATCTCAAGCCTCTGCAAGCTCTCTTCTTCTGACTTGCCAAAGACCGGGAGGTCATCTAAATAACAGAGAAGACTCAGTGAGTTCTGATCACCAAAGATTGTGAGCATTGTCGTGGAATATATTATCATGTCATTATAGACAGCTTGACTGACCAGCTATATAATGTGCTCAGATATGGCAGACACTACTGTCCCTTTAAATCTCTTCCTCTGCTAGCAAGATTGTTTAACATTCCAGTTAGGAACATTGCGAACATCACCGCCTAGCCAAGGCTGGTTCTCCTTCGGGCGGACTTTGTTTACCTATCTGGGTGTCTAGTGGACATCATTTCAATTGTGTATTTAATATACGTGTGAACAGCGCTCTTGGTCATTTTATGGCCAGAGGCTACTGTGATTACACGTGTCTCTGTCTGTAAACTGTCCTTTCATTGTGGCCACGGTGAAATAAACCTTTCTATTATTAATAATGACTCAGAATGATTAATGTAAATGGCTCATCGTTTTGTCCTTTTAATATTTCCCATTACAGCATCATTCTCATGAAGGTAGCTGGACTGTTACAAAGCCCCTGGGGCATACGGTTATATTCATGTAAACCGAGGGGAGAGGAGAAAGCAGTGTATTTCTTATCATCCTCATGCAGTGGGACGTTGTAGTATCCGGATGTCAAGTCCATAGAACTGAAAAAGGCATTGCCTCCCAACGCTGCAAGTACATCTGCCTGGTGAGGTAAGGGATGTGCATCTTTCACAGTGCGAGCGTGCACCTGAAATCTGTGCACAGTCTCAAATCACCATTCTTTTTACAACAAAGAACAAGTGGGGATGCATGAATGAATGAATGAATGAAAACTTTATTTAACAGATTGCAGAATGGGTACAATACAGTACGGCTCAATACATACAATTGTTAAGGGGATGCAGACCTGAGAAAGACGTTTGTCTTGTTTCCATCAGGGTCCCCCATTTTCAATTCATATAGACATTTATGACATACACAACATACATGACATTTATGGCATTGGGACATATAGGTATTTAGTACTGATACATTTGTGACATAAGCGGTATTCAAATATACAGTACTGTTACCCCTAGATCCTGACAGAGTATATACATATGATGGGGATGGGGACTGTACATTAGGAGGGGGTGGGTGGGTGGGAGGGAAATATACATACGGCGGGGAGGGAATATATACATGCGGTGGGGAGGAGACTGTCTATTAGGAGGTGGTGGGGGTTTTGGGCATTTACGGTGGCCAGTTTCGAATTGCAGCCTCCCGTAGGTGCTCTTTAAGAGCGGTTTTGAATGTGGGCAGGGATTCACATTCCTTTACAGCTTTGGGTAGGGCGTTCCACATTGTTGTGGCATAATTGCGAAACGTGTTTAGTCCCTTGTTTGAGCCGAATCTGGGTTTAACATGATTTGTTGAGCTTCCTCTGGTGTAGTGGTTGTGGTATTCACTGACCTTTGGGAAGTATTTTGACATGTACATGGGCACCCCGGTCGTATAGTGTATCTTGTAGACCAGGCCCATTGCAAGTTGCTGTACTCTGTCGTCTACTCTAAGCCATCCTAGGTTGGCAAAGTGGGCAGGGGTGAGGTGGGTTCTGGGGTTCAGGTCAAGTAGTAGTCTGACCAGTTTGTTTTGTGATGTTTGTAATTTTGTTTTAAGCGCCTTTGAGGTGCTTTGGTACCATGAGGTGCACGCATAGTCATAGTACCCTTGAATGAGTGCTCCTGCCAGAGTCTTCAGGGTATTCTTGTTTACCAGAGAGGAGATCCGGTACAAGAATCTAGTTCGTTGGTTGACTTTTTTTATTACATTGGATGCCATTTTGTCACAGGAAAGATTTGCCTCTAGGATGGAACCCAGGTAGGTAATTTCGTCTTTCCTTGTGACAATATTGTCACCCACTGTAACTGAGAATCCGTCGGTCTTGCTGAGTTTGTTATTTGAACCGAAGAGAATGGACTCTGTTTTGCCCATGTGTAATGATAGTTTGTTATCAGCGAGCCATATGCAGATTTTGCCTAGTTCCGTGCTGAGGGTTTTTTCAACCTGCAATTTGTTCTTGTCAGAGACCAGCAGGGCTGAGTCGTCCGCAAACAGGAACAAGTTGCAGTCACAGGCTGACGACATGTCATTTGCATAAATTAGGAAGAGTAGCGGTCCTAGTATGCTTCCTTGTGGAACACCACAGCTCACTGTGAGGGGGGGGATAGAGTACCGTTTACCTCTACCATCTGTTCTCTCCCCTCCAGGTAGGATTGCATCCAGCTCACTGATAAGCTATCAAAACCAATTGCTTTTAGCTTGTCCATTAGAATGGAGTGATTGACAGTGTCGAAGGCCTTTTGTAGGTCCAGCATGACCATGCCGCAGTATTTGCCCGCGTCCACCTCTTGTTTGATGTGGTCGTTCAAATAGAGGAGGCATGTGTCAGTGGAATGGGACGTTCTGAAGCCAGATTGGAATTTGTAGATTCGATTTTTTTCCGCCAGGTACTTTTCGACCTGTTCGTAGACTATTTTCTATAGTATACTATTTCTATATACTCGCTACTCGACTTCATAATTATCTCCCTGTCCTCCATCTCGTTCAGAGTCTCTCTCAACTTTTGGTAATGGGCGGGGGAGAGCCTCCGGTAAGGTAACCGGAAGGGGCGATCATCCGTCAGTCAGATACGATGACAGAAGCCACTAGCCTCACCACAATCCAACTGATGTCTAGAAAACACATCCTCATAGTTCTCAATCAGGTCAGTCAGTCTATCCTTGCAGACTGGTGATACATAACAGTCATCAACAGACAGGTTCTGGAGCCCTAGACTAGTCAGTCTATCATTCCCATTAACTACATTGTTGCTAACACAACTCCTAGCTGTGAGACTGCTGTGAGAGCTGCCACTGCTCACTCTACCGGCATTCTGGTGGACTATCTTGTTTGTATCACTGTCAAAATCTTCCAATGCAATGCATGGATACACGTCAGCCACTTTTGCATTCCTTCTCAAGGTGATAGATTTGGTAGTCGGGTTTATAATCTTAACAGGAAGCCACCCAACCCCCCAGAGAGGTGTAACTACTCTGCCTACTAGTATGTTACGGTGCACACAGCGAGAGGCGCTGGGCCCCACACTCAGGGGCGTAGCTGGGGGGGGGGGGTAGCTTAGGATGATTCCAAGGGCCCAGCACTGGGGGGGGCCCCCCAAAAAATCTTTTTTTATTTTTTATTTTTTTTACTAGACATCACTCAGGTGTATTATTGATGCTCTCATTGATACTATGTTTGTTTCTGAAGTGTGTGTGTGTGTGTGTGTGTGTGTGTGTGTGTGTGTGTGTGTGTGTGTGTGTGTGTGAGATATATAGAGAGAGAGGGGGGGCTTTGGTAGACTATTGCATTGGTCCATTCATTGAAGATGAACACAATGCGACATCCTTTACTAGGCTCACCCACCAACAGTGCAGGTGCTGAACTGCTGATCCGAATGTATAGGTAAAAAACATATTATGCGTTTTCATCAATAAAAAAATGGCAAAAAAAAATGTCGCTCGCGCGCTCGCATTCACTGGGGGCCTACAAATACATTCTTTCATGGGGCCCAGAATCTGGAGCTACACCCCTGCCCACACTACATGCTCGCTCATAGGTTCAAGTGTCACGGCCTGTTTCAACTTGACTGTTCCCACTTTGTCAGGGATTTCCTCCCCCCTCCATCGCTCAAGGTTGGCCATGAACCTGATAAACTGACTGTTTTCATCCTGACATGGTGACTCAGCTTTTCCCAATATGCGCCAGTAGGCCCCATTGGACTTGAACTGTCTGATTAAGGGCTTCATCACATTTGTGCCTATAATGAGCTCATCAACCTGACCCTCAACTATCAGGACTGGTACTATGTATTCAAAACCATAGAGCTTAAGTTTCAGCTCACACGTTCCCACAGGACTAGTCTGTTACCCACCTCAACCTACAAGAACAACATTGGTAGTAGATATCAAGTCACCCCTTACTACTCCTGCCTCCCTCAGCCGTGGAACCACATCTGCACGCAGAGAAGTAGCCATGGACCCACTATCCAACATCCTCTGTAACTCAACCTTGTCTCCTGCTAATACAGTGGTGAAAAACAAACTGTCACTCTTGGATGTTCTTGTCACATTCTGAAAAATCACTGTTTTGTCTTTGGGTGCTGCTACACAAACAGACGTATACACAGACTGAATATCATCATCACAATTGGAGGAAAAACCATAGAGGCCCACATTGTCCTCCTTTGAATGGGGGCAGTCTAGTTTTCCTGAGAAGGACCAGCCTGCCTCTGACCAGGAGACTGTCTATGAGTGGTCTGCCCACAGTAGATACCGATATGCCCTGGACAGAGACACTTGAAGCACAGCTTGTGCGTCCTACAGTGTGTCCTAGTGTTGTGCTCCAAGCTGCCACAAACCTGACATTCTTGAGAATGTTTGGGGAATTGCTTTTGGGGGCCATTTTGTACAGACTGAGGCTGCGGTTACACTAATGGCCAGTTTTCGTTTTGTTGTCAGGGTCAGTTTTGCTTTTCAGAACGCAACGTAATGGCAGGCAAGTTAGACATTGGTTTTGCCTCCTGAGCACAGTGATGTAGTACAATGCCAAAGCAGTAGGTGGCAGTAGGTGGCGAACATGAAGGCAATTTTCAACCAATCAGAAAGTTGAATGTGCCAATACACTTCCTGCAAAAAAAACAACAAACCACCATCTTTAAATGCCTTGCGTGAGCCATTTAGCCAACGTAGCATTTATTTTTCAGCAAAGAAAGTGCAATAAACAAAACGGATACATTCACTGTGTGTTCTGCCTCATTTGTTGACGAAACAAAACTAACATCAACACAATTGACCACCAAGAGCGGATAGTTTAGTCTCACAAAAAGATCTCAGATGTTGTTAGCTACATGCTAACGTGAATGGAATATGCCAGTACAACAGTATAGCATTGTGGCTAGCAGCTTGGTAACGTTAATAGCAGAATGAATGGATGTAAACTTTATTTAACAGATTGCAGAATGGGTACAATACAATACGGCTCAATACAAACAATTGTTAAGGTAGGGTGACCAAACGTCCTCTTTTGCCCGGACATGTCCTCTTTTCACGCCCTGTCCAGGGCGTCCGGGGGGGGGTTTATAAATTCACGGAAATGTCCGGGTTTCATTGTTTTTCAGTTTCAGTTTCACAGCCCTTTGCGAGCATCTGAAGGCTCGGGACTGCATTTTTCGCCAAACATATAAATTACCGAATTAAAGCGGCACGTGGTGTAGTGGTTAAACACTGTCGCCTCACAGCAAGAAGGTCCAGGGTTCGATTCCCGCTTGGGGACCAGGTTTCCATGATGCCAGGTACTCAGGTGGGGTTGTAGTATTTTCCCAAGCTATATGGTTCTAGAGATGTATCAGAACCTGCTCTAATCTGCTCTGCGTTGTGATTCAAAAACTTTAAAGCCCTGGAAAATACTTTAAACAAAGACTTGAGGGTCTTTGTTATGGCGATCAGCGGTGCAGCAGGAGGAATCAGGAGGAGAAGAGGGTATATAACAACAGCTGTTTAATCAAAGTTAAGAGTGTATACAAATTACAATAAAGAATGCTATAAAAGATTCAAGGTACCGGAGCACTATGCCGCTCTCACCCTATCTAAGAAATCAGATTAAAGAATGATAGTTGATAAATTGTTGATGGCTTTGTTCTCTTGGCTAGTGAACAAAGTATAGTTCTGTTTTTCCCTCCAAAAGTGATGTCCTTTGTCCGTTGATCCTCCTCTGCCCGCGTTGGTGTGTAGATCTGGGTGTGGTTCCTCCTCGGTGATTTGGGTTTTCAGAGTGTCCCCTCACCGTCCCCCCACCCCAGCTTATATCCCAAACCTAGAGCCTTCTGCGTGATGTCATCAAAAATGACATCATCAAATCCTTTCCTCCAATGCCAGGCCTGCTAAGTTTGGATTTGAAAATAGGGGTTTGGCTTATACAGCCAACTCTATACTTTCCTTTGTTTAAGCCCAGAGAATAGTTTCACTGTATATTTAATACTTTGGTTGGTGAACCCCAAGATATATTGATTACATAAACACAGATATATCATAATTGAACAGTTTATCTTGATGCTAAATGAGACTTATAAACATTGTATATTTCATATCAGTTTCACTCAGGATTGTTACCCCAATATAACAGACATTTGCAGTTATTTCACATTGTGTTGAGTGATTGTCTCTGAGCTAGTATAATCACATCATATTATCACACTACTCTATTCATGTAATGTTTGGTTCTTTCCCCACCACGGGCTTCTTGAAGTACTGTGATGATTGGTCCGCTGCTCACCCACTCGCTCTGTTCCTTTAAGCCTACTCGCTCTGTTTCCAATTGTTTTCTGTTAATCATTGCATTCCCCTATTCACACGCTTCTTCCCAGAGACGTCGTTGATTGGTTCTCCCCCGTCCACACGCTTATCAATCACATCCCTCAGCTGTCACTGCTTGTCAATTAAGCATTCCCTTTATTTATACCCCGTTTCCCCATTCAAGTGGTGTTGGATCGTTTTGATATTTCAGTTGCATTCGCCGTTCCTGCTGCCTGCTGTTGTTTCCCTGTGCTTTGCCTCCAGGATATTCAAGAAGCATTCCTCTTGGACACCCTTTCCCCGTGGCGACGCGCTCGCTCCGTTCTGTTCCAATGCTCTTTACGCACAACGCCTGGGTGAGTTTTTTATGACTGTCTTTGATCCAATTCCGTTTTTCGTGTGTTTATATAACACTGAAGATTTCCAGCTTTTTATCAGACAGTCACTCACCCAGCGTTTAGCCTTTTTTGGATTGTTTCATTGGGATAATATTTTGGCCTAACATCTCCCACTGTGTGTTTACACACCGAAGATATTATCACATTGGATTTGTATTTTGGGACTTCGCTCACAGTGTTTATTTTGCACCGAAGATATCTATCACTTGGAATTGTGTTTGGAACGTTACTCACAGTGTGTATTTACACCGAAGATTCAGTCACTTGGATAACTCTGTTTTCGGGTACAAGTCACCTCTCCTGTTTCACCTGCTCTGTTCCACCTGCACTCTGAGTTAACTCGCTCCCTCTCTCTCTCTCGGTCCCGCAACCACCTCGGAGATTCTGCCGAGAGAAGTCTGCAGAGCGGCTCTGACGTCAGCGTCTGCTTCCCCTGACTACCATCCCGGGAGAAGCTGCAGAGCAGCAACATTCATCCTTGCTTGTATTCCAGTCTTTGTTTGAACTCTTCCAAGTCTGTGCTGTTTATTTAGTCTTAATAAACAAGCCCTTGTTTTTGGCAACTCTGAATCCTACTCTCTTGTGTCGTTGCGTTTGGGGTCGGTGTCAAACCATAACATTACGATCCAACCAAATGACGACCCCAGCCGACACAGAGAGAGTCGTCACCTTGGGCATCGAGGGGGTGGTAAGGCGTGCCCTACGCTTCCATCGCGCTCCAGGCAATGTACCGGTTCATCGTCTCTTTGTCCCCAACTCAGTCCGGTCCCGGGTCCTCCAGTGGGGCCATACCAGCCGGTTCGCCTGCCACCCGGGCGTTCTTCGCACGTTCTCCTTCCTGGCTCGTCGATTCTGGTGGCCCACCATGAGGAACGACGTCAAGGAGTTCGTACTGGCCTGCGCGGTCTGCGCCCGCAAGAGAGTCGGCACAGCAGCGGCAGTCCAGTTAGAGTCAGCCAGGGAACACAGCCTACAGCTAGATGCGGCTGCGGCTGCTGTACTGGAACTCAGGGAGCAGGTCCAGCTTATTCAAGGGTCCCTGGTCGCTCTGGCAGGACAACAGTCAAGTATACTCGGTCAGCTTCACACGCTGAGCGACACCGTTAACGCTTTAATTCCCTCACTTCCTTCAGGAGCATTCCCCGCAGCCCCAGCAGTTCCCACGTTTCCCGATCCCGCACCTCGGGAACCCCGTCTCTCCGTCCCACGGCTGTTCGACGGCAATCCCGAGGAGTGTGCCACATTCATCATGCAATGTGAGTTGGTTTTCCGTCATCAACCAAGTCGATTCACTTCTAGAGGGGCCCAAGTGGCCTATATGACAAACTTGCTTTCAGGCCGGGCTGCCCAGTGGGTCACTTCCTCCTGGGCAATGGATGCAGATTTTGTTTTCTCCTATCCAGACTTCGTGGCGGAGCTCCGCAGGGTGTTCCACCATCCAGCCCGTGGTCTGGACCCTGGAGCCCGGTTGGGTACCTTCCGACAGGTGGGGTAACTGACTACGTCCTGGAGTTTCGACTGGCGGCGGTGGAGAGTGGTTGGAGCGACCCAGCACTTCGCCTAACCTTCTTGAGGGGGCTCAGTGACGCAGTCAGGGACCAGCTCGCGACCCGGGAGGAGCCTAACTCCCTCGAGGACCTGTTCAGCCTCGCCATTCGCATCGACGGACGCCTCCAGGAGATAAGACGTGAGAGAACCCGACGGGAACCCCCAGACGTACCCCCCGAGGACCACGACCTCGAGGAGGATTTCAGTACCCCAGACGTACCCCCCGAGGACCACGACCTCGAGGAGGTTTTCACTACCCCAGACGTACCCCCCGATTACCACGACCTCGAGGGGGTTTTCAGGGAGTCCAGGGCTCAGGTTTTTCCGCCTCGCCGGCCTTACGACTGTGCCATCGACCTCCGCTCAGGGGCTCCCTTTCCCGGCGGCCGCCTCTACAGTGCTGACCGCCCTGCCCCCTCCGTGACTGGTGGGTTTGTTCCCTCCCGAGCCGTGACCGAGGAGGAACCCATGCAGCTGGGACGCAACCGCCTTAGCCCGGCCGAACGGGAGTCCAGGCTCTACTCCGGCCGTTGCCTCTACTGTGGCCGGGATGGACACCGTGTCTCCAATTGCCGTGCCCGGCCAAGAGGACCAGGCCCGCCGGGACCCCGGGAGATCCTGGTGAGTTGTCTTTCCTGTTCCCCCACCCGTGCACCACCCAACCGTCTGGCGGACGTCACCCTAGCCTGGGCGGACCAGCGGGCGACGGTGGGTGCACTCATGGACTCTGGTGCTGATGGGAGTTTCATGGACGTTGGGTTTGCCACCCGGGCCAACATTCCACTTGAGGACCTCGAGAGGCCCTTGGAGGTCTTCGCAATGGATCATCGCCGCCTGGCTGACGTCACTCAACGCACCTGTCCAGTCCTTCTCACCGTTGCTGGCGACCACCTTGAGAGGCTCCAGTTTTTCGTCACCAGTTCTCCTCTTGTCCCTGTGGTCCTGGGCAGGCCCTGGCTCGCGCTGCACGAGCCCCACATCGCCTGGTCCTCCGGTACCATCAAGGGGTGGAGCTCCTCCTGTCGTGCCCGGTGTCTTCGGGTGCCGTCCGGCCCCCTCACCGGGTCCCAGTCCCCGTCTCCGGCCTCCCTCGCCGGTCCTCTGTCCCCGTGCCCGGCCTCCGCTGTCGGGCCCCAGTCCCCGTCTCCGGCCTCCCTCGCCGGTTCTCTGTCCCTGTGCCCGGCCTCCGCTGTCGGGCCCCAGTCCCCGTCTCCGGCCTCCCTCGCCGGTCCTCTGTCCACGTCTCCGGTTCCCCTCTCCGGGCCTCTGTCTTTGTCCCCCTCTCCAGTGCCCCTGATCGCCGGCTTCCTTGGGTCCCGTCCGGGCAGGCCGGGGCCGAGTGGGTCGCCGGGTGGCTCCCGTGGAGGGGGGGGTACTGTAAGGTTTGGTTCTTTCCCCACCACGGGCTTCTTGAAGTACTGTGATGATTGGTCCGCTGCTCACCCACTCGCTCTGTTCCTTTAAGCCTACTCGCTCTGTTTCCAATTGTTTTCTGTTAATCATTGCATTCCCCTATTCACACGCTTCTTCCCAGAGACGTCGTTGATTGGTTCTCCCCCGTCCACACGCTTATCAATCACATCCCTCAGCTGTCACTGCTTGTCGATTAAGCATTCCCTTTATTTATACCCCGTTTCCCCATTCAAGTGGTGTTGGATCATTTTGATATTTCAGTTGCATTCGCCGTTCCTGCTGCCTGCTGTTGTTTCCCTGTGCTTTGCCTCCAGGATATTCAAGAAGCATTCCTCTTGGACACCCTTTCCCCGTGGCGACGCGCTCGCTCCGTTCTGTTCCAACGCTCTTTACGCACAACGCCTGGGTGAGTTTTTTATGACTGTCTTTGATCCAATTCCGTTTTTCGTGTGTTTATATAACACTGAAGATTTCCAGCTTTTTATCAGACAGTCACTCACCCAGCGTTTAGCCTTTTTTGGATTGTTTCATTGGGATAATATTTTGGCCTAACATCTCCCACTGTGTGTTTACACACCGAAGATATTATCACATTGGATTTGTATTTTGGGACTTCGCTCACAGTGTTTATTTTGCACCGAAGATATCTATCACTTGGGATTGTGTTTGGAACGTTACTCACAGTGTGTATTTACACCGAAGATTCAGTCACTTGGATAACTCTGTTTTCGGGTACAAGTCACCTCTCCTGTTTCACCTGCTCTGTTCCACCTGCACTCTGAGTTAACTCGCTCCCTCTCTCTCTCTCGGTCCCGCAACCACCTCGGAGATTCTGCCGAGAGAAGTCTGCAGAGCGGCTCTGACGTCAGCGTCTGCTTCCCCTGACTACCATCCCGGGAGAAGCTGCAGAGCAGCAACATTCATCCTTGCTTGTATTCCAGTCTTTGTTTGAACTCTTCCAAGTCTGTGCTGTTTATTTAGTCTTAATAAACAAGCCCTTGTTTTTGGCAACTCTGAATCCTACTCTCTTGTGTCGTTGCGTTTGGGGTCGGTGTCAAACCATAACAATTCAGCCTCATCAGTCCAGCCTAACAGTCATATATGCAGGTATGTCATATTGATGGTAAACCTCCTATCTCTTTAAACACACATTTAAGTTATTTAACTATAATTCCTATTTGAGACTTTTCATACTACTCAGACCAGTTGGCTACACCTGTGTTGTCCCTAGGCCGCGGGGCAGCCGATACCAACTGCATGTGATCTGATCATTTCATTGTGTTAGCTGTTTACCCACCCCCCTTGTAAACAGTTGCTCTATTGTCTTGAAGGAAACCGGTTCTGTCGCACCTTCCAAGCTGTTGATTACTTCCTCCTGCGCTAACTTGGCCCATGGACTGACTGAATAAGACAGCTGTTTTGACTACATCTTATGTTTGCTTAGAACCTTTTTGATTGGCATGTTTCTACAAGACTATTACACATTAGTTTGATTTGTACCAGTTATGATCTATTGTTCATTAAAAACTACCACAGGGTATCTCCCAGGCCTTTCTGTGTGGAGTTTACATGTTCTCCCCGTGCTCGCAAGGGTTTCCCCTCCGATAAGATAAACCCAATGGAAAAACATGCACAACAACAAGATCGCTAACGCTGTGGCGTCCTTGACGAAGACGGACAGGAGCACTTGGATTGGTCCCCTGGCGCGGCTCACGTTGACGCCTGTCTGCTCCCGGCTGCCCTTGGGGGGGAAGGACGATGGGATGGGTTAATCGCAGAGATGAATCGCATGCATGCATCGCATGCGTGCCGATTTATGACCTCTGAGTAGGTCCTAAATTATTAATTATTATTTGTTGCCGTTCTAATGCCATCTGAATCGCCAAAATCTGTGCCTCGGTTCTCGAGTTACATGCCAATATGTCAGGCGTGCAACTTTTTACACAGCACGCCAGATTATCACCCCGGACTCCCGAGGCTCCAGAAGTCAATCATGCGCCGATTGCAAAAATTATTGGTCAGTGTTGTAACTTGTAGCCAACAATGAGTGTATAGCTTTCCAGTGATATCCACTGAACTTAGAAGCAGGCCAGGACAGTGTTTCTAGTTGTATTCTAAAATTATATTCTATTGTATTCTAAAATGTGACTATATGGTTTTATATTAACTTAATAAATAAACAGGGCGGCTTCGTGGCGTAGTGGGCAAGGCGCTCGCCACGAAATCTGGAGACGCTGGGCTCGTCAGTTCGAGCCCAGCGCTCCACATTTGCTTTCAGTTTAGCTGGTCGTCCTTACTAATACACATTGGCCGTATTAGGGGGTGGGAAACTGATGGGTGGGGATCGGGCGTTGTGGACAGCGACTCCTACAGGTCGGTTGGTGTGCCTGCGCAGTAGAATCAGGAAGTGTCGGGGGCAGCGTGAGCCTCCCACGCGTTACTCCTCACCACTGAGAGATTGAGCTGCGCAGGTGAAAAGATGCGACTGCTGTTACCTCAAGTACCGGAGGGGACTTGTGCTATGTATGATTTAGTCCACATTGCAGCCGGCTTGTGGGAGGCAAGAAACAGCGTTCGTGACAGGGGAGGGTTGAATTGGATGATACAAAATTGGGATGGGAGAAAAAATATAGAAAATGGGAGAAAAAGTGGATAAAAAAAAAACTTAATAAATAAACAAAAACGAAAAATCTACTTATTTCTACGAACATTTCAAACTAAATAACAGATTATGCACATAAAACGCTGAAAACAACCGAAGCAACAATAGTATTTTAATGAGGCTATTATTATTATCATTATTATTTTGCAACAAGTTAGCCCTCTCATAAATAGCACATATAAATGAATAACTAACTTGAACTAACTTAATAGGATTGAAGTGATATTTGGCAAAAAAAAATCGGTCGCCTGGCAGAAAAAAAAGCCTGACGATGTGCATTGGGCTCTCAGACGCCTTATTTTCTGGGTCCCGGCCTGAAAAGTTTGGGAACCCCTGGTCTATAAGACTCATTTCTGAATGGATTTTTATAACATTTGGATAAGACTTCAGGCTATGGATTTGCGGTGTTTTCCAGCTTATACAAAAAAAATATATATATATTATTTTGGAATATTGCAACTACTACACAAAAACATGAGTACACAAGTTCAAGTTCAACTCACTACTCATTAGCACTAAAAGTGATTTTTCTTTATTGTGTACGAAACCTCAGAATGTTCTCTTTCAAAAGAGACCAGGCGTATGCATGTGCTATAAGCATAAAGTATAAAGATAAGCTTTGCAAAAAAAGTATGCAGTCCTCAAGTTCAAGTAAAAAAATTGCCACTTTTGTGGGCGCATGTTATGTGGTTAAATTTGGGATATTGCAACCACTGCAGAAAAATGTGAGTACACAAGTTCACGTTCAACTCAAGTTCAGACCTATATGCTACTCTATTCATTAGCACTAAAAGTGATTTTCCTTTTTTGCATTAGTAACTTCAGAATGTTATCTTTCAAAAGAGACCAGGCTTATGCATGTGCTATAAGCATAACGTATAAAGAGATAAGCTTTGCAAAAAAAGTATGCAGTCCTCAAGTGCAAGTAAAAAAAAAAAAAAAAGCTTTTCTGGGTGCATGTTAAGAGGTTAAAACAATAAAGGCATCTTTGAGTCAACTTTGAGTAGAGATTCAAGATTCAAGAGGTTTATTCATCACATACAGTACAGTACATACACAAGACATAGTGAAATGAAGGTGGCCATGCCCGCTTCGATTGTGCAAAGTATCATTAAGTATCTCGAGGCTGGGGCCAGCATGTCCTCTTTTTTGGAAATCAAAATATGGTCACCCTAGTTAAGGGAATGCAGACTGTTGTAGCTTGGACTGGGCTCCTTATAACAATAACTTGACAACACATGGTAGCCGCAGCTACTCGGGACAGCTCTGCTGTAAACACTGGAAATAACCGTGCAGGTCTCTACTGCGCATGGGCGTTGAGCAACAATGGCTCCGTATCCGGCTCGCGCAGATTACATGGCAGCATTGTCGGCGAGTTTTGGCGAGTATCCAAAACGGAAACACCTTTTCAGCGTTGCCAGTAGGGTGTTGTTGCCTAAAGCCATCTCTAACAATCTCAGAACCCTATCCATTGTGTTATTCTCAGATACAGACGACAGCTGCTCTGACTCTGGGCTACAGGCAGCAATAGATGACGCGCTTGGCGTGTTGTTGACAACCACCCTCTCCTGTGATGACTCAATGGCTACAACATTCTGTGTAAACCGACCTCGACTCACTCTGTGCTCGCTCAAATATTCATCTAAATGTTCCTGCACCTCACATGCTGTCCACTCACGAGATGGCTTACTTTTGAACACTAAAGCCAACTCCTTATCAGGGCAGTTACGGATGAACATGAGAACTAAATGCAGACTCAGGTCAGTCTGGGGCTCTCCCTTGCTAATAAGACACTGCTCATTGGCTTCTGCTGCTTTGTTAAGCCTAATCCAATAATCAAGAGGATTCTCACTTGCATATGATTTGACTGCATAAAAGTCAGCTAATGGAAGATCTGAGTGAATAATATCACCAAAATGTTGCCTCAGAATGCTAAAAATAACACCCACCTCACTGACAGTTGAGTTGCAGCGCATCCAAACTTTGGTGACATCCCGGGCCCTCCCCATTAGTTTGTTCATAACCTCCTCAACCTGTTCAGCGCCAGTACATGTTTTTTTTTCTTCTGATATACGTCCTCATGAGTTCCTCCCACTCAAAAACAGAGCACTTATCTGAGCTGTCCCCTCTAAAATAGGGTGGGGCATTTGCATCTGAACGTAACACAAGATTGATTTTGGATGCATCAATCACAGTATTCCCACATTGGTCAGGTTGGAACACCTGTTGGGGATTTTGAGAAGCTAAAACAGGTGAAGCCCCCGAGGTTGTGTTCTGCATTAATGTCATTCTAATGGATTCCCCTATTTCTGACCCAATGGACTTGATCAAATTGGCCATTTGGCTGGGGGATGTTTCAACACTAGTGTTGTTCATATCACAGGGTGAGGGGACAACCGGGGTGAAAATCAAAGGTGGGGTGTTTCTATCAGAAGGCCCCTCTGTGGGCGGTCAGGTGGCGTAACGGAGATTGCGTTCGTCACCAAACGCCGGAGCGGCTAGATTCGCCTGTTCGAATCCAGCTCACAGCTCCGGGGTTGTCACCAGCTTGGCTGGCCGTTCACACTAATACAATTGGCAGTATTAGAGGGTGGGAGAAGCTGGCGGGGTGGGTCCGGGTCGTTGTAAACAGCGACTCCTACAGTTCGGTCGGGGCGCCTGCTAAGCGCGGATAGGACTTGAGTGGGATAGTGTGATCCTTCCACACGCTACGCCCTCTCAATGAGAATCCGTGCTGCCAGGTGAAAAGATGCGGTTGATTGGCTGGACGTGTGTCGGAGGAAGCACGTGATAGCCTCCACTCTCCCAGACCGACTGTGGGGGGTAAGTGCGCAGCGACCAGGAAGGGGATTGGGAATTGGCATAACGACTAACATTGGGATGGGAGAAAATCGGAGGAAAATGGAGGGGGAAAAAGACCAAAAAAAAAAAAAAAAAAAAAAAGGCCCCTCTGTACTCTCCCTCCCATGACTAGGGGGACTTGAAAACACTTGACTCCCCGCAGTAGACTGCATAACCAGTGTGTACATTAGAACCCCTCTCCCTCTCCCAACAGTCAAACTCCCAATATCAAAATGGTACTTTTACAGTTTACTTATTTTAGGTAAAACACACAAAATCAATAAGCTTGATGAAAGAGACCATATAAGGATTCAGCGCTTTCCAGCCTCCTCATGACCAGGCAGCGAATGCAGCATCCACGTGACCAGTCCACCATCCACGCGAATGATGACGTCTCTTCAGCAACAATGGTGGTCGGCTTCTGCTAACCAGTTGATCCGGGTCATCACGGTACCAGTTTGTAGCATGATCCGCTCTGCGTTGTGTCTGGGTGGTTGGAAGAATACGCAGACAACAATATAGCCAGTTTGCATCCATTTTAATTCTGTGACCTGTTATCAAGCAAACACAGCACACACAAGATGGCGTGAGCTACCGTCGGACGCAGGTGTATTTCACCTGCCATTGTTAACAGAACAATACTAATTATTACACAACGGTACTTTTGCTGTTTGACACAGGACGAAATAATGGTCATCACACACATGAAAATTGCAGCACCAAAACTAAAACATAAATCACAATTACAATGTATACATACATAGCGATTCAAACCAATATCGGACCACCAAAAATGCGTACCTGTGCTCTCATCGAGTTCCAGTCAGAGAGACTGCGCACTTCCTCAGTGAATTCTCCTAACGCCAAACCGGTGAATCCATTATGTACATTAATTAAAATAAATCAAATACCCAACCAAAAAGATGACCTATAAACTCTAAACCCATTATTAAAAACCAAATGGGATTTCGTTTGGAGAATCAGTAACTCAATATAAGGAAATTAATATAACCTAAAAACCAGGACACCCCCCCAAAACATTAAAGTGAAACATGCCCACTTTGCACATTCAAAATAAAAGTGTATCCATGTTAACCTACTCATTTGAGATGAAAATAAAATATTCTGTTCATAATCTAGCATAACAACCTTACTCTGCTACATACGCACGGGTAACGCACATATCTGTGCGTACGCACCATTGATAAATGAGGGCCCTGGTCTCTTTTGAAAGATAACATTCTGAAGTTTCGTACACAATAAAGAAAAATCACTTTTAGTGCTAATGAGTAACATAGGGCTGAACATGATGTAGAAGGGTGGATTATCCCTACTTTATGAGAGTGGACATGAACTGTCACCAGGTAGTGGGAGCACAGCAGATCTGGGTCCGGCTGAGTCCCCGACTGTAGTGTAGGGATACTAGGATTGGGATTTAGCAGAGGGAGCGGATGGGGCCTAGGATTTACTAACCTAGGGGTTCTACACTGGTCCTTCTTGCCCTCCAGGGCGACTGCAGTAATTCCCCAAACACCCACACTTCCCCTAATACGTCCCACACCCTCTCACACCCGGTGGCAGTAGTGATAGATGATACAATTTCTCCCCAAAGCAGTACCTTTCCTTATATAAGAAAGGTTGAGATCCAAGGCAGCTCTACAGTTGTTAAAAAGCCTTTAATAAGTAGCTTACATTATTTAGAATTTTTTTTAAAAGTCCAACATGTTTCGGCCTACATGGCCTTCTTCTTCTTTCCTTGTTGACAAGCGGAGACCTGTCCAGAACACCTGCCCCAATTATACATAGGCCGGATAGGAAAGGGTTAAGCAGTAATACACATTCACAGTAATTGACACGCACACAGTTAAAGCGCTAAATGTACCTGCCGTGAGTATACCAACCGAGTGCTGTTCCGTCCCCGCAACGAATGTTTGTGGCCTGGGTTGGCCGTCAAACGGTCCAGTGTGATACCCAGGAGAGCTGGCTGGGCTGGTGGTAGGCATGTGAATCGCTGGACTGGCGGTTGGCTAGGAGAATGCTGGAGGCGAGTGAAGTCCTGTGACGTCCGGCGGCGGTGTCTGCTTTGAGGGCTGGAAACAGTGTTGCGACGTGTGGAGCTAACCAGGCTACTAGTCCTATACTTGAAGCTAAACTTTGGTCAGTGCGACCACCTTAGTCTCCTGACTATACATTCCTAAACGCGGCACGTGGAAGTTCAACGGTGCAGCCCGGCTGTCGAACGTCTTCTTCTTGGTTCAAACGTACCCTAATCACTATACTGGGAAGCTAAACTTACGCACACAACGTTACTTTCCCGCACCGTGGCAGGAGTCGTATTTCGCGTGTTATGATGAGCTCTTCGTCCACACGTCTACTTGCTTCTCTGGAAATCGACAAAGAGAGCGTCCCGTGTATCCAGCTCCTCCTTCATACCAGCCTCTGCTTCACCTGTGCCCTTGGCCAGCCCAACGCCCACCAGCTCCCCCTGGCGATAGTCCTCCACACTGTCCCACTGAGTCCCAGGGCAAAACGGGTCAAGAGATTACACAGCAATTATCATAAATACAGTTAGGTCGCAAGGAATACAGTTAGAGCACAATGAATTATAGTTAGACACATTCACATGTCTATAATGAGTTGAACTTGAACTTGTGTACTCACGTTTTTGTGTAGTAGTTGCAATATTCCAAAATAATATATTTTTTTGTATAAGCTGGAAAACACCACAAATCCATAGCCTGAAGTCTTATCCAAATGTTATAAAAATCCATTCAGAAATGAGTCTTATAGACTAGAGACATCCGGGTAAACCGTGTGCCAAGAAAAAGGTCTCCATCTCTCTATTTCCTCACCCAAGTAAATTAATTCTGAATTTGTATCACTTGATGCTGTCTTCGCTTGTCAATTTTCACCTAGATCCCTGATTCGCACACCCCCACGTGGGATATCACTGGAAAGCTATACACTCATTGTTGGCTACAAGTTACAATGCTGACCAATCATTTTCGACGGATGATTGACTTCTGGAGCCTCGGGAGTCCGGGGTGATAATCTGGCGCTACGCGTAAAAAGTTGCACGCCTGACATATCGGCATGTAACTCAAGAACCGAGGCACGGATTTTGGCGATTCAGATGGCATTCGAACGGCAAGAAATAGCGCTTTAATTCAGTAATTTATATGTTCGGCGAAAAATGTAGTCCCAAGCCTTCAGATGCTCGCAAAGGGCTGTGAAACTGAAACTGAAACTGAAAAACAATGAAACCCAGACATTTTCATGAATTTATAAACCCCCCCCGGACGCCCTGGACAGGGCGTGAAAAGAGGACATGTCCGGGCAAAAGAGGACGTTTGGTCACCCTAATTTAACATCTTGCCTAGGGACTGCAGTTGAAAACTAGCTACCCAGTTAACACTGGCATATTTACAGTGGTGGTACTTTGACTCATTACTGTTGAATAATGTGCACTGTCCCTATTCAAAAAAAAAATTAATAAAAACTCACCTAGGGCACCAAATGTAACAGGGCTGGCCCTGCTTTATGTTAAAGTGACTCTAAGTAGTTATCTTAAATGGTCAAAATAAACTGAAAGAGTTAGAATTAAAAGCCAGGTACTGAATTACTTTTCACACTTGCTAAAGCTCATAAAATAAGCTGAAAGAGGTGGAATTGAAAGCCAGGTACTGAATTACTTTTCACACCTGCTAAAGCTCATAAAGAAAACTGTAATGGCCTGTTCAGGAGGCTCAATGGACTCAGATTGCTGTCTGCTTCTCTGACATCATCCTTATCTATACAGATCTACATGTGAAGAGACCAGTGGTGACTGACAGGAAGATTATCCACCTCCATCAATAAGTGATAATCACATGTGAAGCTCACAGGGCAAACAGCCGGCCGATGGAGCCAAGTTGAAACCAAGAGTCCGGCAGAGACTGATGGTTGGTCAGAGGTCAGAGGTCAGAGGTAGACTAGAAGTGTATTTGAAGTTACTGGCCAGTAAGAGCAAACACAGTTACAGAGTACAACAGTGGCTTTCTGTTCCTGGAGTGCTGCCGAATGAGAATAGTACACAGATATTTATACCTAGGGTAGCGTGGCCTTCACATATCTTGTAGTAAACAAGGTGGGCCCCTCCTCTCTGCCGGGAACCCCCCCCCCCCCCCCCCCCAACCAGTCAATTGGGTGGAGCCCCATGTCTCTATACCAGTGTCCCTCCTCTCTGCCCGGTCTCTTTGTGGACAGTTTCTGTACCAGTGTCCCTCCTCTCTGCCCGGTCTCTTTGTGGACAGTCTCTGTACCAGTGTCCCTCCTCTCTGCCCGGTCTCTTTGTGGACAGTCTCTGTACCAGTGTCCCTCCTCTCTGCCCGGTCTCTTTGTGGACAGTCTCTGTACCAGTGTCCCCCCTCTCTGCCCGGTCTCTTTGTGGACAGTCTCTGTACCAGTGTCCCTCCTCTCTGCCCGGTCTCTTTGTGGACAGTCTCTGTACCAGTGTCCCTCCTCTCTGCCCGGTCTTTTTGTGGACAGTCTCTGTACCAGTGTCCCCCCTCTCTGCCCGGTCTCTTTGTGGACAGTCTCTGTACCAGTGTCCCTCCTCTCTGCCCGATCTCTTTGTGGACAGTCTCTGTACCAGTGTCCCTCCTCTCTGCCCGGTCTCTTTATGGACAGTCTCTGTACCAGTGTCCCTCCTCTCCACAGTTGAAACAGACGTTAGCTCTGATTGGGTGAATCTGCCACGTCCTCCTCGTCCTCCCTGGAAGTTGCCCCGCCCCCTCCTTCGGTTGTTATAAGCTAATCTTGTTGGCATTGTCCCTGGTTCCGGGACCCCTGCTGGCGCTGCTGGGATGGTGCAGCCGCTGGGTCTTGTTTCAGGCTCAGGTCTGAAACTACTTTGATGAGGGTTATCTGTGCCTGTTGTGTTTGTTTTGTTTTTTTCTCACTTGATTGGCTCAGGAGGTAGAGCGGTCGTCTGGTAATCGGAAGGTTGCTGCTTCAATTCCCACTCCTCCCGGGAAGCATCTCGAAGTGTCCTTGAGCAAGACCCTTAACCCCTAATTGCTCCCGTTGTGCAGGTTGGCACCTTGCATGGTCGCCTCTGCCATCTGTGTGTGAATGTGTGAGTGAATGGGTCAAATGTGAGGAACAAATTGTAAAGCTTTGGATAAAAGCTGTTCTGTATGTAGACACGTGAATATGTCCAACCGTAATTCAACGTGTTTAACTGTATTCATTGTGCTCTAACTGTTTTTGTGATAATGCTGTGTAACTGGATGACCCGTTTTGATTCTATATACTTTAATATTGACATTCAGTAGTGGGACATGGCGCTGGACTGTCGCCAGGGGGAGCTGGTGCGACATTGGGCTGGCCAAGACAGGTGAGGAAGAGGCTGGTAGGAAGGAGCATAGATATATATAGAACACTAGATAGCTTACCCGCGCTGCCGGCCAATGGAGAGCGACGTCGTCGTAGGGCGGCCATCTTGCCCCCAGGCAGCTCAGCTACTGATAACATTAATGTCTATGGTGCATGTACTATTTAAATAACCATAGATTGCTCAATTCTTAACCGATTTTCAAACGGGTTGGTTTGCTATAAACATCAAAGATGTAGTTATGATACTGCATACTTATATGCATCATACATGTATCTAAAGATGTTTTTTTACAAACCGCTTGAATCATAGCCACGTTAATAATGCTTGTAATAAACCAAACCGTTTGTAAATCCGTCAATATTTCAGCGAGTTATGAGTATTTTTGTCTGTGCAGATCACTCACCCTCCAACAGCTACCATAGAACGTAACAGAAAGGCTGACTGGGGCAAGATGGCGGCGGTTCAGTGACGCTGGTGACTCCGCCTTAAGCTATCTAGTGTTCTATATATATCTATGGGAAGGAGGAGCTAGATACACGGGACGTTCTCTTCGTCAATTTCCAGAGAAGCAAGCGGACGTGTGGACGCAGAGCTCCTCATAACAAGGACACGCGAAATACGACTCCTGCCACGGTGTGGGAAAGTAACGTCGTATGCAAAAGTTTAGCTTCCCAGTATAGTGATTAAGGTACGTTTGAACCAAGAAGAAGACGTTCGACAGCCGGACTGCACTGTTGATATTCCACGTGCCGCGTTTAGGAATGTATAGGCGGAAGACTAGGGGGTCGCACTGACCAAAGTTTAGCTTCAAATAGGACTAGTAACCTGGTTAGCTCCACGCGTCGCCACGCTGTTTCCAGCCCTCGCCGCCAGACGTCACAGGACTCGACTCGCCTCCAGCCTTCTCCTAGCCGACGGCCAGTCCAGCGATCCACCTGTCTACCACAAGCCCAGCCAGCTCTCCTGTGTATCACACAGGACCGTTTGACGGCCAACCCACGCCACAAACATTCGCTGCGGGGACGGAACAACACTCGGTTGGTATACTCACGGCAGGTACATTTAGCGCTCCAAGCGCCCTGGAATATTACCGGTGAACATTTCCGTTTTCGGTAGCATGCTCGCTAAGAGCGAATATAATAGGGTGCTTTGAACTTCCACGTGCACTAGAGACCAGGGGCGCCCCAACCTTTATTATTTTGTTAATGCCGGCTTGACAAGGTATTTTGTTTCAGTGGTCCCACTCTATTGCATTTGTTGTGTTGTGTTATCGTGCGGTGCATATGGCACAATTGTAGAGATAAGTTGTTTCCACTGTGTGGCTCCCGGAGCGTCCTGCCAACCTCCTCGTTGTTTGTATATGAAAAGCCTATTGACCCGTACAGGGACTTGTTCATGCAGTAAAAGGAGAGGCGTATAAATGGGACCACTGTGTGCGTGTGAATTAATGTGCATTATTGCTTAACTTTTTTTATTTATTAATGTACATTATTGTTTAACCCCTTCTTATCCACGGCCTATGTGTAATTGGGGCAGGTGCTCTGTACAGGTCTCCACCAGTCAACAAGGAAAGGTACTGCTTTGGGGAGAAATTATATCATCTACCATTACTGCCACCAGGTATGAGAGGGTGCGGGACGTATTAGGGGAAGTGTGGGTGTTTGGGGGAATTACTACAGGCGCCCTGGAGGGCAAGAAGGACCAGCGTAGAACCCGTAGGTTAGTAAATCCTAGGCCCCATCCGCCCCTCTGCTAAATCCCAATTCTAGTACTCCTACACTACAGTCGGGGACTCAGCCGGACCCAGATCTGCTGTGCTCCCACTACCTGGTGACAGTTCATATCCACTCTCATAAAGTAGGGATAATCCACCCTTCTACATGTAAATGCACCATTTACCATTTACCTGCTTCCTGCAGTGTTTTCCATTGATGACCCGATGCAGGAGTTCTTCACCTTGACACACAGCGTGGTCCTTGTCCATAACCTAACCTTGTCCATAGCCTAACCTTGTCCATAGTCTAACCTTAACACTCCTAGTCCTTAACCTAACCTAACCATAACCTAAGAAGGAAAACGTCAAAATAGAACCTACAAAATGATAACATGTTGACTAGGAGATCTGTGGCCACCACCAGCGTCCATCAGCAAGGTCCTCTGTGTCTCCAGTTACAATGTCCACTCTTCAGTTGTGTGATGGCTGAGATGTGTGTCCTGCATGGTGTTTACTGTTCTTCTCTTCTACTGGATACAGAGAAACACTACAAGACAAGTCCCATCCATAGGTCCCATCACATGCTTGAGTTGTGTTGAAAATGGAATCCAATAATGAGTGCTACAGTGACACCTAGTGGAGTGGAGATGTTATAGCAAGGCTTGTAGGTTTACACATGTACAGTGGTTCTCTAGTCCAGTGATTCCCAACCTGGGGTCCGCGGACCCCTGGGGGTCCGCCAGGGGGCGCAGGGGGTCTGCCAGACCACAGATGATTTGAGGTCTTTTTTTTTTATTTTTATTTTTTTTATTTTTATTTTTTTATTTTTATTTATCATCAGAAGCATGAATAGTCTCTCCACTACAATAAAAAATAAAGATAAATAAATAAACATCTAGACATGATTTTTGAACGTTAACAGTAGGCTACCGGGTAGCCGCTAAAACGCGAATCAGTTGACTGTATCACTTTCTGTAGCTAGCCTAGCACGCTAGTTAACTTTCTCGGCTCGTCTGCAGTCAGCCGCCAGAGGCGAAAATGTGTGACAAACGAAAAGGAGATGACGGCAGCTCATCTGCAAAAAAAGTTAGGACCTACAGCAATCGCGAAAATTACATCACCATGGGCTTCACTGAGGGACCAGACAAACGACCTGAGTGTGTGATTTGTGGAGAAAAGTTGGCAAACTCGAGCCTGAAGCCCAGCAAGCTGAAGAGACATCAGGCGTCTAAGCACCCAGAAACCGTTGGGAAGGATCCAGACTTTTTTCGGAGGAAAGAACAGTCTCTCAAGGCGAACAAGCCTGTTGATGTTAGAGTAGCGTGGAGCAGGGGTGGCAGTGATTTACAGAAGGCTACCGAAGCCTCCTTTGAGTGTTCGCTTTTAATTGCAAAAGCAAAGAAACCGCACAATATTGGCGAGCAGCTCATCAAACCAGCCTGCATCAAAATGGTTTAGAAACTGTGCGGCCCACAGGTGGCGGATAAACTAAAATCAGTACCACTCTCGAACAATGTAGTGAAAGACCGAATTGATAAGATGTCAAGTGATTGCGAGCAGCAGCTGTCAGAAAAGCTTAGAAAGGGTCCATTTGCCATACAACTTGATGAAACTACAACTGTCGCAGACGAGGCTGTGCTCATCGTTTATGTGCAATATATTGAAAATGAGGATCTGAAGCAGGACATTCTCATGTCAGTCAACCTTACTACCACCACTCGAGGTGAGGATATTTTTACTGCAGTGGATTCTTACTTCATTCAACATAAATGCAAACCGTTCACCATTAGGGCCTGATTTGAGAGGATGAATACAGGATTTGAATATTGGCCAAAATTTTGAAATACATATGGTGCAAGATTAGATTTGTTGATTGAAGGCACAAGTCAAAGAAGCATAGTGGGTCTAATTATGATGCATATGCCTGTGTATAAGCAGTTTGTTATTAAAATGACAAAAAAAAGGTATTAAACCCAGCTAGGACAGATTCTCTCTGCTACTGATTGGAATTTCCTGTCTCATATTTAGTTTAATTTGTTGCATTGATTTGTTCCATAAATGCAAACCGTTCACCATTAGGGACTGATTTGAGAGGATGAATACAGCATTTGAATATTGGCCAAACATTTTGAAATGCATATGGTGCAAGATGAGATTTGTTGATTGAAGGCACAAGTCAAAGAAGCATAGTGGGTCTAATTGTGATGCATATGCCTGTGTATAAGCAGTTTGTTATTAAAATGAAAAAAAAAAAAGTATTTTATGGTATCTTATTAGGAGGGGGTCCGCGAATTTCATCAGAGATGTTTGGGGGTCCCTGGGGGGAAAAAGGTTGGGAACCACTGCTCTAGTCTCAGCATGTCAAGAACCACCATATTGGTGCATAGTGATAGGATTTTATACCAGGGACCATCTGAGAAGACTGTAGTTAGATGTGATTCTGTCCAGAATGAGCCCATAACTGTCTGTACTGTAGGGCAGATAACAGCGTGAGTGAATCCTATACGATCTTAATTGTCATTCATTGGGATTCTAGTGAATGAAATTAACGTGGTCAGATAATGTGGATGTAACATGGTCAGATAAGGTCCTTTTGTTGTTGGCAACAACAACTCATGTGCCAACAATTCCAACAATTCCTCTTAAAAGACTCTTATAATTCATCATGTTAAAACAAGTCACAGTACTGTTTGTTTTGGTCAGTATAATTCATCATGTTAACACTTTGATCGCCATGGTTAAATTCATAATTTACCATCCCTCGCCATCTCTATTTGTCTATGGAGAAGTTCCCCTTCTTTGCAGGGCTATAACTTTTTTAATTGTATTGCTCAATTGACATTACCATGGCCCATTCAAAGTCCTATATCTATTGTTCAGGGTGTATCAACGTTATACTTTTTCATTCACATATTCATACTAAAATACGGTCTAAAGTATAAGTATGTTTTTATCGTTTTCTGCAGCTTTCTCCAGAACTTGATTTATAGCCCCAAATGCATTATATTGATGATCAAATACAGTTTGGTAGGAATCTGTGCGAGATAAAAAATGTCAACTGGACGTGGTTCTAGGAGTTACTACGTATGATCTGATGTTGACCGGATGGGCGGGGGGTCGTTTATAATTCCGTGGGCAACGTTATATCATTCATCTAGTGTGGGTGATATGATCATCAGAGCAGTTAGTAAAGAACACGTTGGAAAATAACGCTGGATCTTACCGTATCTTCCTCGCGCCGTTGGGCGATGAGCGTGGAGCAGAGATATTCCTATTATGGGATGTATAAATACCCGATCCATTTCCAGGTTGTATAATAGTATATACGTCCAAATCATGTTGTTTGTCGAGTTATTTGCACCGATCGGTGTTCACTGTGTCAAGATGGAGTCCTGCTAATGATAGCAAGTGCCCGGACGAAATATGGATGAGCACCACTTCATCCACATGACTTCCTGTTGGGCGATCTGCCGATCGGCCACCAGATGGCGCTCTTGAACCGTTAGAGAGTTGAGTGGAGCTCAGCAGTATATCTCAGGTCCCCGGGGGAGAAATATGATTTCGATCACAGATTTTTGAAATATTGATATCAAAGACGTGTTACGGCGTCTTCGGCAGAATGAGCATGGCGGGCAATGACGAGTTTCGGCGTTTCCGGCGATTAAAGTGTTAAAACAAGTCACAGTGCTGTTTGTTTTGGTCAGTATAATTCATCATGTTAAAACAAGTCACAGTGCTGTTTGTTTTGGTCAGTATAATTCATCATGTTAAAACAAGTCACAGTGCTGTTTGTTTTGGTCAGTATAATTCATCATGTTAAAACAAGTGACAGAGCTGTACTGTTTGTTTTGGTCAGTATAATTCATCATGTTAAAACAAGTCACAGTGCTGTTTGTTTTGGTCAGTATAATTCATCATGTTAAAACAAGTCACAGAGCTGTAGGCCTACTGTTTGTTTTGGTCAGTATAATTCATCATGTTAAAACAAGTCACAGAGCTGTACTGTTTGTTTTGGTCAGTATAATTTTATATTGTATAAATATATTATATAAATATATAATTCAGTATAATTCATCTTTTTGCAAAACTGCTAGTGAAGGGCTACATCTGTTCCTCCCTCCCCAACACACTGGAGCCCCTGCAATTTGCATACCGCCCCAACAGGTCCACGGAGGACTCCATAGCCCATGTGCTGCACACGGCAGCATCACACCTGGACAAGAGGCAGGGGAACTATGTGAGAATGCTATTTATTGACTACATTTACATTTACATTTACATTTAGCTGACGCTTTTATCCAAAGCGACTTACAAGTTCTGTACGACAGGTCATCAGGAAGGGTACAACTCTATCAGCTGAGTAACAATGTTCATCAAAGTGTTGCATGTTACAGTGTAGGTTAGTTTATTAGGACAGCTCAGCATTCAACACCATAGTCCCCTCCAAGCTCGTTGTCAAGCTCAGAGACCTGGGCTTGAACTACGACCTCTGCTCGACAGTGGGTCTTCCTGACAGGAAGACCCCAGGTGGTGAGAGCAGGACACTGCACCTCCTCATCCATTACTCTCAACACAGGTGCCCCCCAGGGCTGTGTTCTGAGCCCCCTCCTCTACTCACTTTACATGCATGAGTGTGGCAAAGCACAACAGCAACACAATCGTCAAGTTTGCTGATGACACAGCTGTGGTGGGCCTGATCTCTGCAAACGACGAGAGGACCTACTGTTAGGGAAATTAACCCGATCAATGAATGTTGTAGACAATCAGGTGAACTCAGTTGATAAGGTTTATTAGCTTACATGGAACCAGGAGAATTGGCGTGGAGAGACCCGGCGAAACCCCTGGCCGGGGGGGTCCCTAAACCGGCTCTTCTCACAAGGGAAAACGATGGTCTATAGGTCTGGGAGTGGGTGTGTCCAGGTGGGAAACAATTGGATTGGATGGGGGGGTCTGAGTTAGGGGATGGAGAGGGTAGGCTTCGCCCAGGTCGGGTTGGAGGGTGGTTCTATGAGGGGGGAGGGGTTGTATTTAGGAGAAGGAGGAGGGGGGGAATGTGGGTTTCAGGTGAGGGGGATGAGGTAAGGGTAAGGAAGGGGGTGGGGTGAGTTAGTGGGACAATAGGTGGGTGGATGGGGGAAGGGTAGACAGAAACTAGTATATTTGGAGGACAGTAGGCTGTGGGGGAGGGGGGAGTTACAGTTATTCCACACTACCTAGGAGAGGTGGAGAACCTGGCACTGTGGTGCCAGGAGAACAGCCTCTCCCTGAACGTCAGCAAAACCAATTAACTGATTGTGGATTTTAGGAGGTCAAGGGCAAAGGACTACAGCCCCCTCAATATCTATGAGGCATCAGTCGAGAGAGTGAACTGTTTCAAATACCTCAGAGTCCACGTATCCGAGGACTTGACATGGACCACACACATAGACAGTGTAGTGAAGAAGGCATGGCAACGCCTATACTTCCTTAGGTGCCTAAGGAAGTTCAAAGTGAGTCAGAAGATCTTAAATAACTTCTAGTATTCTATATAGAGAGCATCCTGACTGGTAACATCCCCTCCTGGTTTGGGAATAACACTGCACACGACCGCAGCAGACTGCAGAGAGTGGCTCGATCAGCCAAACACACAATTGGAGGTTGGCTTCC
Organism: Notolepis coatsorum; assembly: GCF_963971535.1. Classification (NCBI taxonomy): domain Eukaryota; kingdom Metazoa; phylum Chordata; class Actinopteri; order Aulopiformes; family Paralepididae; genus Notolepis; species Notolepis coatsorum. The sequence goes on from NC_140165.1 coordinate 64,225,394, forward strand.
CACTCTCCAGGACACGTGTATATTTTCCCTGACGGAGTTGCACTTCCGCGTTCGGTTTGCGCGATCGGATTGGCCACTGACGTTTTTTTCAGCGCCAATCACGTTACTCCTAACAATCGCGCCAGCAGGCTGTTACCCTAACCTTAACCAACTAACCCTAACCGTAACCCTAACCTTAACCAACTAACCCTAACCCTAACCTTAACCAACTAACCCTAACCTTAACCAACTTCGAAAGAGAGCGATTTCGAAAGAGTCGCCAAGCTTAACCAGTTTGTTAGGAGTAACACGATTGGCGCTGAGAAAAACGTCAGTGGCCAATCAGATTGCGCAAACCGAATGCGGAAGTGCAACTCTGTTAGGTAAAATATACACGCCTCCAGGACATTTACACCAGGCGTTACAGGGCCAAGGCAAAGAGAATAGTCAAAGACTCTAGCCACCCAAACAACTGCCTCTTTGCACTGCTGCGGTCAGGCAAGCGCTACCGGAGTCTCATGGCCAGTACAGAGAGACTCAAAAGGAGTGTAATGGGAAATATTAAAGGACTAAACAATGAGGAGGTCGAGACAGGGCAGCGCTTCCCTGGAATCGCAAGATTCACCCTGTCTGCAGAGTCCGTCCCGCTGCCACCCCGACACCCATCGGTTTAAAATCTAATAAAACTAGTTAAAAAAATATCCCATAAACATCACTCGTCGCCATCTGTAATGGGAAATATTAAAGGACTAAACGATGAGCCGTTTATAAATCATTCTGAGTCATTATTAATAATAATAGGAAAGTTTATTTCACCGTGGCCACAAATGAAAGGACAGTCTACAGTCAGAGACAACATGTTAATACAGTAGCGTCTGGCCATAGACTGACCAAGAGCTCTAGTCAGACGTAATTAAATACACAGTTGTCAGACGTAACATAATATATCAGATATGATGACGAAGGTAAACAAAAATGGTTCTCAGTCACTGGAAGCAACAACAACTTTGTTATGACTGGGGAGATGTTTAGTACATTGGAGTCTTCTTAAAGAGACACACACACATTAACCAGTCAAGCTGGTCACACTGAAAGTCAAGCTGTATAACATGATATCTCAACACAGATCTATAAGGACATGATAATATATTCCACGACAACACCCCCGTCTGATAATTAATCACAATCATTATCACTTCATAAAGACAACAAAAAATATTATCATCCTTAAACCAAAAATAACACAAATTATAATAACGCAGCAAAAACTATTTTTATTATCTAAAAACAAAAGGTCCTCTGGATTGACCCTGTGTCCCGTGCAGAAGAGAAGTTGCCATAACAGCCAACCATCCGTTCGTGTCTCTTTGCAAATGTCCAGACGGTGGTCGAAGGACTTAAGAGTACAGTGTCCAGTCTCTGGTTTTGTCAAGGCCGGAGCAGCTGCACCATATTTCTCTAGCCACCAAGCTGAAAAAATAGAATCACAAAAAAAACAGGAGAGTATCTCGCCAAAAAGAGCATTTCCCATACAAACGTATTCAAAACAAAAACATTCTCACAAAACCCTTTCAGTAGAGCAAAAACAGATTAACAGGAAGAACACGTGACTGCAAACTGCACAGTGCTTGGAATCTCCCCGCAGAGGAAAAGCTCAAGGCTATTCCCTCAGAGGCCGGGAGATAGCTCAAACAAAACAAAACTACAATTTGCAAAAACATCTCCATTCTGAACAAAGTTCAGTACATTATTACCTAATATTTCTGAGATAATGTAATGTGATGTGGGTCAGACTTGCCTCTTAATCAGTTGTTGAATCTCAGGTAGGTCCCCCCCTCTCCGCCACCAAACACCCCCGGGCCGATCCAGTCTGATGGATCCCTCGGTCGTTGCAGATGGTCTGTTCTCTCGCACTGTCCCTGGTTCGTTTCACAACTCAAACAGGCTAACTGTCTTTTCCTCCGACGTTAAAAGCCTGTTGATGAATTGCAGTTAGGATTGAACTGTCTTAGTTCTTCATCTTCGGCCAACGATTCGGCCAGTGATGGGCCAGCTGTTTAGCTGGTAGTAACAGTGGAGCAAGCTGGACAGCTCTCTGCCTCAGTTCGAGCAGTAGGCCAGATGCAGGCTAGAGCAGGCTGGTAGGCATATGCTTCTCCGGGCACAGCTTCCTCTCACTGGGGCAGTGGTCAGTAGGCCCGGCGGTCATTTGTTTGGCACAGAGAAGGAGGCCCCCCCTGAGAAACTACAAAGGAGAGGGGTACATACATAGGTGTACGTGGGAGAGAAGAGACAAAGGAGAGAGATGTGAGTGCCAGCTGGCTGTATATCTCACTATTCCAATCTCTTTTTCTTTTTTTTTCTTTCTCAGCCACGCTTTAAAAAATGTTGCCCGTTATCACACATTATAGACAGTTACACACTAAAACGGTAGAAAGGGTTCACTCCAGGCTTGAAGTTAGGACATTCTATAGTACCTCAACTCAGCTCCAACGAGCAGGGCAGTTTCCCAAGTCATGACAAAAAAAAAAAACTGTCTAACTAAGAGTCTTGTCGGCAAAAAGGTCATAATGATTTCTGCAGGTCACATGAAATTAGATGATCGCCGTTGCTAGCAGCTACTTACCATGCAAGTACTGAACAGGTCAAAACAGACTGAATGGCACATGACGGTAGGTCTGAAAAACATAGGTAAATTCTCCCAACTCACAGTCCCGCGTTCCCGCCTCCTTGTGAGAAAAAAAACCCTTATTGTACAAACAAAAATGGAATTAACCCTCAGAGCACTGCCTCCCTTGTCCATGACCCCATGAGAAAGTACCCTTATACTCTAGTTCTCCTTATCAGGTAAAATAATTAAAGATAATCAACCCCTGTGGAACATACTGTCTCTTTTTCCCTTTACGGCAGGATCACCTATTCACAGCGTTCCAAAGGACCTTTTAAAACCCCAAAACAAATCCTCTCTCAGGATCACCCCTAACACAGCTATCTCCCTCTACTAACAGCCCCTATTTACAATCTCACAGCACAGTCTCAATTCCTGCTTTTTGTGAAAAGCAAATACAGAGCCTGCAGAGCGAAACTAGTGCTATATATATATAATTTTGAAGCCCAAAAACCCCCACCCCTCTTCTTCGGGATGCAGACTTGAACTCAACATATTTTATTATACTGGTGGTAGGCCCCCGCACCCCGTCTATATGGCACGAGGCTAATCCCCCCCTAATACATCCGGGACATACCAAGATTGAGAAACTATAGAAAAAACCATCGCCAGTCTACCAAGTTTAGTTTCGTTTATTCGGATCCCCATTAGCCATTGCCACAGGCATAGGCTACTATTACTGGGGTCCACACAAATCAATACAATACAATAAAATCAATACAATACAATTAATACAATACAATACAATAAAACAATACAATACACCTCAATAACACCTAAAATATTATATAATAAAATATCTAAGTTCACCAATCACACATACCCATCTACTCAATCATGTTTCAAGGCATATATGTTCACTTAAAGCACACCAATACATCTCAATACAATATACAAATATATTAAAAATCTAAGTTCAACAATCACCCATACCCATCTTCTCAATCACCCACTATGTTTACTTAACTGACAGTACCACTCTTTCTTATATGATGTTTAAGGTGTTTTTTAAATTTTGTCTTCAACCCTAGTTAGTGCAGGTGGTAAGGAATTCCATGCAGTCATGGCTCTATACATCACAGTCCTTTTCATTGCATTTGTTCTTGGCATCTTTACAGTACATCTTTCCATTGACACATGCCTGGTGGAGTAACTGTGTCTGTTGATTGTGAATTGTATCTCATCATATAGACAAGCAGGTTTTTTGTTCTTATATATATTTCTAAAAAACATTATGATATTTACATTTAGTCTTTGTTCTACCATTAACCATGACAGTTTTTCATGCATGCTTACTATGTTTGACCTTTTCCTACAATTCATAGCAAGGCGTGCTGCTTTGTTCTGTGTCATTTGTAGTTTTCCCAGTTTTTCTCTTCCAGCACTTCCCCAGATCCCCGGACAGTAATCCAGATGTGAAAGGATCAGAGCCTGGATAACATGGATCACCGACTCTGGAGTTAGGAATTCTGCACATCTTCTAATTAAAGCCAGCCCTCTCCCCATCTTTTTTGTTATGTTATTTATATGCATAGACCAGTTCAGATGACTGTCCAATGTTATACCTAGTAGCTTTGCTTCTTCTACCTGTTCAATTTCAGTTCCCCCCATTATTATTTTTAATTTTGGATTATCAATTAGCATATGGTGTGAACCAATTAAAATACACTTTGTTTTTGCTATTTTTAAAACCATTCTATTTGCTCTAATCCACTCTTCTACTTTTTGTAGCTCTTTATTTAGTGCCACACCCAGATCTTCCACAGAGGAGGATGCCATGTACAGGGTTGTATCATCCGCATATATAGCCACCTTTGCTTTCTCTAAAATTAACGGCAAATCATTTGTATAAATGGTGAATAACAGAGGTCCAAGGCAGCTTCCCTGCGGAATTCCATACTTAACATTTTTCGCTTCAGATAGGCTTCCGTTAAAAAATACTCTCTGTTTTCTACTGTATAAGTAGCTAGTTATCCATGAAACTGACGATGAAACAAAGCCATAGTGTAGCTGAGGGGTACAATTCCCTGACTGTATTGTTAGATATGATATTTAATACCACTACCTCATGTACTTTAACTTCTGGCCACCCAGTACAAGATATAAGTATGATGAACACTTTCCCACCTGATGAAACGAACCAACACAAATGTACCAAATCGAATATTTAATACAGCAAAAGGTATATACAACATTCACTTAATTACATTTATGATTTGAAATATTGAATATGCACTTTTATGGCAAATGAGTATTCGTAGGTAAATCAACATTGAATGTCCAATCTCTGGTTGCGCAGGGAGTAAGTATACAACCTGGAATATTTAGGAAACGATAGCGATGGTACTTAAATGATTATAGCTGGATACACTAAGGGGGGGGGGGGGGTCCCGCTGGTTGTAAGACAGTAGGAGGGGGGGGTTAGAGAAGCCGCTGGCGGTATCCCATCTGGCCGACGGTGTCTTGGGAGAATCCAAAGTCTTAGACACAGTGCCCACAGAACCTCGGGCCGCAGACGAATACAGCTGGACCCTCTGTGGAACGGTATCTGCCGGTCCACAACGGAGAGACGTGGTGCGACCTCACGTGTAGAGCGCCGCCTCACCTGGAGTCCTCTCCGGGGGGTAATTCCAACACTCGACAGTGTTGGCCTTTATCCATGGAATAATCAAAGCACACAAAGCATAATCCAAAAGCCGTGGAAGGCTCGCCGTCGTCGGGTAGAGTAATCCAATATACAGGTCCAGTCGCTCTTGACCCGGAGCTCCTCGGATGCAATCACCACTAGGGGTCTGACCAGCCTGGATAAGCGTCCAGATAACGTCAGGAACGATGGGGGTACTGATAACTGTAGAACTTGAACCGAACAATGCACCATACATAAATAGACTATTATTAGCTTAATAGAATACGTCCAACTCGACGGTATGGTGCCAAACTATGACCATTCAACTATTAATCTACACGATATCTCAATGCCTATTCTGGGCCAAGTAGGCCCTACTACACCGCACGTGCATCGTGGGGAGGCTTTTGCGTCTGTCACTCTGTTGGAGGGTAAAGAACTGGACTAAAAGGAAGTTCTACTTTACGAGCGCCATATATATATGCGCTATGAACAAATAGTACCATTCGTATCTCGCCCGGCATATTACTGCGCGGAACCGGGGGTTGCCTCGACATGTTAGGCGGCACGATTGAACTTGGACCTAGGGGTATGGCAACCTGGCGCCAGGTTCTCGTCCAATGGTAGAATGAAACTATTATGGGCTGTTTAGTAGAAACGGGGATATTCAATGCATATTGTACAAGGAATATACAGGGGATATCAAACGATATACAAACACAACTAAATATATATACATAAATAAATATACATATTCGGTTTAATCTGATCCTTCACAACAGCCGCCCCCTAATTAGTCCCACCTAATTAGCTAAGCAGAGACAGATTAACCGCACTGTCTTCCACTCAAGGTCCGCTGTAAGGTCAGTCAACTCACAAAGTCATAGGGTCATGGTCATCATCGATAGTATCTGGGAGTCGGGGCAGTTCTATGAGCCTCGCCACGGGCCGTGTGTAGGTGCGCCCTTGGACGAGTACTTCAGCTGCTCGGACCTTGCCATCGGCACCGGTGATCACTTTGCTTACGCGGCCAGCCGGCCACATAGCTCTGGGGAGTGACTGGTCAACTATCATAACGACTGTTCCTTCTGTCAAATTGTCTCTCTCTTTTACCCACTTCTGGCGGGTCTGTAGAGACGGTAGGTAGTGAAGTAGGAAGCTGCTCCAAAACTTGTCAGCTAGTACTTGGCTGTACCTCCACATTCTTCGGCCGTTCGCTTCTTCGGGCCTGTACATTGTCTGGGGTAGCGCGGGGTCCAGCCGCCCCATTAGGAGTGTGTTGGGGGTGACTGGGTCGACATCTGCTACATCACTGGAGACGTAACTGAGGGGCTTTGAGTTCAATACTCCCTCGATCTCCGTGAGGACTGTCATTGAGGGGCTTTGAGTTCAATACTCCCTCGATCTCCGTGAGGACTGTCATTAGGACTTCCTCTGCCACAGTCTGGGCTCCGAGTACGGCATACAGGGCTGTCTTTATAGAACGTACTTCTCGTTCCCAGGTTCCACCGAAGTGGGGTGCGTTCGGGGGATTAAACTGGAAGTCAATCTGGGCTGGAGCGAGGTGGGTCTTAAGTTCTGGGCCCATAGCTTGGAAGCTCTCTCTCAGCTCTCTTTCTCCGCCTTTGAAGTTGGTCCCGTGATCAGACAACAATGTAGACGGTTGTCCTTTCCGTGATATGAATCTCCGGAAGGCCATAAGGAATGAGTCTGTGCTCATGGTCGGAAGGAGCTCGATATGTATCGCTCTGGTGGTCATGCATTTGAATACAATACCCCACTGCTTCTCGGTGCCTCTTCCTCTCTTTATATACAACGGGCCAAAACAGTCCATGCCTGTGGAGTGGAATGGCTTGTCGCCGATTCGGAGGCGACAGGGGGGTAGGTCAGCCATCCGTGGTATGCTGGGCTGCGCGCGCCACTTACGGCAGTCTAGACAGGTTCGCTGGAAGCGCCGTACTGCTTCTCTGCCTTGCAATATCCAATAACGACGTCTGATCTCCGCGAAGACTCTCTCTGCTCCTGCGTGGTGCACATCCTCGTCGTATTTCTTTATGATCAGCTCTGTGACCTTGTGTCGGCTGTTCAAGACGATCGGGTGCTTAATGTCATCTGGTAGATCGGGGGCTCTCCGCAGGCGACCACCCACTCTGATGAGATTATGTGCGTCACTCTCTGGTGCCAGGTGAATCAGTCTGCTGTCTGATGGGACGGGGTTTCCTCCCTGTAGACAGTCTAGCTCATCGGGGAACGAGTCTCTCTGGGCTCGTTGTAGTAGAAGAAGTTCTGCTTCTTCGTAGTCAGCTGCTGACATGTCAGTGGTGGACTGAATCTCTGGGTGGTGCCGCAGGAATGTTCTTTGTTGCGCACTCTCTAGGGTAATGCAGTCATCTATGTTCGGGTCTGTGGAGGCGACAGTGCTCAGTCCACAGAACATAGGCTTCTTGTTCTCAGCCTCCTCGCTACTTGCTTCCCTCGGGGTGGGCGTAGGCCAATCTCCTTCCAGGAGCTGGAGGAATGCTGGTCCGTCACTGTAGATGTTGCGACGGGTTAGGTCATCCAGGGACATTCCCCGGGTGATGACGTCAGCTGGGTTGTGTTTGGTATCCACATACCTCCAGCTTGCTTCTTCTGTTAATTCCTGAATCTCGGTGACTCTGACTCCCACGAAGACTTTGTATCTGCATGAATCAGACTTAATCCATGTGAGTACTGTCGTGGAATCTGACCACAAGATTGTTCTATGCACCGGAATGGTGAGTTCACGTTGGATTAACGTGGCTAGATGCGCTCCTGCGAGGGCTGCGCAGAGCTCTAGACGTGGGATAGATTGTTGCTTACGCGGGGCTATTCTTGAGCGGGCCAGTATGAAAGCAGTGTGTATCTCTCCTCCCATCTCTTGGGCACGCAAATAAGCAACCGATCCGTAGGCTACTTCGGAGGCATCGCTGAAGACGTGTAGCTCAATCTCGCATGTCTCTGGCCTCACTGTGGATGGGAAGTAGCTGCGGCGTATATTGACACCTGGGAGTGAGCGGAGTTCCGTCTCCCACTCTCTCCATGTTGAGGCAAGGTGTGCGGGTATTGGGTCGTCCCAGCCCTGGTCCTTGTCCCATAGTGCTCGTACAATCATCTTTGCCCTGGTGGTGTAGGGTAGAATACATCCCAGCGGGTCATATTGTCTGGCGAGTGTTCTGTACACACTCCGTCTGGTGGTCGGTATCGCCGCCGACCTTCCTTGCTCTGGAGCCAAGGGTTTGTGTCTATAGTGGAGCGAGTCTGTTTTGAAGCGCCAGACTAATCCTAGTGTCATTTCTTGGGCTTCTCCTGGGATTGTCGCCATCCAGGTCTCGCTGCTGGCAGCCTTGTCTGCGGAGGAGAGGCTGCGCAATACGTGCAGGTCACTGCTGGCCCACTGCCTGAGATCAAAGCCTCCTTTTATTAGGGAGGCGCGTAACTTGATTAGGAGAGCCTCGGCTTCTTCTTGAGTCGAGACGCTTTGTAGACAGTTGTCTACGTAGAAACTGTTCTTCACACTGTGTTGGACCTCTTCATCTGCTGCTGGGTCCTCTGTGACGTGTTTCTGTAGTGCAAATGTAGCACAGCACGGGCTGCATGTGGTTCCGAAGGGGAGTACTTCCCACTGGTAGATGGATGGGTTCTCATCTCCGATCTTCTCTCTCCATAGGAACCGTAGCAGAGGCTTGTCCTCCTCTACTAGTCTCACTTGCAAGAACATCCCTTTGATATCCCCGCTTATAGCCACCTTGTCCTGGCGGAAGCGCAGTAGCACGCCTAGTAGGGAGGGGCCGAGTGTGGGGCCGGGCAAGAGCTCTTTATTCAGATTTTGGGATCCGATCTGGTAGCTGCAGTTAAACACAATGCGATCCTTGCCATTGTGATGGACCTTGTGATGCGGCACGTACCATGATTCGGTCGTCTGATCGGCCTCTTTAATGTCAATCTTTGTTACGTGTCCCGCTGTGATTAGCTTCTCAATCTCAGCTCGGTACACACTCTGTTGAGCGGGGTCTTTGGCTAGGCGCCGCTCTGTGTTCAGTAGATAGCGCTCCGTGGCGTCTTTCTTTGCGTGAAAGGGGGGCATTCCCTCTCGCCTCAGGAGTGGAGTTGCGTATCTCATCACTCCGCCGACTGTGACTCTCTTTGTCCCCTGCTCGAGTAGGTGGATGGCGTAAATGTCTTCTTTAGAGCGAATGTCTTTCTTTTCGTTCTTAAAGGGCATTGTCTCTAGGGTCCATAGCCTCTCGACATGCTGCAGGAGAGTGGTGTCTTCTTCTGTCGTTCTGGAGTGGAAGCAGCTAGTGGCTGCGGTTCGGTTGAGAGATTTAGCGAGGGGGCCTTGTAATGTCCATCCTAGGCGGGTCTCGACTGCTGCAGGACAGCCTCGGGGGCCTGTATGGACCCGGTCAATCGGGACTATGAGTTCTGCATGGTCGGAGCCTATCAACAGGGTCGGGGTAGCGCCGTCTATGAGCGGGATAGGTAATTGGCGCAGGTGCACATATTTATCCATCAACTTGGTGACAGGGTAGGTGTACTGCGAGAGTCCTATTTCTTGGCTGGTAAAGGCATTTGTGATCTTGTACCGTCGCTCTGGCTGCCCGTTGGCTGCGATAGTGAAGGAGACATTCTCGCCCTTTATCGTCTTTAAATCTCTTTTTATTGTCCGAATCGTCATTTCGTTCTTGCTCCCCCGCAGTCCCAGTTGAGTCGCAGCGGAGGCGAGCAGAAGGGTCTTCTCTGACCCGTCATCAAGGACGGCGTAAGTGTCCATGACTTTATCCTGGTAGCTCAATGTCACACGGACTACCTTTAAGAGCACTTGAGCTCCGTTGCTGCTGGCGGGGTCAATGTACATGACACTTGCCTTGGTGCCGCTCCGTGGTGCAGGTATAGGCCGTCTTCCGTTACTATCGTGTAGTATATCTAGATGGGCTCCATCGCACCGGCTGCACCTTTTCTTTAGGCGGCATTCGGCTGCCATGTGGGGCCGCGCACATCGATAACAGCGCCGGTTGGACTTTATCCATTGGCTCACTTCTTCTGCATTCATCTTTGTGAATGAGTCACATTGTGACAGCCAGTGTTCTTTCTCACAGTAGGGACACGCTATCTTCCACTTCTCCTTTCTCGAGGGGGTGCTGTGACTCTTACTGCTCGGTACTGACTCTGATTGGTGCATGACAGTCACCGATCTTCTTCCATCACTTATTCTCCTGGGTCCCTCTCTGGAGCTTGGCGTGCTCCGCCCGAAGGTGTCCAGTCGTAAGCTGCTGACCTCTCTCGCCAGGAAGTCGGCCAGATCAAGGAGGGATGGCTCGGGGCCGTCGGGATCTCGGTAGTCCCTCTGCCGCCGAAAGCGCTCCTGTCTTGCGGGTGGCAGCTTCTCCAAAATCCTCTCAACGTTAGAGTTGGCGTACAGCTCATGCCTGCCCTTCTCCCGTTGAGCTCCCAGCATCCCCACCAGGGACTGCACTTTGATTGACAGGTCGTCTAGTGAGCGATTGTCTGTGGCTGGGGGTAGGCGGTCAATATGCCTTATCTCCTGGATTACGTAATCCCATATACGTCCATATCTTTGATCCAGCGCTGCAAGGGCCGCTGTGTATGGGGTCGAGGAGGTAGCATAGGCTAGCGCTATATTGTGCGCTCGCGGTACTTTCAGGTGCTTCAATAATATTGCATACTTGTGGCGTTCATCAACGACATCCACCATCATTGTCTCTAAACACATCCGGAGCTCCGTGTACTGTGCTCGACTCTCATAGGCGAAGTCTGGGAATGACGGCGTGGCGTTGTATGACGCCGTGGATGGCTGATACATCGGCGAGCGTTGGGGGAGAGACCTCCTGGGCGAGTCCCCTCTTGCGCCTCGCTGTGGGCTGGTACTGGCAGGGTACCATGGCCCGCTGGTCCAGGTACTGTTCCTCGGGGCTGGTCGTGCGTCGTGCTCACCCGTAAATAGAGTCGGGGGTCTGTAGCGCAGCGCCGCGGGGTATAGCCTGGACTGTATGGGACCTCCTGGTCCGGTGGAGTACTGTGCTGTCGTCGGGCTTGGTTCTCCTCTTCTCCCTCTTCTTCTTCTATCAAATCTTCCAGATCTTGTAATCGTTTATTTAGCTTCTCCGCAGTGTAGGCAGCTCCTTCCTTGTAGCTGGGTCTCGCTTGGACTGGTATGGGAAGGGGGTCTGCGGGGGGTCTAGACTCGGTCTGTTGGTCAAGTTCAGGGTCGCTTGCTCGTTGCGGTGACGCTGCTCTTGACTGCTGTCTCGACGAGTTCCTTGAGCCCCTGGCGGAGGGAGAGGGAGTTGTCCTTTTGATCAGCTGCTCTATTAGTTGCGCTTGTAGTCTGTCGCGCTCTGCGTCTCTTTGGGCACCGGCAGCGGTGCGCTGGGCGTCGGCGGCGGCGCGCTCTGTTTCTCTTTGGGCACCGGCAGCGGCGCGCTGGGCGTCGGCTCGGACTCTTGCCATATTCTCTTCCATCTGGAAGCGTCTCATCTCCAGACTTGTGCGCTGTTCTTCGCTCCGTTGCTGTGCTTGGAGGTGTTCGCGCTCGCTGGTCGCCTGGGCTTGGAGACGTTCGCGCTCGCTAAGCGTCTGTGCTTGGAGCCGATCGCGTTCGGTAGAGGCTGTCAGGCTGACGAGGAACGCCTGTTGTAGTATCCTCTCCGCTTCGCTGGGGGAAGGCGGTAGTGGAGGTGAGCCGCTCCTGCGTGAACCGCTCCTGGGGGTACTCGTTGGGGAGTCCTGGAGCTCTAGTTCCTCGGCGCTCTCCTCTTCTTCTTCCGTGCAGAGTTCTCTCTCTGTAGGGTTGTCTTCCTCCCGGGGCTTGTCGGGGACTACTTCTTTAGTAGTGGCGGGGGGTAAAGGCATGTCAATTCCCTCCTGGTCCCCACCGTGGGCTTGGTCAGTTACATTAGGACCTACTAGGGCCTCTGTGGTCGGGGAAACCTGGTCGTTAAGGTCAGACATAATTTTACTTTCTACTTTTACCACGTTTACCGTTTGTCGAAGGCTAGGTAGTTGACTGACAGTGTAAGCCTCTAAGTACTGAGGTGTCTGTCGTCTGCGCTGCGGGCGTTCTAGGTTAGGAGGATCGTTTCGTGGAGTGTTCATCATAGGCCATTTCGATATTAATAACACTATATTAATATTACACTAGTTACCATCCGGCTCGAAGGACCAATTGTAGCTGAGGGGTACAATTCCCTGACTGTATTGTTAGATATGATATTTAATACCACTACCTCATGTACTTTAACTTCTGGCCACCCAGTACAAGATATAAGTATGATGAACACTTTCCCACCTGATGAAACGAACCAACACAAATGTACCAAATCGAATATTTAATACAGCAAAAGGTGTATACAACATTCACTTAATTACATTTATGATTTGAAATATTGAATATGCACTTTTATGGCAAATGAGTATTCGTAGGTAAATCAACATTGAATGTCCAATCTCTGGTTGCGCAGGGAGTAAGTATACAACCTGGAATATTTAGGAAACGATAGCGATGGTACTTAAATGATTATAGCTGGATACACTAAGGGGGGGGGGGTCCCGCTGGTTGTAAGACAGTAGGAGGGGGGGGTTACAGAAGCCGCTGGCGGTATCCCATCTGGCCGACGGTGTCTTGGGAGAATCCAAAGTCTTAGACACAGTGCCCACAGAACCTCGGGCCGCAGACGAATACAGCTGGACCCTCTGTGGAACGGTATCTGCCGGTCCACAACGGAGAGACGTGGTGCGACCTCACGTGTAGAGCGCCGCCTCACCTGGAGTCCTCTCCGGGGGGTAATTCCAACACTCGACAGTGTTGGCCTTTATCCATGGAATAATCAAAGCACACAAAGCATAATCCAAGAGCCGTGGAAGGCTCGCCGTCGTCGGGTAGAGTAATCCAATATACAGGTCCAGTCGCTCTTGACCCGGAGCTCCTCGGATGCAATCACCACTAGGGGTCTGACCAGCCTGGATAAGCGTCCAGATAACGTCAGGAACGATGGGGGTACTGATAACTGTAGAACTTGAACCGAACGATGCACCATACATAAATAGACTATTATTAGCTTAATAGAATACGTCCAACTCGACGGTATGGTGCCAAACTATGACCATTCAACTATTAATCTACACGATATCTCAATGCCTATTCTGGGCCAAGTAGGCCCTACTACACCGCACGTGCATCGTGGGGAGGCTTTTGCGTCTGTCACTCTGTTGGAGGGTAAAGAACTGGACTAAAAGGAAGTTCTACTTTACGAGCGCCATATATATATGCGCTATGAACAAATAGTACCATTCGTATCTCGCCCGGCATATTACTGCGCGGAACCGGAGGTTGCCTCGACATGTTAGGCGGCACGATTGAACTTGGACCTAGGGGTATGGCAACCTGGCGCCAGGTTCTCGTCCAATGGTAGAATGAAACTATTATGGGCTGTTTAGTAGAAACGGGGATATTCAATGCATATTGTACAAGGAATATACAGGGGATATCAAACGATATACAAACACAACTAAATATATATACATAAATAAATATACATATTCGGTTTAATCTGATCCTTCACAACACATAGTCTTTAAGTTTCTCCAGTAGTATTTCATGATCCATAACATCAAATGCTGCACTGAAGTCTAACATCACTGATCCTGCTAATTTCTTTCTATCAATATCCATTAGACAATCATCTACTAGCTGTGTCAACGCTGTCGCTGTTGAGTAACCATCCCTATAGGCATGCTGAAAATCAGTATTCAATTCATTGTCATTGAAGTAACTCTGAATTTGTGTAAACACTATTTTCTCCATTATCTTCGCTAACACTGGCAAAATGCTCACAGGGAGACTGTTTGCACCCGACAGGTTGACTTTTGCATTTTTCTGTAAAGGAATGATTTTAGCCTCCTTCCAGACTTTTGGACATATACCATATTTAATGCTTTGATTTATAATATGTGTGACCGTACCTGCTACATGCTTTGCTGAAACCTTCAGTAGTCTACCATCCATGTTATCCAGGCCTGCTGGTTTTTCCTTTTTTATATCTGACAACATTTCCTCCACCATTTTAGTGTCAACAGAACATAGACAAAATGAGCATTTTTTATCTTTCATAATCCTTTCTAATATGTTATCATTATATTTTACATTACTCATACACATATTATTCCTTAGAGTTTCAACCTTACACAAGAAGAAGTCATTGAAATACCGAGCTATATCAACAGGCTTTGTTATAAATGCCCCATCAACCTCAATAAAGCTAGGTACATTGTTATTCCCCCTTCCTAGTACAGTGTTAAATGTTTTCCATAACTGTTTACTGTCATTTTTCACTTCAATTATCTTAGCTTGAAAATAGCTTTTCTTTTTCTTTCTATTCCACTTTGTGACACAATTTCTAAGCTTGCGGTAGTTCTGCCAATCAACCAGACATCCAGACTCGCATGCTTTACTTTTTGCTGCATTTCTTTCTGCCATACAATCTTTTAATTCTTCATCTAACCAGGGTGCCCTTACTGTTTTCACTGTACACTTAACTATAGGCGCATGTCTGTCTGCTACTTGGATAAACCTCTTCATAAATATACTTAGTGCTTCTTCTGGGTTATCCTCTTTATATACATCATCCCATGATATGTTTTCAATATCTTTGACAAATTCCTCTTCCCTGAAATTCTTATATGATCTTTTATGTATAATCTTAGGTCCAGCTTTTGGTATTTTTGCCTTTCTAGTGAATGCTATAATATTATGATCAGTGCATCCTATATTAGCTGATATAACTTTTGAACATAGCTCTGCACTATTAGTGTACACATGGTCGATGCATGTAGAAGATTTTCCAGCCTTGCTTGTTTGCGTTCTAGTTGGTTGGTTGACCAGCTGTACTAGATCACATGCATTCACTATGTCTACTAGTTTTTTCTTTAGTGAGCAGTGTACAGAAAACCAATCAATATTCAGATCACCTAATAAATACATTTCATTTTTCCCATCAGAAACTTTATCAATCATCTCACATACATTGTTCATATATACAGCTTTTGCATTTGGAGGTCTATAGCAGCATCCTATCAAAATAGGCAAGGAAGATGGACCTGTAACCATATCACTTCAATTTCTTTTGACATAAAATCATTCCTTTGTTTCACAGGAATGTGATTCTGTACATACATCATTACACCTCCTCCAAATCTATTTCTATCCCTCCTATAAATACTATATCCCTGAATCAATACCTCATCATCATCAAATGACTGGTCCAAGTGAGATTCAGACACAGCCATAATGTGTATGTTGTTTACATGTAACAGACATCCAACTTCCTGTACTTTATTTCTAATACTATTTATATTTATATGTGCAATTTTTAGCCCTTTATTTGGAATGTTAAGTAATTCAACATCCATATTAAAGTATAAAAGTTGATTAAAAACGCATTGTCCTGTGCCTACAAGACCTTATGGTACCTCTTATTCATGTTGTTCACCCTGTATTGACGCCATCCCTCTTAGGCTGTTGCTTCGTGCAGGGTGTGTGATCAGCTGGTCTGATGGCACCTACTTTGGTTGAGACTTGGAGGCTTTGTTGTTGGCCAGGTGGCTGTTGAATATCTTCCTGGTCATCAGCCCGCTTCTTTACTGGTGGGCTGGTCCCAGATTCTGAGCTTAGTGATCCAATTTCCCTCTGTCGCTTCGCGCTTTGCAGGTTGGAAATAAGCTCGAATTGATGATGGGTCAACTTCTGTCTTACTTCCAGAAGAGTTGGGTCTTTGACTGGTTGTCCTGGTGTTCTCTTTGACAGGTTTGTCTTGACTCTCTTCATGTCCTTTCATTGCTCTCTTGTTCTCCTTCTTTTTCTTCTTTTTCGGTTCGTTTTTCTTCTTGGTCACGTCTGTAGCTACAGTAGGGACCTCATCTCCTTTCCCCTCCATGGTTTGAGATGCAGTCACCTCCTCCAACTCCTTCACCTCCTCCATCTCAGACTCCCCTTCCTCACTCTCGATTGGCTCTGTCACATCTTTAGAGGGGGGAGGTTTTTCCACATACTTGTTGTAGGTCTCCTCAATGACTCTAATCGACTCTTCAGTGTCTGGACTGTATTTTGGGTTACGTTCACTGTCATGTGTCGGCTTGCCATGCTGTTGTATGTTTATCTGTCCATAGTAGAAGACCTTAACCCAGTGTGTACCCATCTTCACAGACCGAGGAATGTTCTTGGAGGGCATGGCTTCTATGTAGACCATCCGGTCTCCATTGGAACAGTTTGTCAGCTGGTTGTTGTATCGAATCATTCGTTTCATGACATTGCCTACCATCTTACACCCTCTTTGACTAAAAAACTCAGTCACAATGCTATCATCAGCAGATTCAGGTAGCTCTTTAATGTTGATCTGAACTGCATTCTGATTAGCCATGCGTGATTTAAGGCTAAAAGGGTTGTCATCTTTCAGGTCAATATGTATTCCACGAACCACAATTCCTCTCATAAGTAGTTTGGCTCTTGCTTCTTTATCACGCAGGTAGATACGCCAGAGTGCTCCAACTCTTTGCACTGACCTTAGATGATTTGGGTGGACCTCCTGTATGAGGCAGTGGTAGATCTATCCTTCTCTCACTGGTTCCTTTATGGACTCATCTCTTGTTAGGATTTCCCTCTCCATAATGAAGACAGGGAGGATTGCTTCATTTGTCAAGTTGCGCCCAGCCACCACACTCCATGTGTCCTCTTTGGCTGGGCCCGACTCAGCCATGTTGCCTTGTTTGTGTCACCGATGTCTGTTTACTTGTTGCCAGATGCCTGTTTCCAAGCTCCAGCCGAGAGGCAGGAGCTGGAAAACACAACTGCTCCACAGCCCAAAGTCCTATGTAGCACAGGTCCAAAGTTTAAAAAAGAATTCCACTGAAAATGAGTATGAAAATTAGGTTTTTGTCCACAAAAATTCAGGGTGAAAATACAAAATGGCCGTCCCCTGGTGTATGGTGCCTGGCTGCTGCTAGGCCTCACTCAGATGGAAACTGGAGTTTAGGCTCAATCCAAATTCAGTCCCTGATTTGAATTAAAAATCAAAACTGTTCCTTTGCAAGTTTAAAAAATCCACTTATACACCACTGATGAAAATTGGTTCAAAGAAATACTGAGGATTGTCTAGATTTTTGATAGATTGTTCCAACACTACTTGACCCTAAAACCACACACGTCGGCCAAGCACAGTAATATACCAATACAATGAAAAAATAACCACTGCAGAGCACATAGTAATATACATTTAAAAAATTGCTCTGACCGGCACCATGTTCTAGTTTAGACCTCTAATTATAAATTTAAAAACAAAAATGTTTTAAACAAAAATCAGAATGTCAACAGCTCACCGAGTGTTCCTTATCACGCATCCCCAAGGTCCATGCCGGAGGCGACAGCCAAGCGGACGGCGCAGACGGTCCTCTCCCCCCCAGTGCACGGAGGAGGTCGAGACAGGGCAGCGCTTCCCTGGAATCCCAAGATTCACCCTGTCTGCAGAGTCCATCCCGCGGCCACCCCGACACCCATCGGTTTAAAATCTAATAAAACTAGTTAAAAAAATATCCCATAAACATCACTCGTCGCCATCTGTAATGGGAAATATTAAAGGACTAAACGATGAGCCGTTTATAAATCATTCTGAGTCATTATTAATAATAATAGGAAAGTTTATTTCACCGTGGCCACAAATGAAAGGACAGTCTACAGTCAGAGACAACATGTTAATACAGTAGCGTATGGCCATAGACTGACAAAGAGCTCTAGTCAGACGTAATTAAATACACAGTTGTCAGACGTAACATAATATATCAGATATGATGACGAAGGTAAACAAGAATGGTTCTCAGTCATTGGAAGCAACAACAACTTTGTTATGGCTGGGGAGATGTTAGTACATTGGAGTCTTCTTAAAGAGACACACACACATTAACCAGTCAAGCTGGTCACACTTCTTTCATGGAAAGTAGCCTATACCAGGCAAATCCACGAAATGGTGGAGAGAGGAGCTGCCGTGAAACTAACTAGGTCTATGATGAACCAATGGAAAGGAGCAGTATGGTACGTGAGTCACTTGACCGCACCGAACCCACACTCCGTCACCACTCCAGTACGAATCGTCTGGGACAGTAGCCAAAAATACAGAGGTGTAAGCATGAACAATATCCTACTGAAAGGTCCTGATGTGCTGAACCAAATCCGTGCAGTACTCCTCAGATTCCGAGAGGGAGAACATGCAGCCATCGGTGACATCAAAAAGATGTATAACTCAGTGTGGCTTGAAGAGGAGGAAGTTCATGTACACCGCTTTCTATGGAGAGACTCACCGCAAGACGAGATAGAAGATTACGCCGTCGTCAGGGTGAACATGGGAGACAAGCCGGCCGGATGTATCGCCCAAGTCGCTATGCGAGAGACCGCATACCTCCCTCGGTTCTCCCTCCTAACAGAGGAAAGATCTGTCATCGTGGACAACAGCTACGTGGACGATCTCCTCGTATCACACAATGACTCTCACAGACTGGAAGAGATCCTTAAGGGGGTCGAAGTCATCTTGAAGGCAGGCGGCTTCCACCTCAAACCCTGGGTCCGATCTGGTCACAGTGGGAGGCATGACACCCCGGAGACCAAGGCACAGACCCTAGTTCTACCGAACCAACTTAAGGATGAAGATAACAAGGCTTTGGGAGTCGGCTGCCTTGTTCAGGAAGATAAGCTCTTCGTAATGGCATTCATCAACTTTTCCCGGAGAAGGCAAAAGATGAGGATGGAAGCAGATCTAGCCGAAGAAAATATCATAGAGAGGACGCCTAACCCTCTGACACGCCGAGTCCTACTCAGCCAAGTCGCAGGACTGTATGACCCGATTGGTCTCGCAACTCCACTCAAGCAGAAGGGAGTGATCCTAGTGAGAAGAGCATTCCAGGATTACCAAGGACACTTGGGACCAGCCACTATCAGAGGAGCTCCGAGAGAAAGCAGTGGAGTTGTTCAAGGAATATGCTCGCCTGAGCCGCGTCACATTCCCAAGAAGTATCACGCCCGCCGGCTGGTTGGGCAAGCCATGGGGGATCACGTTCTCAGACGGGAGCTGTGATTCCTATGGCGCAGTAGTGTATCTACGATGGGAGACGTCTGGGGGAGCAGTTGCCCGGCTAGTGGAGTCAAAAGCGAAGCTGGCCCCTCTTGACCTTAGAGGTGATCCAGTAAAGGCGGAAATCTGTGGGGCGGTGTTCGCATCCCGTCTAAAAAAGTATGTGCTTAAACATGGAAGAATCAAAATCGAAAGATGGTTCCACTTCGTCGACAGTCAGACGGTGCTGGGAGCCATCCAAAGAGAAAGCTATGGCTTTCAGACATTCTTCACGAATCGGGTCGGAGAGATCCAGAAGGCTGGTCCCGTCACTGATTGGTGGTGGGTACCAGGAGAACGCAATATTGCTTACCTGGTCACAAGAGGCCACTGCTCCCCAGAGCTACTCGGAGAGGATTCTGCGTGGCAGTGCGGCCCTGACTTCCTCGCCTACCCCGAAGAGGAATGGCCAAAGAAATCAGCCTCAGAGGTATCTACCGCTGCGAGAGACGCAGTAAGTAGGCTTCAAAGAAAGGCCTTCACAGTTGCTATCACAAGAGCGCAAGCAAAGACAATGCTTCCCCTTGCCAGCTCAGGGGAAGAGAAGAAAACAGCCACAAAAGAAGAATCAGATATCATTATCTCGCCAAACAGAAGCCCCGACAAACTTTGGGGCGGGCTCTCGTAGGCCAGATAAACCCAAGGAGATACAGTTCTCTCAAGACACTCTGCAACGTCGTCGGCTTCATCCGAAGGGCACTGAAGTTCTGGGCGACAGTAAAAACCCGGAAGGCCCAAACGACGAAAGCACGTTTGCCAACCCACACATTGTTAAAGTGGGAGGCATTAACTGTAAACGAACTGCAAAGCGCATTCAGAGAACTATGCCTGGCCGCACAGGAAGGCGCATAATTCCCCGTGACCACACTAGACAGACTTGTGGTCCACAAAGAGGAGGACTCCAAACTCTTGCTGTGCCACGGCAGAGTTCAAGCCATGGCCAAAGAATGGCCTGGGGTGCCCTAACTTCCCTACAGGGAATGGGTGAGCATCCTCCTGGCAGAGGAAGCTCACAGGGCAAACCATGAGGGCATTGCAGGAACCCTCTTGCGCATGAGGGATAAAGCCTGGGTTGTGCAGGGGCCAAGAGTAGCCCGAAGCACAATTGACTCGTGTATACACTGCCGAAAGATCAAGGCAAAAATGTGACGTCAAATCATGAGCGAACTCCCCCCGGAGCGCACAGAGCCGGCCGCACCATTCGAGTATACCACGTTGGACCTCTTTGGTCCCTACACGATCAAAGACTCAGTGAAAAAGAGACTAATTTCGTGGGAGCAAAGCCAGGGCTGGAAGAACTTTATAAGTTCCTAGCAAATATCGACAAAACAAAGTACAGAAGAAAGCCGCAGAGTCTGGTACAGATTGGACTTGGGTGTTCCACCCCGCTGACTCTCCTCATAGGAATGGTGCGGCTGAAGCAGCTGTGCGAGTATTGAAAAGAGCACTAAGCAGCATAGGCGAAGAAGGGAGCCTCACGGCCCTGGAGTTCCAAACCCTCCTATACCTAGCTGCCAATCTATCAAATGAGAGGCCTATTGGCGCCAATGCCCAGCTTCGGGATGGCACCATTGAGGTCATCACCCCCAACACTCTCCTACTGGGACGTGCAAGGCCCTGTGGAGACCCCAGAGGTTTCGAGTCCGCTAGCTACCCCTTCGTCCGTCTGAGAGCAATCCAGATTGAAGTGGACAGGTTCTGGAAACGATGGAGCCAGCTGGCGGGACCAGAACTCTTCGTCCGAAAAAAGTGGCACACTCCCGCTAGGAATGTCACTGAAGGGGACCTGGTCTGGCTTGCGGACCAGAACGCACTCAGAGGCCAGTTTCGACCGAGTGATAAAGACTCACCCTGACCCAAAGAGTGTCATCAGGGACGTGGAAGTAAGGACTTGCCATAGCCTTCCCGTTACCGCCGGTCATCCCAAGCGTGATCGTCACGTCGGGGTGTGCCCCACCACCGTCCTCCACAGGGACGTCAGGAGGTTGGTGGTACTTCTACCATTCGAGGAACAATGACCAAAAAAGGACGTCGAAAGTCGCCTTGTTTCTGGCACAAAGGACGTCGAAAGTCGCCTTGTTTCTGGCACAAATGATGTCGAAAGTCGCCTGTTTCTGGCACAAAGGACGTCGAAAGTCGCCTGTTTCTGGCACAACGAAGGACGTCGAAAGTCGCCTGTTTCTGGCACAAAGGACGTCGAAAGTCGCCTGTTTCTGGCGCAAAGGACGTCGAAAGTCGCCTGTTTCTGGCACAAAGAAGGACGTCGAAAGTCGCCTGTTTCTGGCAGGGTTGAGGACGTGAAGAATCACCCGATGCCGATGGAACCTGAGTAGTTTTCGCGGGAGCCGCTTGTGCTACCACCGTAAATGCGGCATAGTTTAATTCTTCGTGCCCCTGTAAGGAAATAATAATAATATAGACCGGGATCACTTGTATAGTTTGAATAGTTTTAGGAGCCTGACGTTCAGAAAACTAAGTGGGAGGTGGAGAATTATCCGACGTTTTTCCCAATATATTTATCATTATTATCCTTCATTATTATCATGAGTAACATTTATTGTATACATTTATTGTACGAGTTAATTATTATCTGGTGCCGCCTAGTGGACGCACTTTGGAGTACGTATTGCGACTCTGAGCAGGTAAGCTGTCTCTGCGCCGGCGCGTCGCGCTATTTAAGTGACACTCTCAGCCTAGACTGTAAGGTGAAAAGCCCTGTGGGCGAACTCTTGACTGGCCAACGGTACGTTGCATTGGATGCGCCGTTAATATCCGCATTTCTCTTGAATTCATATATCTAGTTATTAATTAATGCCGTTTGTTTTCCTTTCCTTTTGTATAGGTAAATAATCTATAGACTGACTAACGTCTGATTGTATGCTGACTGACTAAACGCTGACTGAATGTACAAGCTGACTATAGACCAACTACATGCAGACCAACTAATGTCTGGCTACACTGTTACCTGGCTAAAACGTCTGGCTACACTATCAAGTACCGGTTGCTAAATTGCAAACCTAACTATCAACGAACTATCATCAGAGACGACTTGGTTGAACATTACCAATACCATATCGACCTCTACTAACATTATCCACTAAGGCTTGGATGTAAGCTACTACTGACTATCAGCTACAAGCTAACCACTTGTTTAATTGACCACCTGGTGATTATTATATCAAGGATGAACTGGATGCTGGACATCAAAGTCCTAATAAACGAACATTCTTATAAAGTCCGAATTGTTTCAATGGTTTAAGTAAAGTCATTTCGCCCACACCCTTCCAAGGGGGACATCTAGTTGACTCATTGACTGAGACTGCTAGATAATTGGACAATTGCTTAGTACAATGTACTGTTATGAACCTCAAATAAAACTGTTGTGGCTATAGCAATGGTACTCTCTCCACCTTCAAAAAGAAAAAAGCAAGAGCACAACATATTTTTCTATTTACTATTATAATACAGTTAACCACTCTCTCCACCTATTCAAACAAGGCAAGAGCACAATACCATATTCACTTTACTGATGCACTACCTGTAACTGACCGCCAAGGGTAAAGATGCCTATCATCTTTATTGTCAGTAAGCTTTAATTTACGTTGATCTAGATGATCGACTTCTCTGTATTAGCTCAGAATACTGAGCTCTCTATTTAAGAAAAGAATATTCCAGAGCCACTTGTGCATTTTCATTTCGTGTCCACATGGGGGCAGAGCTCGTCTTTCCTATAGTATAAAGGTCACAGCATCCTGTGTGACCAAGGCGGAAGTAACTCAGAGACAACGACGGAGCAGACAGCGAATTATGTATAATAGAAGAACCTTACTCCAGTAAATAACTCCCCTTGGTAAAGCGGAATAAGGTATGTCGAACACTAAAATGTATTATTATTATTATTACTGTTGTTGAAGAGGTCTATATTTATGTGTGTAACTGCCAAACATTTATAAACATGTAAAGTGGTGCACTCACTGATTAGCTTCTGATCAAAGGCACCTGCTGCCGGACAAGTAACGTTATTATTTATCATTGTTTTTCCCTGAGTGCCTTTGTTATGGAAGACGAGTTCACCCTTAATATCTTTGTATGCAATTGTTTGTTTGAACACGTTGGGTGAACAACATGTGAACAATATTGAACTGTGAACTATGTAACTAATTGTATGTTTGTGTTTGACTGTCCTATGCAGTTTTCACGGTGCAAACGGAGCAAATGATGCAACCGTCACTACCTGTACAAACACGGTGCAACGACAAACTACCAAAGAAAAGCTACAGTACTGCTAAGCTGAAATGCAAAAGAAAAAAGAGAAAATAAATAAAAGCATCTGTACGAAACATAACCGCATCTTTATTTCACCACCAAGCCGGGGGGCAGTTACACTACCCATCAACAGTTAAAATAGCCCTTTACACAAACATTAAATAACAGACCTTTCATTACAATACTATAATAACAGTAGCCACTGCCAGAATAGTGACACATGTATCACGTGTGGTGAGCACACGCATGCATGCACAACGAAGACAGAAGATTGCGTTGTCTCAATCATTTTAACTATAAAATGAGCTCAAAGTATGAGCTCACTGACTGAAATTTCCAACAAAAAGCATCAATTGTCAAATAATATTGATCACATTAACTAGACTAGATGTTTTTGAGGAAATTAGAAAGGGGGAAACAACTTAACCCTTGTGTCTGTATATAATATTTTTTTTTTATATAATATTTTTTTTTTTTTATCTGTGCAGGCCAGGCCACCGGGAAAATTCCCGGTGCTCCCGATGGCCAGTCCGGGCCTGCATCTGTGGCAGCCAAGGGTCAGTGGCATTGTTCATCAAATAATATCAAGCTTGAGTGTAGACATATTAGCAAGATAGGTATTTTATTTCTTTATTATTTCAGATATTGTTTGAAGGTGTTTCTAGTAAATAGCAGAAGATAAAAACAAAAATTATCATTGTTGCACTCAGAAGATGAAGCCTTTCATACAAAGTAGGTTAAAATGTAATATTTCATTTTCATACTTCTGAGTTAGTTACTTCTAAGACATCAATTCACACCTTCCCACTTATCTTGACGGTTACAATTCATCCATATTATTTATTAGCATATCATACATTCTAATGAGAATGTTTCAAAGTTGGGATCAATTCACTTTTTAAATTCAAGATGTATTTCATAAAAGATATTCTGTCATGAAAAGGTTTTACTATCCAACCTAATAACAAGTAAATGTGAATGGATGTTCTATCATCAGAAAGTAAACAACTATTTGTTTTGATTTTAATTGATTGAATTTAAAGTGAATTGATTTCAACACATCCAACAGTTATCACTAACACATCCAACAAACTAACACATCCAACTGTTCTCACTAACACATCCAACAAACTAACACATCCAACTGTCTCTCACTAACAAATCCAACAAACTAACACATCCAACAAACTAACACATCCAACTGTTCTCACTAACACATCCAACAAACTAACACATCCAACTGTTCTCACTAACACATCCAAAAACAATGTCAACCATGTTTAAATTCCCTGATTGTCAGTTCTTAATGGAAAGATTCGTTTTCTGCTTGAAATTAAAGTGCAGTATTTGAAATACAATGAAAGGAATATGGCTGGATTTCTTATCAAAGGGAAAAGTGTCACTGTTATTTAAAATAAATAAATAAACAAATTAGAAGGCCATCAATATAAATGGCAGCATACATCAAACTAACACACACACTGTACTGTTTAAAAACAACACTGCTCTGTTCATTCTATTTTTAAAATACGTACATTATCTGTCTACATTTATTTAGACTAACATTATTTAAATATTGAGTGCAACTGTGGTGGATTACGTAATTCGGTGAGTTGGAACCATCTATGGGTTGGCAGGTCCCCACAGACA
The DNA here is from genome assembly GCF_963971535.1 of Notolepis coatsorum. Taxonomy (NCBI): domain Eukaryota; kingdom Metazoa; phylum Chordata; class Actinopteri; order Aulopiformes; family Paralepididae; genus Notolepis; species Notolepis coatsorum. The sequence continues at coordinate 64,250,775 of NC_140165.1, forward strand.
TTTTAGTGTCACGGACCTTCAGCTCAGGCAATGTTATCAGCTCCGGTAACGTTAGGAGTTCATAACATCAACATGGAGTGGAAAAGCGGCAATAGTCTCGGTTGGAGTTAGTAAAACACAGTTGTATGTTAGCCTTCTTGAATGTTGAATAAACGCCTATCATTGTCTTTAAACACCCCGCTTCTCAGACTCCCATTTCCTCCTCTGCTAGCTAGTAGCTACGGTAACATTTCATTGACTGTATTAGCTGGCGGGCTACCATAGTTAAAACGTGCGTTGTGTTGTACAAACTGCAAACGCTATGGCAAGATGTGTGTAGGCCTATGTAATGTTAATGGCTATGTTTTTAAAGTCGTAATGAAGATTGATTTATATTGTGCTTGCCGTTTTTACACAAACTGACTAGCACCTGGCTGCAGTGCTGCTGCTGCTGCTGCCTGCAGCCAGTGCTCACCTCTCCCGGCTCCGCCAAATGATTTTTTTTATTTGCGCGCCATCTGAACCGTACGATACACAGACGCCCCGAACCGTGGGGGTCGTACCGTACGGTACACGGTTCGAATGCGTATCGTCCCACCCCTACTTTCTATAGAACTTCATTCTTAGATGCTTCTATAGAAAGTAGGTAAAAAAAACGTTTTCTTTGCCCTATAGGAGGTACATTTTTTTAACCTACTTTCTATAGAAGCGGCTGGGAGGTGCGCTGTTTTAAGTGAGCGTGGATTCTTGAATTGATTGATCGATTGCAAATTGTATTACTGTCCGCCTTGTTTCAAACTGGTTAAGTTTAGGCCCTCTTTCGAAGTTGGTTATGCTTAGTTTGGAATCAGGGCTGGTGGTCTATCGCCCTGCTCTAAAGATAAACTCTAAGCATAACCAACTTCGAAAGAGGGCCTAAACCTAACCAGTTTGAAACAAGGCGGACATTAATACAATTGTTCCACAATGACTCATAATCCAACATTGTGTAAGAAACTAACACATTCGCCGTGACAGAATCGTTTTTAATTTAGTCGTTATGACGCTGTCAACATATCCATTCGTAACGATTATTGTCCGCCATCTTGCTTTCACTTCTAAATCCACGACTGGCGGAGTGATCGTAATTCGGTTGTGGGCGGGTTCTAGGACCACGAGCGGGGGTTATGACAAATAACCACGTGTAACTTGACTTCAGCCAATCAGAATCGAGAAATTTGCATGCCATTGTATAAAGAAATAGTTAGTTACTTGTGCAACAGGTTACTCTGCAATTCCCATAAACCAACAAGCAGTTAGATGGTAGAAAAACCACCATAAATTAATATAAAAGGAACATCCATTCCTTTAATAGAATACTAATGAAGACAATACATGGAACATTACTCTAAAATAAACACTTCTTGTGAAACACTTATAATTCTACACTACAACCACTTTTTATACTCCAAAAAAGGGCCATAAGGATAGTTCACATTACAGGTTATCGTGATCACACAAACATATTATTTTTAAAGTCAAAAACATTAAAGTTAAATGATCTTGTGGAATTTAAAACGGCACAACTAATGTATAAAGCAAAAGGTGATGTACTTCCAGGAAACATTCAAGAAATGTTCTTTGATAGGGAGGGGGGTTATAATCTGAGGGGAGAACTCAATTTAAAAATTCTAAATGTATGCACTACCATGAGAAGACACTGCGTCTCAATATGTGGAGTGAAACTGTGGAACAGTCTAAATGTGATGCTAAAGCAATGTCCAAAAATTAGACAATTCAAACTGATATATAAGGAAATGATGTTCACGAGGTACAGGGATGAGGAAGGGACTTGATATTCATGTTTTACATAATAGTTTTTGTTTTGCATATATATATATATATTTTTTTTTTATGTTTTAAAATAGTACACTCATTTGAGTAGTGGAAAAGGGGTAGGATTAAATAAGTGTACTTCTTACTACTCCTTTTCGAACATGTAAATTTATTATGTTTTGCTTTTGTTTAGTTATTATTTTGTTTGAGTTGTTTTGATTTTGTTTAGTTATTTATTTTGTTTGTATTCATTTACATTTCAAATCAAATCAAAATCAAAAGTAAAAAACATGTCCTACTAGGAATGTTGACAATATGTGCAAGGCCAGATTAAGACTTCAGAGGCCCCTGGGCCAGATTCTTGTGGAGGCCCCCCCACACACACATACACGTGCACGCACGCACAGTGGCATTTTTATATGTCACTTTAAAAAAAATATATAATATTTAGAAGTGGTGGGCTCTGAGGGCCAAGCTAAAAGGACTTTGATCACCCCTGCCCACTTTGACAACCTAGGATGGCTTAGAGTAGACGACAGAATACAGCAACTTGCAATGGGCCTGGTCTACAAGATACACTACACGACTAAGGTACCCATGCAGGGTGCGATCCAAGAGGGGAGCCCGGGGAGCTATAGCTCCCCTAGATCAGACATCAGCTCCCCTGGGAGCTGTATCATCATCGTGTATAATAATAAACGTATGCTATTTTGGATGTATGATTAATGATTTGCGTGTAGTGGCTACTTACTGGGACACAATTCACGGCATTCTAGCCTTTTGTGGTGTTTACTACATCTCCCATGACCCTTAGCGGGGGATGACGTAGATAAAGAGAGACAGTGAAAGTTGAATGGAAGTGTTGTTTGTGAGACAGTAGCGTGCGTAATAAACTAGTGTTTTTGCATCGGAACACGACTCCGTCTACGCTATCATTACTGCATTCCTACATTTGTGACCCTTGGACGTATTTCGGAGATTATATCGAACATGTCAACTGAACAACAGAACGCAGATCGCAGAACTTTGAACGCAGTTTCACTCAAGCTGCGCAGAGTGCCAACGCTTGGTTCGCGCGAAGCCCAATTCGCTCTCAGGAATATTACCGCGGATGCCACCAAGTACTACTATGTGGTAGCAGCCCTTACGAATTCAACGGCAGCGAGAGTGGTGAGTTTGCTGGAAAACCCACCTACACATGACAAATATGTGACTATAAAAACACGCTCTGAGTTTTTTTCTGCTGAGAGGCGCGCTGCACACCCCCCCCCCCCCCCCCCCCCGACGACGGGGCTCACCCAAAGATGATGCTATGGATCGCACATGTCAAAATACTTCCCAAAGGTCAGTGAATACCACGATCACAACACCAGAGGGAGCTCCACAAATCATGTTAAACCCAGATTCGGCTCAAACAAGGGACTAAACACGTTTTGCAATTATGCCACATCAATGTGGAACGCCCTACCCAAAGCTGTAAAGGAATGTGAATCACTACCCACTTTCAAAAACACTCTCAAAGAACACCTACGGGAGACTGCAATTCGAAACTGGCCCCTGTAAATGTCCTAACACAACCCCCTCCAATGTACAGTAAATGACAAGTATGGTTTTGTCAATATTCCAATGTACAGTTTTGCTTGTACAGTTGTACAGTGTCCCCCACCCACCCACCCCTCCTACCCAACCACCCCCCACCTCCAATGTACAGTCCCCCCCATCCCCCCAACCCCACCCCACCTACCCAACCTCCTCCAATGTACAGTTTCTACCTCAAATGTATATACTCTCTTTTCTGGACTCTTTTCGTATCACAAACAGTACTGTATTTGCAAATCTGGTATGTCATAAATGTATAGATGTAGCAGTACTGTCTATCTGTATGTCATGTATGTCATATATGTTATGAATTGAAAATGGGGGACCCTGATGTAAACAAGACGAAAGTCTTTCTCTGGTCTGCATCCCCTTAACAATTATTGAGCTGTACTGTACTGTACCCATTCTGCAATCTGTTAATAAAGTTTTCAATCAATCAAGAAGAGAAAAGAAACACATCATGTTTAGATGGGGGGATGGCGCCATCCTCAGGAAGAAAAAAAACATGCACACACTTTGGAGACAAGAATATAATGTTAGAATAGTAAGCTTACTTTTACGTGAATGTCAATTTAAATTATAATTAGGGAAGGGAGGGGGTTGAAATGTGTTTTTGTCCTGTGTTACTGTCTGTGAATGAATTAATTAATTAATGAACATTTTATTTAACAGATTGCAGAATGGGTACAAATAATACAGTACGGCTCAATACACACAATTGTTAAGGAGATGCTCGATGATATCCGCTATCAGCACCGGCGGGTCTCTGCTGTCTGTCATGAATAATGATCCCAATCTGCCTTATTCGTGTCGGGCTGTGTCTATTCTTTTACCAACGGATTTCCAGTTCCGCGTTCGCGTTCTGCGATCTGATTGGCCACTGACGTTTCTTAGTTGACTCTTTCAAAGTTGGTTAAGGTTAGAGTATGGAATCAGGGCTGGTGTTCTATCGCCCTGCTCTAAGACAAACTCTAACCTTAACCAACTTCGAAAGAGTGCCTAAGCTTAACCGGTGAAAGAAAGAGGCGTCACACGATTGGCGCTACCAGAAACGTCAGTGGCCAATCAGAGCGCAGAACGTGAACGCGGACCTGGAAATCCGTTGGTAAAAGTATTCAGGCGTTGGGGCTGGGATGTGGAGATGCAAGTCTTGACTTTTTATTGCTGTTTTTACCTCAAACGGAAAACCTCAAACTCTTATGAAGAGAAAAAATACTCAAGATTAGCCACTTGCAGACGGCAGGGTGTGACGTACTGTATATTTTAGTTGATGAAATATTTTTGTTGACTAAATATTTTAGTAGATGAAATATGTTTTCATTTCAGTGTCACAGTATGACATCGATCTCCAAAATAAGAAAAATAAATAAAATAAAATGTGGGGCCTCTAGTGACGAGGGGCCTCCAAATTTTATTTAAATAAAAGTTAAAAAAATATATATATATATATATATATTTGGGGCCTCTAGTGATGAGGGGCCTAAAAAAAAAAAAAAAAAAAGTAAAAAAAAGAATTATAATAATTTGGGGCCTCTAGTGACGAGGGGCCTCCAAAAGGCCTCGAGTGACGAGGGGCCTCCAAAGAAATAAAAAATAAAAGTTAAAAAAATAATAATAATAATTTGGGGCCTCTTGTGACGATTTTTTTTTTTTTTTTTTTTTTTTTTATGTCCCTCGTCACTAGAGGCCCACGGGCCGCGGCCCGGTCGTTAATCCGGCCCTGAATATGTGTGACATTAGTTCAATACATCACTAGTGTCCACATCAATATAAAAGTCCATACCAGAAGCAGTTTTCCCCTCCAGTTTGTACACCACATGTTTGTTAACTAGCTTGGCTTTTGGCTGGTCACACCATACTGCGGTTAGAAAGTTCCTATGAGGGCGCCCCAGTGGCAAACCACATAACACGCTGAGTCACGGCACGGCCAACTCGATTCTCGAACCCGTCGTTATTTGTCGAATGTCTTCCCCCCACTCTGTCTCCCGGTTCACCTCTGCCCAGTAGAATAAAGCGATAAACGCTAAAAGAAAAAATCTAAAAAAAATTAAATAAAAAAAAAAAATCCTATAAAAAGTTCCTATAATCCCAGTAGCCACTGTGTCTATGCTAGAACTGCTTCTCTCTCACAGAGGCTTCTGTGCAGGTCAAAAGCTCTTGGTAGTAGTTTTTCATTTAAAAAGAACGGTCAAATATTACTACACTATTATTCTTATGATTGTTGATGGACTGATAGCTGTAATGACGTACTGAAGCGTTTTCAACACTGGGCCACACATTCATTATGAGTGGAACTCTTCTAACACTGGCTACAGCAGTAGGAATTCTCTCTACGAATGTGCAGGTGAATTGACAGGTTTGACATTTCCCTGAATCTTCTCTCCCAAGTGAATTTTCTCATGTTTTCTGAAATATCCTAATGTACTGAATCTCTTATCACACAAACCACAATGATGTGGCTTCTCTCCTGTGTGAAGTATCTGGTGTATTTTCAGACTATGCAGTCGACTAAAGCTCTTCTCACACTGGTCACAGGAGTAGGGCTTCTCTCCTGTGTGAATTATCTGGTGTGATTTCAGACTACTCAGTTGACTAAAGCTCTTTTCACACTGGTCACAAAAGTAGGGCTTCCATCCTGTGTGAATTATCTGGTGTGTTTTCAGACTACTCAGTTGACTAAAGCTCTTCTCACACTGGTCACATGAGTAGGGCTTCTCTCCTGTGTGAATTCTCTGGTGTGTTTTCAGATCAGACAGTTGACCAAAGCTCTTCTCACACTGGTCACAGGAGTAGGGCTTCTCTCCTGTGTGAATTATCTGGTGTGATTTTAGATTACTCAGATGACTAAAGCCCCATTCACACTGGTCACAGGAGTAGGGTTTCTCTCCTGTGTGAATTCTCTGGTGTGATTTCAGATGAGACAGTTGACTAAAGCTCTTTCCACACTGGTCGCAGGAGTAGGGCTTCTCTCCTGTGTGAATTCTGTGGTGTTTTTGCAGACTAATCAGATGACTAAAGCTCTTCTCACACTGGTCACAGGAGTAGGGTTTCTCTCCTGTGTGAATTCTCTGGTGTGTTCTCAGATTACTCAGTTGAATAAAGCCCCTTTCACACTGGTCACAGGAGTAGGGTTTTTCTCCTGTGTGAATTCTCTGGTGTGATTTCAGATGAGACAGTTGACTAAAGCTCTTTCCACACTGGTCACAGGAGTAGGGCTTCTCTCCTGTGTGAATTCTCAGGTGTTTTTGTAGACTAATCAGAAGACTAAAGCTCTTCTCACACTGGTCACAGGAGTAGGGCTTCTCTCCTGTGTGAATTCTCTGGTGTGATTGCAGATTATCTCCCCGACTAAAGCTCTTCCCACACTGGTCACAGGAGTAGGGCTTCTTTCCTGTGTGAATGCGTTGGTGTTTATTGTGATTCATCTTTGAACTGAAGCTTTTCCCACACTGGTCACAGCAGAGACCTTTTCTTCCATCCAAGCCTCTTGGTTTCTTCCCAGGCCTGACAGGACAGCTCTCTGGATGGAGATAGTGATGGAGAAGAGTGTCAGAGGAAGGAGAGATTTGGTGATTTTATTCAGCTTTAATTTCCATGTAAGAGGTTTATAATGGTATGTATCTGGGTTGTATAGTTTAAGAACACAGTAGTCCAGAGTGGTCTACAGTTCTAGACTTAAACCACTTTGTTTCAAGCACCAGTGAGTCAACAGTTTCTGGAGCAGGAGTGGTTACATCATGGCTGCGGTTAAGGTCGGTTTAAATTTAGTCCCCTTTAGTCTCAGGTTATGACAGATTTAAGTGTCACCTTATGGATCAAACCTTATATCACGCTATGGAAAATGTAATATATCTGTAATAGGGATGTCCGATATTATCGGCCTTAAAATGTGATATCGGAAAATATCGGTATCGGTTTTCAATTTCTTTTTTTTTACATTTCTATAACCTTTATGTACCCAGGCAAGCAAGTAAGAACAAATTCTGATTTTATTTATTGTCAAAAGTATGCATAATGTTGTGTTAATTCCACAACAAGAGATATGTAATGTTAATTAACTGAAATTATTCCATTTTGGGGGGGGGGGGGGGGAACCCTGCATATATCGGTATCAGTTGATATTGGTATCGGAAATTAAGAGTTGGACAATATCGGTATAGGTAAAAAAGCAAATATCGAGCATCCCTCGATGTAATGATATAGTTCACAATATAGTATGTTTTCTGTAAATTGGATGAAACATTTGTCTACAAAATAACCACATAATCCATGACTACTTTTTAATAATCCGGAGTGTAAACAAATCACTTTGTCTTTTCTCCTTTTATACATGGCACCAACACTAGGGATGCAACTAAAGATTATTTTGTTATTGATTCATCTAAACCAGGGGTGGGCAATTATTTTTCCCGGGGGGCCGAATGAGCAACTGAAAATATGTTGGAGGGCCGGGCCAAAATTCCAAACTCAATTATGCATAATATACATTTGATTTCTATATAAAAAGCAGTAAATGGCATTGTTTTGACCCCTGGTAAGAGTGTATGTTATTATTTGGCAATTAAAAGGTGAGGTTAGCTTTCAAAAATATCATTTATTCAAATAATAAACAAAATGTGAAACATTAACAAAGTGTGAAAAAGTAATGTATGATGTATGAAAAAGTGCTATACAAATAAAGTTATTATTTTGAGTTTCATATACTATTGAAACAAGGATTTTCTTAGCTTTCTAAAGACATCACATCATCTTATAGCCAAAATAAACAAGACATGTCACTGAACTGTGTAAAGAAAAGTGTCCCAGTAGCCTTTTTTACTTTACATGCCTATATTAAACATTTTATGTTTTCAGAACTGTGCAAAAAAAAGAAAAAAAAAATATCAAGTGTCCCATTTCACTTGTTATATTTCCACATTTTAGTGTTCTTCAGCTCTTTTTTTTTCATTCAGTGTGATAAATCCAGTCTCTGTTGAGCTTTAACAAGTCCATCAAAGTCAGGTTGCATGTCTGAGGTGGAGATGCCTGTGAGTACCTGTGCCGGTGATCAGCTGATGGTTTGACTTCTTTCAGGGTTTTCATGTGTGTGAGATTGTTGTTGCCTAGTTGCCTTGAAATTAATTGCAACTTTGTCATGAAGGCTTTCACATGGCTATACATTTCATGAGCAAAAATGCCCTTGCCCTGCAGTTGTGTGTTCAGTAGGGATCGGTACTGTTCACATTTGAACCGATATGGTACCGGTACCTGTGAATTGATACCGGTACCCAACGGTACCTTTTTTCTGTACTTTAGTCTCTAAAAATGTAATCTACCTACCTCAGTTGTGAAAAAAGAAATCCAAACTTCAAATAACCACACTTTCCACCGTTTTCGGCTTGCCCCGACTGCTTTGTTGTTGAATCAAGTCAAATCCTAGGTAAGCGTATATTGTGCGTGTGAACGTTGACATGAAAAGAAAAAAAGTAAAAAAATAAATATTATTTTTTTTTATTTTTTTTATTTTTTTTTATTATCATGTAATCTTTCGCGGGCCGGTCAGAATCGGCCCGCGGGCCATACAATGCCCAGGTCTGTTCTAAACGATTATTTTACCAAAAAAACAACAATCGATTTGCAATTTAATACTTTTTTTTTATCCACTTTTTCGTTACCCGTGTGTACGATCATTTCTAAGCAAAGTGTGAGATTTATCAATTTGAACGTGTGCTTGACTTTGTGCGTATATTTACACACAGCTCCGACCGTGCGTATCTGGCGCCCGGTGGTAGAATATGAATATTGCAACGCGGAAATAAGCTTCCGTGCATTAGTTTCAACACTGGCGTGTTCTATATGACCCTTAATTCATTATTGTTTGTTGTAAAATAGCGACAGTAGTGTAATTATTGTCAAACCCTAGAAATATAGCATTTGGAATAGGTCTTTCTTTCCGAATGAATGCAGCATTGTTTATATTATATAGGGTTATCGGAATACTATGGGGTGCACTGACTGCGCTCGCGGGGAACTGTTTTCAGAGATAGCAGATAGGTTTGATTTGATTAGACATTTTTAAAGATACAAGATTCCAGAAAAACGTCAAGGATGCTACACAAAAAAGTCAAGACTTATTTCCATTGTGGTCCTTGGTCTCAGACAGACAAGCAATACAAAACAGGACCATAAATAACAATTTGACAAACTACATAGACATGAACATTTTAAAAGCAGTACAAACGTAGCCACAGGCAACAATGTATCAGACACCATTTTCATGCATTTTAAAATCTAGTTTTGGACATTGTCGAGGAGCCAAGATTTAACTTTTTTATTAAAGTTGTGCCGGCTACTGATGCATTTTAGCTGTGAAGGTAGCAAATTCCAATTTGTGGCTCCCCAGAATTTAAAAGAACATTTGCCCATATTCGTTTTGAACCTTGGAATATGCAGGTCAGCAATGCTGGCTCTGGTGTTATGGGTATGCATGTCCCTGTTCCACTGAAAATAATTTGTAAGATAAGAGGGGGCCCTATTATTATAAATGTTGTGAACTATGTTGAGCTGAAGTTGAACGGGCCTGGCTTCCAGAGGGAGCCAGCCCAGCAACTGGAAGTGTTGTTTGCCCACATGTGCTCTGGAGGCTAGTCCTAGAGTTAATCGGATGAGTTTGTTCTGGGAAACCTGTAACTTATCTTTTAAAACTTTGGTCAGATCTCCGTACCAAGAACAGATAGCATAGTCGAAGCAACAAGAAACAAGAGAATTTGCCAGAATGCAAAGACTTTCAGGGTCTAGTACATTGACATCAACCCAACCATCAACCACTGGATCCTCAATTTCCTCAGCAATAGAACCCAAACAGTCAAGGTAAACAACAAATCATCCCGCCCTCTGACCCTCAGCACTGGGGCCCCCCAGGGCTGCGTCCTTTCCCCTTGGCTCTTCTCCCTCTACACCAGGGGTCAGCAACCTTTTTGACATGGAGTGCCTGGTTGAAATATAGTTGTAACTAGTGTGCCTCAACAATATTCCATGCATCGTAATATTTTTTTCTCATAATCAGGTCTTTTTAATGATAATTTTACATTATTACATCATTATTGTTATTGTTATTATTAACAATATTATTATGATGGTTGTATCAACCCTAAATCTGAGTGGGGGGGGGGGGATGCAATGCAGACAAACAGCTGCATACAGTGCGACCATTTCACTCACATTTGCCCATTCATTTTTGGACACATCACACACCATTGGTGTGTGTACTGTACGTGTGCTGTCATAACTCCACCTACATGCCTAATGGAGAACACCAGGATGTGAATGGAGGGTGAATGTGAGGTATATCGTGTAAATAAGTTTTGATTGATCGCAAGACTACACTGTAAAAAAAATATAATAAGTTACCAGAACTTAAAAATATTGAGTTCAGTTACTGTGCATTAAGGTTTTCAGTTTTCAATCCATAATAAGTTAACAGAAAAATAAGTACACAACCACATTATTTCAACCTAATAAAACTATGTTTATTGTCATTGTTTTAAGAACACAAGTTGACTTGGTAATACTCACATTTTGAGTAAAAAAATGGCTTAACATGTGCAATGTTCAATGAAATAGAAAAATAAATAATACAATTTGTTGATTAATCCCACTGGTCACAATGGTGACCGTAATAATGTTTTTGTTATAAGGCTCTGAAAATGTTACTGAATGATGTAGCAATGTATTTCCAGCTAAATTGAAATAATAAACGAATAAAGGGTCTCAATTAAATATGTGGTAGTAAAAAGAACCTGTGGGAGGATTTCAACAAGATAAATGCGACAACAGTGCAAAATATTTCACTATAATATTTCAAAGCAAAAAAAAAAAGAAAAAATCATTTTTTTTTTTTTTACTGCTGCCCCCTGTGCCTATGCAAATGCCCCCGCGTGCCTATGCAGGCACGCGTGCCTAGGGTTGCCTACCCCTGCTCTACACTAACCAATTCACCCCCCTGGACAGTTCAGTCAAGGCCTTCAAATACGCCGACGACACCACCATCCTGGGCCTCATCTCCAACAACGACGAGTCCATTTACTGGCAGGAGGTGGTCAGAGCAGTGAGATGGTGCTCATCCAACAACCTCCTGCTCAACACCTCCAAAACCATGGAAATTGCCATAGACTTCAGGACTTCAAAAAAAACACCCATACTCCCAATAACCATCTCAGACCAACCCATAACCCTAACTGAATCATTGAAGTTCCTCGGCACCCACATCAGCAATAAACTCAAATGGGACATTAACACCACTGCCATCATCAAAAAAGCCCAGCAGCGCCTGTACTTCCTCAGGCAACTGAGGAAGTACAGAGTCCAACAACACCTGCTGGTCCAATTCTACACTGCCATAATTGCCCTGCAGTTGTGTGTAGGGATCGGTACTGTTCACACTTGAACCGATATGGTACCGGTACCTGTGAATTGATACCGGTACCCAACGGTACCTTTTTTCTGTACTTTAGTCTCTAAAAATGTAATCTACCTACCTCAGTTGTGAAAAAAGAAATCCAAACTTCAAATAACCACACTTTCCACCGTTTTCGGCTTGCCCCGACTGCTTTGTTGTTGAATCAAGTCAAATCCTAGGTAAGCGTATATTGTGCGTGTGAACGTTGACATGAAATAAAAATAATTTTTTTTTTTCTTTTTTTTATCATGTAATCTTTCGCGGGCCGGTCAGAATCATCGCGCGGGCCGTATCCGGCCCGCGGGCCGTACAATGCCCAGGTCTGTTCTAAACTATTATTTTACCAAAAAAACAACAATCGATTTGCAATTTAATACTTTTTTTTTATCCACTTTTTCGTTACCCGTGTGTACGATCATTTCTAAGCAAAGTGTGGGATTTATCAATTTGAACGTGTGCTTGACTTTGTGCGTATATTTACACACAGCTCCGACCGTGCGTATCTGGCGCCCGGTGGTAGAATATGAATATTGCAACGCGGAAATAAGCTTCCGTGCATTAGTTTCAACACTGGCGTGTTCTATATGACCCTTAATTCATTATTGTTCGTTGTAAAATAGCGACAGTAGTGTAATTATTGTCAAACCCTAGAAATATAGCATTTGGAATAGGTCTTTCTTTCCGAATGAATGCAGCATTGTTTATATTATATAGGGTTATCGGAATACTATGGGGTGCACTGACTGCGCTCGCGGGGAACTGTTTTCAGAGATAGCAGATAGGTTTGATTTGATTAGACATTTTTAAAGATACAAGATTCCAGAAAAACGTCAAGGATGCTACACAAAAAAGTCAAGACTTATTTCCATTGTGGTCCTTGGTCTCAGACAGACAAGCAATACAAAACAGGACCATAAATAACAATTTGACAAACTACATAGACATGAACATTTTAAAAGCAGTACAAACGTAGCCACAGGCAACAATGTATCAGACACCATTTTCATGCATTTTAAAATCTAGTTTTGGACATTGTCGAGGAGCCAAGATTTTACTTTTTTCTTAAAGTTGTGCCAGCTACTGATGCATTTTAGCTGTGAAGGTAGCAAATTCCAATTTGTGGCTCCCCAGAATTTAAAAGAACATTTGCCCATATTCGTTTTGAACCTTGGAATATGCAGGTCAGCAATGCTGGCTCTGGTGTTATGGGTATGCATGTCCCTGTTCCACTGAAAATAATTTGTAAGATAAGAGGGGGCCCTATTATTATAAATGTTGTGAACTATGTTGAGCTGAAGTTGAACGGGCCTGGCTTCCAGAGGGAGCCAGCCCAGCAACTGGAAGTGTTGTTTGCCCACATGTGCTCTGGAGGCTAGTCCTAGAGTTAATCGGATGAGTTTGTTCTGGGAAACCTGTAACTTATCTTTTAAAACTTTGGTCAGATCTCCGTACCAAGAACAGATAGCATAGTCGAAGCAACAAGAAACAAGAGAATTTGCCAGAATGCAAAGACTTTCAGGGTCTAGTACATTGACATCAACCCAACCATCAACCACTGGATCCTCAATTTCCTCAGCAATAGAACCCAAACAGTCAAGGTAAACAACAAATCATCCCGCCCTCTGACCCTCAGCACTGGGGCCCCCCAGGGCTGCGTCCTTTCCCCTTGGCTCTTCTCCCTCTACACTAACCAATTCACCCCCCTGGACAGTTCAGTCAAGGCCTTCAAATACGCCGACAACACCACCATCCTGGGCCTCATCTCCAACAACGACGAGTCCATTTACCGGCAGGAGGTGGTCAGAGCAGTGAGATGGTGCTCATCCAACAACCTCCTGCTCAACACCTCCAAAACCATGGAAATTGCCATAGACTTCAGGACTTCAAAAAAACACCCATACTCCCAATAACCATCTCAGACCAACCCATAACCCTAACTGAATCATTGAAGTTCCTCGGCACCCACATCAGCAATAAACTCAAATGGGACATTAACACCACTGCCATCATCAAAAAAAGCCCAGCAGCGCCTGTACTTCCTCAGGCAACTGAGGAAGTACAGAGTCCAACAACACCTGCTGGTCCAATTCTACACTGCCATAATTCAAAGCATCCTCACCTCATCCATCACAGTCTGGTACGGTTCCACTGATAAACACACCAAACACAAACTCCAACGCATCATCAAGACAGCCTCCAAAATAATTGGCTGCCCCCTCCCCTCTCTGGACTCCATCTACACCTCGCGCACAGTCACCCGCTCTGGTAAAATAGTCAACGACCCCTCTCACCCAGCAAACCACTTATTCCAGCACATGCCCTCAGGTCGCTACAGGTCCATTCTAACCAGACACACACGCTTCACAAGCAGTTTTTTCCCCACAGCAGTCCGAACACTGAACACCATGGCCCGCCCCCCTTTGCACAGACGGGCAAGCATCTATCACTGACTGACACTGTTACCGTGACTGTCCTATATGTTTTATGTATATATGTATTTATTGTGGGGATTGGGAGGTGGGAGGGGGGCGTTTTTGATGTTTGATGTCTGTTTCATGTTGATGTAACCAGTGTTGTGTGGCATTAAAAGTATCTTGTATCTTGTAGTAAATGTGCTTTCCTGGTCAGAAATTTAGTTCTGCCATTCACCTTGCTCATAGTTTTGAGCCATGGATTCCCTGCTCAGGCTGCTGTCTAGGTGGCAACCAAGATAGCGTATACACTTTTTTGCTGCAAAAAGCTGTCCCTCGAGATTTATGCTGGGCGAGACCAGCTTCCGCAGCCTGGGTTGGGAACCAAAGATGATGTATTCTGTTTTGGCCATATGCAGAGATAATTTATTGTCAATGAGCCAATGTTTTATGGTAGAGAATTCCTTACCGAGAGTGGCCTGTAGCTTGTCCACATCCTTATCGGAGGAAAGGACAGCAGAGTCATCCGCGTAGAGAAACAGGTTCACATTACAGGCAGCTTGCATATCGTTAATGTAAATTAAAAACAATAACAGGCCCAGGACACTCCCTTGAGGGACTCCGCAAGTCACTGGTAGGGCAGATGAGTGATGGCCATGGATGTCTGTCAATTGGTCTCTATCGGAGAGATAAGAGGAGAACCATTTTAGGCTGACAGGGCTCATACCAAGGGCTGACAGTTTGTTAAAAAGAAGGCTGTGGTTAACAGTGTCAAAAGCCTTTTGAAGGTCAATTAAAATCATACCAGAGTTTGCCAGCATCCATTTCAGCTCTGATAAAATCAGTTAACAAAAGTAAACAAGAATCGGTAGAATGTGATTTCCTAAAACCTGATTGAAATTTATATAATAATTTTGAGTCTGTAATATATTCATAGAGCTGTTCGTGAATGACCTTTTCTAAAACTTTGGAGGTGACACTGAGAATCGAGATGGGCCTATAATTACTGGGGTCAGACCTATTCCCTTTTTCAAAAAGGGGGATGACTTTGGCATGTTTCATGTCGCTTGGGACAATGCCCTGCGCCAAGGACAGGTTGATCACATGTGTAATAGGTGGCGCTATCAACTCAACTACGTCTTTTAAAAACCTGGCTGGGATATTGTCTAAACCAGTTGCCTTGGAGCACTTGAGACCATTTAAAAGAGTGATCATGTAAACTACAGAGACTGGCTTAAAAGAGAAGCTGTTGGGGATAACACCCAAGTGGGCATAAAACTCGTGAAGGTGGGCCTGCCCAAAGGTTAGAGGGCCAGAGGGCAAGCGGTCAACTAGCTTATGTGCAATTGAAGTAAAAAAAAAAATTGTCAGCAATCTGTTTCTTGTCGCTGATGTCCTCACCGTCGATCTGCAGTGAAATGCAGGGGCTGGAATCTTTGTTGGGTTTGGTTGTGCATCCTAAATTTTTAAGCGTTTTCCAGTGTTTGTGGGTTGTCCTGATTTTCCAGGATTTGTTCTGAGAAATAATTGGATTTAGCTTCTCTGACTTTGAACTGGACCGAGTTTCTGAGGTCTTTAAAAATTGAGAAGTCGGCTTGGTCACCTGATTCCTTAAAAACAGAAAGGGCTTAGGGGCGGCTAGGTGGTGTAGTGGGCAAGGCACTCGCCACCAACGCAGGAGACGCTGGGTTCGAGCCCAGCTCTCGACGTTGCTACCAGCTTGGCTGATCGTTCATACTAACACAATTGGCAGTGTTAGGGGTGGGAAAGCTGGTGGGGTGGGTCCTGGTCGCTGTAAACAGCGACTCCTACAGTTCGGTCGGGGCGCCTGCTCAGCGAGGAAAGGATCTAAGGGGGGTAGTGTGATCCTTCCACACGTTACACCCTCTCAGTGAGAGTCCGCGCTGCCAGGTGAAAAGAAGCGGTTGATTGGCTACACATGTGTCGGAGGAAGCATGTTATAGCCTCCACTCTCCCAGACCGACTGTAGGGGGTAGGTGCGCAGCGACCAGGAAGGGGATTGGGAATTGGCATAACGACTAACATTGGGATGGGAGAAAAACGGAGGAAAAAGGAGAGGGAAAAAAACAGAAAGGGCTTTGTCCCTAGCACTGATGGCTTCAAAAATCGCCTTATTGAACCACGGGTGAGATCTCTGCTTAACTCTAATAGTTCTAGAAGGGGCTACTGCATCTATGGCAGAAGCAAACAAGGATTTAAAATTTGCCCAGGCCTGATTGACATTGCCCATGCCTGTAACGGAAGACCAGTTCAATTTACTAATTTCCTTGCTAAAACTAGCAACTGTGTAGTGTTTGAAGGATCTGGCTTTGATGGTTTTATGGGAGTTAAAAGTATCTCTAAAAACCCTCCTGGAACAGAAGGTCAAGAAGTGGTCACTAATACCATATGTACAATACTATACTGCTCTGGGAAATGGACTTTGAATCAGAGACAAAGATTAAATCAATGGTGCTACTTGAAGAATTACACACTGGTTGGAATGAATGAATGAATGAATGAGGGGCAGTCTAATTGCAGAGAGAACATAATATTAACTAGAGTCCGCTATACCCGAGACACCTCCTTCATTTGTACCGCAATTTGAGACCGAAATTGGAGCGTGGAACAAAACGCACAAATGCCATCCCTGTGCACATTCAAGTCCTCTCCACCCTCGGGTATTTGGCCACCGGCACGGTCCATCGTGATATTGGAGATGGATCGAGCAATAGACTGTTACTGTACCACCCATGTAGCTGTCAAAGCTCCATCACAAATGCAGTTATGTGAATAGAAAGGGATTCCACTCAGTGATGCGCATTTGCCTGATACATGTCGTTGCTGCATGCCGGGAGGAAGGCAATGCTGCATGTTTTCAATTCATTAAATAAAACTGATACTTTTTGCAAGGGTTTACTGACATACAAATAATCAACCAACTACATACTGTAACTTTTAAGTGCACGTTTTTATTTACATTGAGACAACAGCCTTGTGAGCCCCCGCACACAGACATGATGGAATTCAAGTTCAAGTTTGTATTGATCACATATAGGCAGGCTTCACATGGCGTAGGCTATGGCAGTGAGATTCATTGTTCTTGTATATGCTCTCGTATTATTGTTTATATAGGCTACCTAATACCAACATCAAAATAGATTGTATGCCTCTACAAATCATATGCAGGTCGAACATTTACGCAGAACTTTAATCCCTGGGTATTAATCGAACGAAATGAAGAAAAGGCATATTCCAGCATGGTTATTAATGACACCAATGGCAAACAGTGGTTAACGGTCTTTATTAGTGTTTGCGCTACCCAGGCAGCAATGGTCTTTAGGAAGTTAATAGATATCATATCCGACATCACCGTGTACAAATGCGGGGGGTCTCGCCTGCAACGATGTGCATAATACAAGTAATAATATAAGAGTCCAACTAATAGAGCGACATAGTGCAATAAACAAGTAAACAAAGTAGGCATATCGGTATCTGTACATGAGCTATTTACAGAGCATGCCACAGGTCCTGTGGCAGTGCAGTACACGGTTAGCTACGGATGACGCATTGGGTCTTTATGTACACTGCTTATACAATGCTATATTATACGATCTCAAGCTATACTATTCTTAAAGTGATCTTTCCTTCTGTAAAGTGTCTATAGTGTGAGGGTGTGCAGCATGAGTGTGTGTGTGCTCATGTTAAAGTGGCTGCTAGTGTGTGAGCGTGTACAGTGTGTGTGTTGTGTGTGTGCTCATGTGTACTTGTGCGTGAAGAGTTCAGTGTTCAAGGCTCTGATGGCCTGTGGGAAGAAGCTGAGCCTAAGTCTCTCTGTCCTCGTTACTGGTGCTCGCAAGCGTTTGCCTGACCGCAGCAGCATGAACAGGCTGTTGTTGGGGTGGTGAGGGTCTTTCATTATCCTGCATGCTCTGGATTTGCACCTCTTGTTGTATAGGACCTGCAGGGTTGGTAGTGCAATACCCGTGGTACGCTCGGCTGAGCGCACCACTCTCTGTAGGGCCTTCTTGTCCTGTGCCGTGCTGTTGCCATACCAGGCAGTGATGTTTCCAGTCAAGATGCTCTCTACAGCTCCGGAGTAGAAGGACTGGAGTATCTTCCCAGATACTCTGAACTTCCTTAACTGTCTCAGGTGGTAGAGGCGCTGCTTCGCCTTTTTTACGACTGAGTCGATGTGTGTTGTCCATGTCAGGTCCTCTGAGATGTGGACCCCCAGGTACTTGAAGCTGCTCACCCTGTCCACGGTAGCCCCGTTTATCCTCAGTGGTGTGTGTGTCTCCTGCTGTCTGCTCCTAAAATCCACGATCAGCTCCTTGGTTTTACCAATGTTCAGGAGCAGGCTGTTGTCCTGGCACCAGCGTTCCAGTAACTCAACCTCCTCCCGGTAGGCCTTCTCGTCGTTGTCCGAGATCAGCCCCACCACCACTGTGTCGTCCGCAAACTTCACTATGGAGTTGGAGCTGAACTTGGCCACACAGTCGTGTGTGTAAAGTGAGTACAGCAGGGGGCTCAGAACACAGCCCTGGGGGGACCCGATGCTCAGGGTGATGGTGTTGGAGGTCTGACCCCCCACCCTGACCGCCTGGGGTCTTTCGCTTAGAAAGTCCAGTATCCAGGCGCTCAGAGCGGAGCTCAGACCCAGCTCGATCAGCTTGTCCACCAGTCTGGTGGGGACTATGGTGTTGAACGCTGAGCTGTAGTCAATGAACAACAGTCTCACATAGCCCCCCTTCTGGTGGTCAAGGTGAGAGAGGGTGCTGTGCAGTACTTGAGAGACCGCATCGTCAGTGGACCTGTTTGGCCTGTATGCAAATTGCATAGGGTCCATATCACTGGGGAGGGAGGCACAAATGTGACTGGGCATGGGGGCGCGGGACTTGTTGAGGTAAGGTCCAATTTTTTTTTTTTTACATATTGTGAAAGTACAGATTCATACCTTAAAAATAAGCCATCACTTGAACATTCTGGTGGGATATTTTTCAAGCTACATCCTATGAATCATGGAGATATCAGTAAACGCATTCAGAGATGAATGGTCTTCGAACTTGTGGAGAGGTTCACACCTGTGATTTAATCAACTACAACCCTACCCAGAATGCATTGTATTCCATGGCCCCCCTCTCTCTGGGGACATTAACACCTTGCATCAGGCTCTTTTGTTATGGCAATGACTCTGTCTTGTGGCAAGTTGTTGTGGCAGTTGAAGTATTTGCCTTGTAAGTCTAAAAGCTAAATGACTAAATGTAAATGTTTAAAGGAACGGTTAACCTTCTGTAGTGTGGTAGTGAAAGGGTTAACCGTCTGTAGTGTGGTAGTGAAAGGTTTGTTGGAAGCCTCACATAAGCCATGTAATGTTGGGGGTCAAGGTATTGGCTGAAGGAAAGGCTACATCAATAAGCATTTAGATGTTTAGATTTAAAGATTAACCTTCTGTAGTGTGGCAGTGAAAGGGTTAACCTTCTGTAGCTGTGAGAGAATTGTTGAATAGATACACAAATGTTCTAGAATGTTTGATTATGACATCATACTGTGACATCACAAATGTTTTCGGGCATTCATAACATTATTTTCTATGATGAATTGAAAATGGGGGATCCTGATGTAAACAAGATGAAAGTCTTTCTCTGGTCTGCATCCCCTTAACAATTGCGTGTATTGAGCTGTACTGTATTGTACCCATTCTGCAATCTGTTAATAAAGTTTTCAATCAATCAATCAAGTTAACCTTCTGTAGTGTGGCAGTGAAAGGGTTAACCTTCTGTAGTGTGGTAGTGAAAGGTTAACCTTCTGTAGTGTGGCAGTGAAAGGGTTAACCTTCTGTAGTGTGGCAGTGAAAGGGTTAACCGTCTGTAGTGTGGTAGTGACAGGTTAACCTTCTGTTAACTCACTAAACCTCACAAACACCAGCAAGGAAAGGCTGCATCAAAATAACTGTTTTGTTTCGTAGCTGCGTTTCTGCCACTCTTCACAAGCAAAGAGACTGTTTCCATTCTGTCAAAACCCGCCCTACTCTGCTCTGATTCGCAGACTGTGGGTGGGGGGGGAGAAACGCTGAATGTGATTGTATCAGAGTAGCCAGACAGACAGGCAGAGCAGCCAGCCGGACAGTGGAGCACTGAGAGAGAGGAAACAGCGGAGGATTTAACGAGGCGCGTTAATACAATTTTGTTTATCTGGCTTATTGCTGCGGATTCAAGCCAAGTTGCAATAATACAGTACAGCTCAATACACACAATTGTTAAGGGGATGCAGACCCAGAAAGACGTTTGTCTTGTCATCAAATGAATTGCCAGCGCACGTTCGTCTACAACAACAACCAACGCGTCCTATAATGATAATAAGTTGTTTGTTATTTTCTTTGAGTTTCCCTATTGAATGAATTTACTTCTTATACCATTAGGTTGCAATAAATTCACTCGAATGAAATTCGTTCGCTCATCAAATTCGTGACATTCTAAATGTGTTTTAATGTTGTTTAATTTAATGACAATACACCCGCGCGGACTCTTTTTTTTTAATCTTTTTTATATGGACAGGACACTGCGTTTGTTGCGTTGCTATAACTTATAACATTAAGATAAAGTGTATAAACATTGTTCTTCTCCCTGCTAAGAAAGGAGAGCGTTTGGCTGTGTGTGTTTCAACACCTCTTAAGTACCTGTTAAGCTGACAGACCCACACCGTAAATGCCCTCGCCTGTAGTTTTTCCACAGTATTGAGAGACAATACTGTCGAACTATATAACAATAATTACTAGGGATGCACGATAATTATCGGGCCGATAATTATCGGGCCGATATCAGCAATTATGACGTCATCCCGATAAACCCGATAACGTTATTAATAGCTCCGATAATATAATATATTTTTTGGTAAAAAAAATGCGGTGTGGGTGAATTTGGATGAAGTGCGTTTGTTTTGACTGTCCGCTCCTCCCGTTTTGCCAGTACTGTGGTACCACTGATAGTGTGTGGTTTAGGAACAGGGTGTTTTACACAAATCCAGCGCTCCCTTTCTTGGCTGTGACGTAGCCACGTAGTACGTTTCTTGAAAGCAGCGCGTTGTAAACAAAGATGGCGACGCTAGTGGGGATTGTTTCAGAGAGGAAAAGTTCGCTTGCTATTTGTAATAAATGCAATGGAGAAGTTCCACGAGGAGGGAAAAGTGCAGCGGCTTGTGATACATCCAACCTAGCAAGTCACCTGCGGCATCAACACCGCTGCGATGGTGTGTTGTGTTAACTTAAAAGCCTGCAACGACGCGGGGAGCTAAGCAAAGCTAGCCCCTTTCATGGCTGTGATGCAACCTTTGGTTGAATACGCAGTCACTTATTGCTCCGTAGTAGCCAGGTTAATTTGCACCACCAAGGACTGCTTAAAAGCTAGCGGCTTGAGCCCTTGGGTCATTTCTGTCAAACTTATTTAATTTAGCAAACGACTCGTCAATAGGTACAACTAAGCGTGCTCGCGCCGTCGTACACCAGCGGTGGTGATGCCGCAGGCGACCTGCTATGTGTCCACTCAAAGCCTTTCTTTCAAGGCGGACAGCTTTGAAAAAAGAAGAAAAAAAAAAGCGTTGAGCATCTTAGGTTGGATGTATTATAAGTTGTTGACGGATTGTGAATTTTCATTTGGAAAAATAAATATGGTCACTTTATCAGTCAAAACGGTTGTCTTGGCTTTTGTTTCTGTTGTCTGGTTAAAAGTTTATTAACCGATTGCAGAATGGGTACAATACAGTACAGCTCAATACATACAATTGTTAAGGGGATGCAGACCAGAGAAAGACTTTCGTCTTGTTTACATCAGGGACAGGGTCCCCCATTTACAATTCATCATAACATAATGACATGCATGACATACAGATAGACAGTGCTGCCTACATCTATACATGACATACCAGATTTGCAAATACAGTACTGTTTGTGATACGAAAAGAGTCCAGAAAAGAGAGTATATACATTTGACGTATTATTATTGTATTGTGATATGTTTTGTTTCATGTTAAAAAATAAAAATAAAAAATTGATCAAAATATTATTTTAATAATACAATAAATATCGGTTATCGGTATCGGTTATCGGCTTGAGGAGCATAAAGTTATCGGTATCGATATCGGTGTCAAAAAATCAATATCGTGCATCCCTAATAATTACCTCATTTACAAGTTGTATTTAAGTTTGCAAATAAGGGCAAATAAGAGAACACATTATTGACATTTCAAAGATGTAAAAAAAAAACAGATTTCGATTTTTTCGATTTTCTGAAGAGCAAGACAATTGTTCCTTTTCTGGCACTTGTTTTTCACCGGATCAAATCGGGTTTGGTCACGTCGAGTCACAAATGTGATCCTTGACCAGCCTCTCGAAACATTTCATGGCCACAGAGGTGAGTGCCACCGGTCTGTAGTCATTGAGACGGGTGGTTCTATATGCAAATACTTAAAGGGGAACTATTTTACTATTTCTTTCACTATTTGGGCACTTTTACACAATTCCTGTGAGTCTATGGAACACCTCTGTAAGTTTTTTTTTTTTTTTAATCATTGTTTTGTATTTCTAATCAAGTACTCAAAAACAGCATTTTTCTACCTCAAGATCTTAAGCTGTTTTGAGGCTGGGCTCCAACCACTGTGTGGCCTGGTGCCAACTGACACATCAACTGACACATTATTATGCAGCTGAGAAACCTCTGACATCACAGATATGCACATTTTCAGATGACTCAGTTCAGTGAGGGTGAATATTGTGAGAGGAGAATTGGAAGAATGTGCCAATATGAGAATTAGAGACATAGATCCTATTAATATAAGTCCACATAGCTAGGAAACAATGCTAAACACTGAAAAAGGCCATTTATAAGATAGTTCCCCTTTAAAATCGTGCACGAGCGAGGAGTGTAGAACAAATGGTATTTATCAACACGGAGTGTGCGTAGAACCTGTGTACGCACGTGTGATAAATCCCGGTTTTTCTGTACGTACACACATTCTAAATTCTGTGCTTAAGAACGAAAATAGAACACTTTCTAAGCATTGTTGATAAATGAGGGCCCAGAGCTGTACGTTAACCTTTTTTTGCACATAGCACTGGTGCTACAGAGGTTGATAGTTTTGTAGCACAGGCCAAAATCTTGTAGCACGAGTATCTCTAAAACCACCCACACGGAGTGCAGTTCATCACTTAAATAGGTATGTGACTGGCAAAGGACATGAATCTTGCATACAGGGCACACAAAATCCAAACCTTAACAAGAAATGTTTTCAAACAAACATTTTCTCTTTATTTGCCCATAATGGTAAATTGCAGGGACATAACAAATGTATACAAGGCATCAATATGTTACGCTTCGAATTAGCAGTGCAAATCTGTTTAAATTGGTCATACAATGTTTTTTTGTGTAAATCACTAATAGAACAAAAACAACAAACTGTGTGTGTGTGCGCTTGTAGTACTCCTTGAATGAGATCATCACACACACCATTGCATTAATCAGGAGTACAAGGAACTCTGCATACCTTTGTTTCACAATGAAAAGTGCTTTATAAATAAAATTAAAGGTTTATTATTTGTATGGGTAATTACCTGCTTCATATTTGTGATGTTACTGGTTTCAGTGTGTGCCTAGTGATCAATGTAGATGATATAGAGATCTATGCCAATTAATGTTTATGACTTTTATTATAAGAATTGATAGAGGCAAGGCGGTCGGATGGCGTAGCGGAGATTGCGCTCATCACCAATGCAAGAGGCTGTGGTCTCGACTCCCGGAGTCAGCATTGCCTGCGGCTTGGACCGATCGTCATACTAACTCGTTTGGCTGAGTTAGCGGGAGAGAGGTCGAGGGTGGTAATCTGGCGTTGTGGACAGCGATGCCTACAGGTCAGGTCTGGGCGCCTGCTCAGCGAAAGGCAGGAAATGGTGAAGGCAGCGTGACCTCCCACGCGTTACGCTTCACCAATGAGAGTCCTCGCTGCCAGGTGAAAAAAGAGCCACTGGCTGTCTCCACATGTGTCGGAGGAAGCATGTGGTGGACTTCAGGGTTCCCTTGTACAGACCAGTAGGAGGAACATGCGCACAACAACCAGGTAGGGGGGGGGGGGGGGGGGAATTGGCATAACGACTAAATTGGGATGGTGTAACTGAGGGGTTACAAAACCCTGACTGTATTAAAGATTGTGATAGATTAAACCACTGCTAGGTATGTACTTTAATTACTGGCCAGACAGTACATCAAATATAGATGGTGAACACTCATAAGAACACGGCATTGACAAAGAAATAGTATTTGAGGGTATTTTATTATTATGCAACATTAGGTTACAGAATGGGAATTAGGGTCGCGCTTGTATGGCGAAGAATATGCATAAAGTCAGTCAGTAGCATGAGTCACTGGGAATAGCAGGATTCCTACGATGGGTCTAGGTTGACGCCACCTGGCGTATAATAGCAATTATAGAAGGCAACGCTGGTACCGCCTGGAGACACTGGGTTCCTCTCAGAGTTGTAAGTTCTAGAGGATAGAGGAATGTTCGGATACTCAGTCTGATTCAATGAAGAATAAAGGGACTTCACGTACAGAAGTCAGTCCTTGTAAATCCAACGATCAGCAGCAAAAGCAATAACTGTAATCCAAATGCTCGATAGCAAACGATGATAGCTAGCCAGCCTCTGTCCATGAGGCCAGCCCGAGTGTAATCCTCACGAGGTTGAATCCCAAACGATAGTGGAAATCAACAAGGCTCTTCTCCGGGTAACACGTTCCAAATCAATATAATCCAACCAGTAATGGTTCTGCAATCGCCGCCGCTGGTTCTCCTGTGCACATGTCCAACGGAGCGCCCTCCAACCTAACAAGGCCACTGGCCATGACAACATCCCCTCCAAATTCCTCAGAGACTCAGCAGCCGCCATCACACCAATCATCACACACATAATAAACCTCTCCATAAAACAGGGACACGTCCCCAAGGACTTCAAAATTGCGAGGGTGACCCCTCTGCACAAAAAGGGCAGCAAATTAGACCCAGACAACTACCGCCCTGTTTCTATTCTCACCTCCATCTCGAAAGTCATGGAAAAAATAGTCTACGAACAGGTCGAAAAGTACCTAGCGGAAAAAAATCTAATCTACGAATTCCAATCTGGCTTCAGAACATCCCACTCCACTGACACATGCCTTCTCTATTTGAATGACCACATCAAACAAGAGGTGGACGCAGGCAAATACTGCGGCATGGTCATGCTGGACCTACAAAAGGCCTTTGACACGGTCAATCACTCCATTCTGATTGACAAGCTAAAAGCAATTGGTTTTGATAGTCTATCAGTGAGCTGGATGCAATCCTACCTTGAGGGGAGGGAACAGATGGTGGAGGTAAACGGTACCCTATCCCCCCCCCTCACAGTGAGCTGTGGTGTTCCACAAGGAAGCATACTAGGACCGCTACTGTTCCTAATTTATGCAAATGACATGTCGTCAGCCTGTGACTGCAACTTGTTCCTGTTTGCGGACGACTCAGCCCTG
Organism: Notolepis coatsorum; assembly: GCF_963971535.1. Taxonomy (NCBI): domain Eukaryota; kingdom Metazoa; phylum Chordata; class Actinopteri; order Aulopiformes; family Paralepididae; genus Notolepis; species Notolepis coatsorum. The sequence goes on from NC_140165.1 coordinate 64,276,562, forward strand.
CTGGTCTCTGACAAGAACAAGTTACAGGTTGAAAAAACCCTCAGCTCGGAACTAGGCAGAATCTGCATATGGCTCGCTGATAACAAACTATCATTACACATGGGCAAAACAGAGTCCATTCTCTTCGGTTCAAATAACAAACTCAGCAAGACCGACGGCTTCTCAGTTACAGTGGGTGACAATATTGTCACAAGGAAAGATGAAATTACCTACCTGGGGTCCATCCTAGAGGCTAATCTCTCCTGTGACAAAATGGCATCCAATGTAATAAAAAAAGTCAACCAACGAACTCGATTCTTGTACCGGATCTCCTCTCTGGTAAACAAGAACACCCTGAAGACTCTGGCAGGAGCACTCATTCAGGGGTACTACGACTATGCTTGCACCTCATGGTACCAAAGCACCTCAAAGGCGCTAAAAACAAAATTACAAACATCTCAAAACAAACTGGTCAGACTACTGCTTGACCTTACTCCTAGAACCCACCTCACCCCTGCCCACTTCGACAACCTAGGATGGCTTAGAGTAGACGACAGAGTACAACAACTTGCAATGGGCCTGGTCTACAAGATACACTACACGACCAAGGTACCCATGTACATGTCAAAATACTTCCCAAAGGTCAGTGAATACCACGATCACAACACCAGAGGGAGCTCCACAAATCATGTCAAACCCAGATTCGGCTCAAATAAGGGACTAAACACGTTTCGCAATTATGCCACATCAATGTGGAACGCCCTACCCAAAGCTGTAAAGGAATGTGGATCACTACCCACTTTCAAAACCTCTCTCAAGGGACACCTACGGGAGACTGCAATTCAACACTGGCCCCTGTAAATATCCTAACCCAATCATTCCAACCCCCTCCAATGTACAGTCATTTACCTAGTATGGTTTTGTCAATAGTTCAATGTACAATTGTGTTTGTTTGTACAGTGTCTCCTCCCCCCCCCCCCTCAATGTACAGTGTTACTTGTTTATACAGTGTGCCCCCCCCCCCCCCCCCCCCCAACCACCTCCAATGTAAATTACCCAGTATGGTTGTCAATATCCCAATGTACCCAACCCCCCCCACCCAACCTCCAATGTACAGTTTCTACGTCAAATGTATATACTCCCTTTTCTTGACTCCTTCTGTATCACAAACAATACTGTATTTGCAAATCTGGTATGTCATAAATGTATAGATGTAGCAGTACTGACTATCTGTATGTCATGTATGTCATATATGTCTATATGAATTGAAAATGGGGGACCCTGATGGAAACAAGACAAACGTCTTTCTCAGGTCTGCATCCCCTTAACAATTGTATGTATTGAGCCGTACTGTATTGTACCCATTCTGCAATCTGTTAAATAAAGTTTTCATTCATTCATTCATTCATAGGCCTCCTCGGGTGCTGGCGACGTATTTAGGCCACACACCCTGGCTAAGGTTCACTAGCTAAACACGAACGAACCGCTGGGTAATGCTACACACGAACGAACTGTGGTTGCACGATATACAATAAATGAACGACTATTTACTTCACATTAAACTAGGTCGAACTTGACGTTACTGCATTAAACTCTGACACTTTACTATTCTATTCGCACATGTTCTCAACGCACGGTTGCTCACTTCACTACCCGCTGACTCGGGATGAACTTGATGAACGAACTGCTGTGGTGCGCACCTTGCGCCGTATATATACTTAAGTGGTTATCTAGTCCCAAACCTCAGTTCTTGTCTGGGATCAATACGCTGTCTCCGGGCATGTTACGACATGCCTGAGCTTGTCTTTGAACCTGACGTTGGGGGCTTGCGGGCTGGCGCCTAGGGCGCTATCCAATAAGGAGAGCGAATATTACTATGGTTCGAACGCAGGTAAAGGGATATACCGTGTATATATAAATAATATACAATGTATATAAAACAATATATGTAGATTCTCAGCTTTAATCTGGCCCTTCACAACAGCCGCCTCCTAATTAGTCCGCACCTAATTAGTTAAGGGAGACAGATTAATAGTCCAGTCAACTGCTCAATGTCTGTTGTGAGGAGTAGGGCAATCTACAAAGTCAGTGGGGCATGATCATCATCAGGGGAGTCAGGGAGCTTCGGCAACTATCAGCCTCGCCACGGGTCGGGTGTAGGTCCGCCCTTGGACAATAACTTCTGCCGCTCTGACCTTCCCGTCTGCACCAGTGATCACTTTGCTTACGCGGCCGGCCGGCCACATAGCTCGGGGTAGTGACTGGTCTATGATCATAACGACTGTGTCCACTTGTAAGTTGTCTCTGTCCTTTACCCACTTCTGACGGGTTTGGAGAGACGGTAGGTAGTGGAGGAGGAAACTGTTCCAAAACTGGTCAGCCAATATTTGACTGTACCTCCACATTCTTCGGCCGTTCGCTTCTTCAGGTCTGTACACCATCTGTGGGAGAGCAGGGTCTAGCCGCCCCATCAAGAGAGTGTTGGGGGTGACTGGGTCGACGTCTGCTACATCACTTGAGACGTAACCGAGGGGCTTTGAGTTCAATACTCCCTCGATCTCCGTGAGGACTGTCTTGAGGACTTCTTCCGCCACGGTCTGGGCCCCAAGCACGGCGTACAGAGCTGTCTTTATGGAACGTACTTCTCTTTCCCAGGTTCCCCCGAAGTGAGGGGCGTTCGGGGGGTTAAACTGGAATTCAACCTGATAGGGAGCGAGGTGGGTCTTAAGTTCTGGGCCCATGGCCTGGAAGCTCTCTCTCAGTTCTCTTTCTCCGCCTTTGAAGTTTGTCCCTTGATCAGACAACAACACAGACGGTTTTCCTTTTCTTGATGTGAATCTCCGGAAGGACATGAGGAATGAATCCGTACTCATGGTCTGAAGGAGTTCTATATGTACCGCTCGGGTGGTCATGCACTTGTATACAATGCCCCACCTCTTCTCTGTCCCTCTTCCTTTCTTCACGTAGAGCGGGCCGAAGCAGTCCACGCCCGTGGAGTGAAAAGGCTTCTCGCCGAGTCGGAGGCGGCAGGGAGGCAGGTCGGCCATCATGGGTATACTGGGCTGTGCTCGCCACTTGCGACAGTCTAGACAGGTCCGCTGGAAGCAACGTACTGCTTCTCTTCCTTGCAGTATCCAGTAACGACGTCGGATCTCAGCGAAGACTCTCTGCCCCAGCGTGGTGCACATCCTCGTCGTATTTCTTTATGATGAGCTCCGTGACCTTGTGTCGGCTGTTGAGGACGATAGGATACTTGACGTCATCCGTTAAGTCCGGGGCCCGTCTCAGACGACCACCCACCCTGATGAGGCCATGGGTGTCGCGCTCAGGGGCCAAGTGGAGCAGTCTGCTGTCTGAAGGGATTGGCTTTGTTCCCTGCAGGCAGTCTAGCTCATCTGGAAACAAGTCTATTTGGGCTCGCTGTAGCAGAAGGAGTTCTGCCTCTGCGTAGTTCAATGCGTCAATGTCTGTAGTGGGGGGAATTTCAGGGTGGTGCCACAAGAATGTTTTTATTTGCGCACTCTCAAAGGTTAGGCAGTCGTCTATGTTAGGATCAGTGGGTACTGGGATGTGCGTCAGCCCACAGAACATAGATTTCTTGATCTCTGCCTCCTCTTGACTAGCCTCCCGTGGGGTGGGGGTAGGCCACTCCGCCTCCGGGAGCTTGAGGAACTCAGGACCGTCACTGTAGATATTGGGACGTGTGAGGTAATCTAGGGACATCCCCCGTGTGATGACATTGGCTGGGTTCTGTTTGGTGTCAACGTACCTCCAGCACGCTGATCCTACCAGGTCTTGAATCTCTGTGACTCTGACTCCCACGAAGACCTTGTATCTACAAGAATCGGACTGGATCCATGTGAGTACGGTCATGGAGTCTGACCACAAGATTGTTCTTTGCACCGGGATGGTGAGTTCACGTTGTATTAACGTGGCGAGTTGCGCGCCTACCAGAGCTGCGCAGAGCTCTAGACGCGGGATCGATTGTTGCTTGCGGGGGGCTATTCTTGAGCGAGCCAGGATGAAAGCTGTGTGTACTTCTCCTCCCTCCTCTCGGGCCCGCAGGTAAGCCACCGAACCGTAGGCTACTTCCGAGGCGTCACTGAAGACGTGCAGGTCCATCTGGCACGTCTCCAGCCGCACTGTGGGTGGGAAGTAGCTCCGGCGTATGTTCACATTTTGGAGCGAGCTGAGTTCTCTCTCCCACTCTCTCCAGGTGTAAGCTAGGTGGTCGGGTATGGGGTCGTCCCAGCCCTGTTCCTTGTCCCACAGCTCTCGCACAAGCATTTTCGCCCGAGTGGTGTAAGGTAGGATACACCCCAGCGGGTCGTATTGGCTTGCGAGTGTTCTGTATACGCTCCGTCTAAATTCCAAACTCAATTATGCATAATATACATTTTATTTCTATATAAAAAGCAGTAAATGGCATTGTTTTGACCCCTGGTAAGAGTGTATGTTATTATTTGGCAATTAAAAGGTGAGGTTAGCTTTCAAAAATATCATTTATTCAAATAATAAACAAAATGTGAAACATTAACAAAGTGTGAAAAAGTAATGTATGATGTATGAAAAAGTGCTATACAAATAAAGTTATTATTTTGAGTTTCATATACTATTGAAACAAGGATTTTCTTAGCTTTCTAAAGACATCACATCATCTTATAGCCAAAATAAACAAGACATGTCACTGAACTGTGTAAAGAAAAGTGTCCCAGTAGCCTTTTTTACTTTACATGCCTATATTAAACATTTTATGTTTTCAGAACTGTGCAAAAAAAAGAAAAGAAAATATCAAGTGTCCCATTTCACTTGTTATATTTCCACATTTTAGTGTTCTTCAGCTCTTTTTTTTTCATTCAGTGTGATAAATCCAGTCTCTGTTGAGCTTTAACAAGTCCATCAAAGTCAGGTTGCATGTCTGAGGTGGAGATGCCTGTGAGTACCTGTGCCGGTGATCAGCTGATGGTTTGACTTCTTTCAGGGTTTTCATGTGTGTGAGATTGTTGTTGCCTAGTTGCCTTGAAATTAATTGCAACTTTGTCATGAAGGCTTTCACATGGCTATACATTTCATGAGCAAAAATGCCCTTGCCCTGCAGTTGTGTGTTCAGTAGGGATCGGTACTGTTCACATTTGAACCGATATGGTACCGGTACCTGTGAATTGATACCGGTACCCAACGGTACCTTTTTTCTGTACTTTAGTCTCTAAAAATGTAATCTACCTACCTCAGTTGTGAAAAAAGAAATCCAAACTTCAAATAACCACACTTTCCACCGTTTTCGGCTTGCCCCGACTGCTTTGTTGTTGAATCAAGTCAAATCCTAGGTAAGCGTATATTGTGCGTGTGAACGTTGACATGAAAAGAAAAAAAGTAAAAAAATAAAAATAAAAATAAAATATTTATTTTTTTTATTTTTTTTATTTTTTTTTATTATCATGTAATCTTTCGCGGGCCGGTCAGAATCGGCCCGCGGGCCATACAATGCCCAGGTCTGTTCTAAACGATTATTTTACCAAAAAAACAACAATCGATTTGCAATTTAATACTTTTTTTTTATCCACTTTTTCGTTACCCGTGTGTACGATCATTTCTAAGCAAAGTGTGAGATTTATCAATTTGAACGTGTGCTTGACTTTGTGCGTATATTTACACACAGCTCCGACCGTGCGTATCTGGCGCCCGGTGGTAGAATATGAATATTGCAACGCGGAAATAAGCTTCCGTGCATTAGTTTCAACACTGGCGTGTTCTATATGACCCTTAATTCATTATTGTTTGTTGTAAAATAGCGACAGTAGTGTAATTATTGTCAAACCCTAGAAATATAGCATTTGGAATAGGTCTTTCTTTCCGAATGAATGCAGCATTGTTTATATTATATAGGGTTATCGGAATACTATGGGGTGCACTGACTGCGCTCGCGGGGAACTGTTTTCAGAGATAGCAGATAGGTTTGATTTGATTAGACATTTTTAAAGATACAAGATTCCAGAAAAACGTCAAGGATGCTACACAAAAAAGTCAAGACTTATTTCCATTGTGGTCCTTGGTCTCAGACAGACAAGCAATACAAAACAGGACCATAAATAACAATTTGACAAACTACATAGACATGAACATTTTAAAAGCAGTACAAACGTAGCCACAGGCAACAATGTATCAGACACCATTTTCATGCATTTTAAAATCTAGTTTTGGACATTGTCGAGGAGCCAAGATTTAACTTTTTTATTAAAGTTGTGCCGGCTACTGATGCATTTTAGCTGTGAAGGTAGCAAATTCCAATTTGTGGCTCCCCAGAATTTAAAAGAACATTTGCCCATATTCGTTTTGAACCTTGGAATATGCAGGTCAGCAATGCTGGCTCTGGTGTTATGGGTATGCATGTCCCTGTTCCACTGAAAATAATTTGTAAGATAAGAGGGGGCCCTATTATTATAAATGTTGTGAACTATGTTGAGCTGAAGTTGAACGGGCCTGGCTTCCAGAGGGAGCCAGCCCAGCAACTGGAAGTGTTGTTTGCCCACATGTGCTCTGGAGGCTAGTCCTAGAGTTAATCGGATGAGTTTGTTCTGGGAAACCTGTAACTTATCTTTTAAAACTTTGGTCAGATCTCCGTACCAAGAACAGATAGCATAGTCGAAGCAACAAGAAACAAGAGAATTTGCCAGAATGCAAAGACTTTCAGGGTCTAGTACATTGACATCAACCCAACAATCAACCACTGGATCCTCAATTTCCTCAGCAATAGAACCCAAACAGTCAAGGTAAACAACAAATCATCCCGCCCTCTGACCCTCAGCACTGGGGCCCCCCAGGGCTGCGTCCTTTCCCCTTGGCTCTTCTCCCTCTACACCAGGGGTCAGCAACCTTTTTGACATGGAGTGCCTGGTTGAAATATAGTTGTAACTAGTGTGCCTCAACAATATTCCATGCATCGTAATATCTTTTTCTCATAATCAGGTCTTTTTAATGATAATTTTACATTATTACATCATTATTGTTATTGTTATTATTAACAATATTATTATGATGGTTGTATCAACCCTAAATCTGAGTGGGGGGGGGGGGGATGCAATGCAGACAAACAGCTGCATACAGTGCGACCATTTCACTCACATTTGCCCATTCATTTTTGGACACATCACACACCATTGGTGTGTGTACTGTACGTGTGCTGTCATAACTCCACCTACATGCCTAATGGAGAACACCAGGATGTGAATGGAGGGTGAATGTGAGGTATATCGTGTAAATAAGTTTTGATTGATCGCAAGACTACACTGTAAAAAAAATATAATAAGTTACCAGAACTTAAAAATATTGAGTTCAGTTACTGTGCATTAAGGTTTTCAGTTTTCAATCCATAATAAGTTAACAGAAAAATAAGTACACAACCACATTATTTCAACCTAATAAAACTATGTTTATTGTCATTGTTTTAAGAACACAAGTTGACTTGGTAATACTCACATTTTGAGTAAAAAAATGGCTTAACATGTGCAATGTTCAATGAAATAGAAAAATAAATAATACAATTTGTTGATTAATCCCACTGGTCACAATGGTGACCGTAATAATGTTTTTGTTATAAGGCTCTGAAAATGTTACTGAATGATGTAGCAATGTATTTCCAGCTAAATTGAAATAATAAACGAATAAAGGGTCTCAATTAAATATGTGGTAGTAAAAAGAACCTGTGGGAGGATTTCAACAAGATAAATGCGACAACAGTGCAAAATATTTCACTATAATATTTCAAAGCAAAAAAAAAAAAAAATTTTTTTTTTTTTTTTTTTACTGCTGCCCCCTGTGCCTATGCAAATGCCCCCGCGTGCCTATGCAGGCACGCGTGCCTAGGGTTGCCTACCCCTGCTCTACACTAACCAATTCACCCCCCTGGACAGTTCAGTCAAGGCCTTCAAATACGCCGACGACACCACCATCCTGGGCCTCATCTCCAACAACGACGAGTCCATTTACTGGCAGGAGGTGGTCAGAGCAGTGAGATGGTGCTCATCCAACAACCTCCTGCTCAACACCTCCAAAACCATGGAAATTGCCATAGACTTCAGGACTTCAAAAAAAACACCCATACTCCCAATAACCATCTCAGACCAACCCATAACCCTAACTGAATCATTGAAGTTCCTCGGCACCCACATCAGCAATAAACTCAAATGGGACATTAACACCACTGCCATCATCAAAAAAGCCCAGCAGCGCCTGTACTTCCTCAGGCAACTGAGGAAGTACAGAGTCCAACAACACCTGCTGGTCCAATTCTACACTGCCATAATTGCCCTGCAGTTGTGTGTAGGGATCGGTACTGTTCACACTTGAACCGATATGGTACCGGTACCTGTGAATTGATACCGGTACCCAACGGTACCTTTTTTCTGTACTTTAGTCTCTAAAAATGTAATCTACCTACCTCAGTTGTGAAAAAAGAAATCCAAACTTCAAATAACCACACTTTCCACCGTTTTCGGCTTGCCCCGACTGCTTTGTTGTTGAATCAAGTCAAATCCTAGGTAAGCGTATATTGTGCGTGTGAACGTTGACATGAAATAAAAATAATTTTTTTTTTTTTTTTTTTTTTTATCATGTAATCTTTCGCGGGCCGGTCAGAATCATCGCGCGGGCCGTATCCGGCCCGCGGGCCGTACAATGCCCAGGTCTGTTCTAAACTATTATTTTACCAAAAAAACAACAATCGATTTGCAATTTAATACTTTTTTTTTATCCACTTTTTCGTTACCCGTGTGTACGATCATTTCTAAGCAAAGTGTGGGATTTATCAATTTGAACGTGTGCTTGACTTTGTGCGTATATTTACACACAGCTCCGACCGTGCGTATCTGGCGCCCGGTGGTAGAATATGAATATTGCAACGCGGAAATAAGCTTCCGTGCATTAGTTTCAACACTGGCGTGTTCTATATGACCCTTAATTCATTATTGTTCGTTGTAAAATAGCGACAGTAGTGTAATTATTGTCAAACCCTAGAAATATAGCATTTGGAATAGGTCTTTCTTTCCGAATGAATGCAGCATTGTTTATATTATATAGGGTTATCGGAATACTATGGGGTGCACTGACTGCGCTCGCGGGGAACTGTTTTCAGAGATAGCAGATAGGTTTGATTTGATTAGACATTTTTAAAGATACAAGATTCCAGAAAAACGTCAAGGATGCTACACAAAAAAGTCAAGACTTATTTCCATTGTGGTCCTTGGTCTCAGACAGACAAGCAATACAAAACAGGACCATAAATAACAATTTGACAAACTACATAGACATGAACATTTTAAAAGCAGTACAAACGTAGCCACAGGCAACAATGTATCAGACACCATTTTCATGCATTTTAAAATCTAGTTTTGGACATTGTCGAGGAGCCAAGATTTTACTTTTTTCTTAAAGTTGTGCCAGCTACTGATGCATTTTAGCTGTGAAGGTAGCAAATTCCAATTTGTGGCTCCCCAGAATTTAAAAGAACATTTGCCCATATTCGTTTTGAACCTTGGAATATGCAGGTCAGCAATGCTGGCTCTGGTGTTATGGGTATGCATGTCCCTGTTCCACTGAAAATAATTTGTAAGATAAGAGGGGGCCCTATTATTATAAATGTTGTGAACTATGTTGAGCTGAAGTTGAACGGGCCTGGCTTCCAGAGGGAGCCAGCCCAGCAACTGGAAGTGTTGTTTGCCCACATGTGCTCTGGAGGCTAGTCCTAGAGTTAATCGGATGAGTTTGTTCTGGGAAACCTGTAACTTATCTTTTAAAACTTTGGTCAGATCTCCGTACCAAGAACAGATAGCATAGTCGAAGAAACAAGAAACAAGAGAATTTGCCAGAATGCAAAGACTTTCAGGGTCTAGTACATTGACATCAACCCAACCATCAACCACTGGATCCTCAATTTCCTCAGCAATAGAACCCAAACAGTCAAGGTAAACAACAAATCATCCCGCCCTCTGACCCTCAGCACTGGGGCCCCCCAGGGCTGCGTCCTTTCCCCTTGGCTCTTCTCCCTCTACACTAACCAATTCACCCCCCTGGACAGTTCAGTCAAGGCCTTCAAATACGCCGACAACACCACCATCCTGGGCCTCATCTCCAACAACGACGAGTCCATTTACCGGCAGGAGGTGGTCAGAGCAGTGAGATGGTGCTCATCCAACAACCTCCTGCTCAACACCTCCAAAACCATGGAAATTGCCATAGACTTCAGGACTTCAAAAAAACACCCATACTCCCAATAACCATCTCAGACCAACCCATAACCCTAACTGAATCATTGAAGTTCCTCGGCACCCACATCAGCAATAAACTCAAATGGGACATTAACACCACTGCCATCATCAAAAAAAGCCCAGCAGCGCCTGTACTTCCTCAGGCAACTGAGGAAGTACAGAGTCCAACAACACCTGCTGGTCCAATTCTACACTGCCATAATTCAAAGCATCCTCACCTCATCCATCACAGTCTGGTACGGTTCCACTGATAAACACACCAAACACAAACTCCAACGCATCATCAAGACAGCCTCCAAAATAATTGGCTGCCCCCTCCCCTCTCTGGACTCCATCTACACCTCGCGCACAGTCACCCGCTCTGGTAAAATAGTCAACGACCCCTCTCACCCAGCAAACCACTTATTCCAGCACATGCCCTCAGGTCGCTACAGGTCCATTCTAACCAGACACACACGCTTCACAAGCAGTTTTTTCCCCACAGCAGTCCGAACACTGAACACCATGGCCCGCCCCCCTTTGCACAGACGGGCAAGCATCTATCACTGACTGACACTGTTACCGTGACTGTCCTATATGTTTTATGTATATATGTATTTATTGTGGGGATTGGGAGGTGGGAGGGGGGCGTTTTTGATGTTTGATGTCTGTTTCATGTTGATGTAACCAGTGTTGTGTGGCATTAAAAGTATCTTGTATCTTGTAGTAAATGTGCTTTCCTGGTCAGAAATTTAGTTCTGCCATTCACCTTGCTCATAGTTTTGAGCCATGGATTCCCTGCTCAGGCTGCTGTCTAGGTGGCAACCAAGATAGCGTATACACTTTTTTGCTGCAAAAAGCTGTCCCTCGAGATTTATGCTGGGCGAGACCAGCTTCCGCAGCCTGGGTTGGGAACCAAAGATGATGTATTCTGTTTTGGCCATATGCAGAGATAATTTATTGTCAATGAGCCAATGTTTTATGGTAGAGAATTCCTTACCGAGAGTGGCCTGTAGCTTGTCCACATCCTTATCGGAGGAAAGGACAGCAGAGTCATCCGCGTAGAGAAACAGGTTCACATTACAGGCAGCTTGCATATCGTTAATGTAAATTAAAAACAATAACAGGCCCAGGACACTCCCTTGAGGGACTCCGCAAGTCACTGGTAGGGCAGATGAGTGATGGCCATGGATGTCTGTCAATTGGTCTCTATCGGAGAGATAAGAGGAGAACCATTTTAGGCTGACAGGGCTCATACCAAGGGCTGACAGTTTGTTAAAAAGAAGGCTGTGGTTAACAGTGTCAAAAGCCTTTTGAAGGTCAATTAAAATCATACCAGAGTTTGCCAGCATCCATTTCAGCTCTGATAAAATTAGTTAACAAAAGTAAACAAGAATCGGTAGAATGTGATTTCCTAAAACCTGATTGAAATTTATATAATAATTTTGAGTCTGTAATATATTCATAGAGCTGTTCGTGAATGACCTTTTCTAAAACTTTGGAGGTGACACTGAGAATCGAGATGGGCCTATAATTACTGGGGTCAGACCTATTCCCTTTTTCAAAAAGGGGGATGACTTTGGCATGTTTCATGTCGCTTGGGACAATGCCCTGCGCCAAGGACAGGTTGATCACATGTGTAATAGGTGGCGCTATCAACTCAACTACGTCTTTTAAAAACCTGGCTGGGATATTGTCTAAACCAGTTGCCTTGGAGCACTTGAGACCATTTAAAAGAGTGATCATGTAAACTACAGAGACTGGCTTAAAAGAGAAGCTGTTGGGGATAACACCCAAGTGGGCATAAAACTCGTGAAGGTGGGCCTGCCCAAAGGTTAGAGGGCCAGAGGGCAAGCGGTCAACTAGCTTATGTGCAATTGAAGTAAAAAAAAAAATGGTCAGCAATCTGTTTCTTGTCGCTGATGTCCTCACCGTCGATCTGCAGTGAAATGCAGGGGCTGGAATCTTTGTTGGGTTTGGTTGTGCATCCTAAATTTTTAAGCGTTTTCCAGTGTTTGTGGGTTGTCCTGATTTTCCAGGATTTGTTCTGAGAAATAATTGGATTTAGCTTCTCTGACTTTGAACTGGACCGAGTTTCTGAGGTCTTTAAAAATTGAGAAGTCGGCTTGGTCACCTGATTCCTTAAAAACAGAAAGGGCTTAGGGGCGGCTAGGTGGTGTAGTGGGCAAGGCACTCGCCACCAACGCAGGAGACGCTGGGTTCGAGCCCAGCTCTCGACGTTGCTACCAGCTTGGCTGATCGTTCATACTAACACAATTGGCAGTGTTAGGGGTGGGAAAGCTGGTGGGGTGGGTCCTGGTCGCTGTAAACAGCGACTCCTACAGTTCGGTCGGGGCGCCTGCTCAGCGAGGAAAGGATCTAAGGGGGGTAGTGTGATCCTTCCACACGTTACACCCTCTCAGTGAGAGTCCGCGCTGCCAGGTGAAAAGAAGCGGTTGATTGGCTACACATGTGTCGGAGGAAGCATGTTATAGCCTCCACTCTCCCAGACCGACTGTAGGGGGTAGGTGCGCAGCGACCAGGAAGGGGATTGGGAATTGGCATAACGACTAACATTGGGATGGGAGAAAAACGGAGGAAAAAGGAGAGGGAAAAAAACAGAAAGGGCTTTGTCCCTAGCACTGATGGCTTCAAAAATCGCCTTATTGAACCACGGGTGAGATCTCTGCTTAACTCTAATAGTTCTAGAAGGGGCTACTGCATCTATGGCAGAAGCAAACAAGGATTTAAAATTTGCCCAGGCCTGATTGACATTGCCCATGCCTGTAACGGAAGACCAGTTCAATTTACTAATTTCCTTGCTAAAACTAGCAACTGTGTAGTGTTTGAAGGATCTGGCTTTGATGGTTTTATGGGAGTTAAAAGTATCTCTAAAAACCCTCCTGGAACAGAAGGTCAAGAAGTGGTCACTAATACCATATGTACAATACTATACTGCTCTGGGAAATGGACTTTGAATCAGAGACAAAGATTAAATCAATGGTGCTACTTGAAGAATTACACACTGGTTGGAATGAATGAATGAATGAGGGGCAGTCTAATTGCAGAGAGAACATAATATTAACTAGAGTCCGCTATACCCGAGACACCTCCTTCATTTGTACCGCAATTTGAGACCGAAATTGGAGCGTGGAACAAAACGCACAAATGCCATCCCTGTGCACATTCAAGTCCTCTCCACCCTCGGGTATTTGGCCACCGGCACGGTCCATCGTGATATTGGAGATGGATCGAGCAATAGACTGTTACTGTACCACCCATGTAGCTGTCAAAGCTCCATCACAAATGCAGTTATGTGAATAGAAAGGGATTCCACTCAGTGATGCGCATTTGCCTGATACATGTCGTTGCTGCATGCCGGGAGGAAGGCAATGCTGCATGTTTTCAATTCATTAAATAAAACGGATACTTTTTGCAAGGGTTTACTGACATACAAATAATCAACCAACTACATACTGTAACTTTTAAGTGCACGTTTTTATTTACATTGTGACAACAGCCTTGTGAGCCCCCGCACACAGACATGATGGAATTCAAGTTCAAGTTTGTATTGATCACATATAGGCAGGCTTCACATGGCGTAGGCTATGGCAGTGAGATTCATTGTTCTTGTATATGCTCTCGTATTATTGTTTATATAGGCTACCTAATACCAACATCAAAATAGATTGTATGCCTCTACAAATCATATGCAGGTCGAACATTTACGCAGAACTTTAATCCCTGGGTATTAATCGAACGAAATGAAGAAAAGGCATATTCCAGCATGGTTATTAATGACACCAATGGCAAACAGTGGTTAACGGTCTTTATTAGTGTTTGCGCTACCCAGGCAGCAATGGTCTTTAGGAAGTTAATAGATATCATATCCGACATCACCGTGTACAAATGCGGGGGGTCTCGCCTGCAACGATGTGCATAATACAAGTAATAATATAAGAGTCCAACTAATAGAGCGACATAGTGCAATAAACAAGTAAACAAAGTAGGCATATCGGTATCTGTACATGAGCTATTTACAGAGCATGCCACAGGTCCTGTGGCAGTGCAGTACACGGTTAGCTACGGATGACGCATTGGGTCTTTATGTACACTGCTTATACAATGCTATATTATACGATCTCAAGCTATACTATTCTTAAAGTGATCTTTCCTTCTGTAAAGTGTCTATAGTGTGAGGGTGTGCAGCATGAGTGTGTGTGTGCTCATGTTAAAGTGGCTGCTAGTGTGTGAGCGTGTACAGTGTGTGTGTTGTGTGTGTGCTCATGTGTACTTGTGCGTGAAGAGTTCAGTGTTCAAGGCTCTGATGGCCTGTGGGAAGAAGCTGAGCCTAAGTCTCTCTGTCCTCGTTACTGGTGCTCGCAAGCGTTTGCCTGACCGCAGCAGCATGAACAGGCTGTTGTTGGGGTGGTGAGGGTCTTTCATTATCCTGCAGGCTCTGGATTTGCACCTCTTGTTGTATAGGACCTGCAGGGTTGGTAGTGCAATACCCGTGGTACGCTCGGCTGAGCGCACCACTCTCTGTAGGGCCTTCTTGTCCTGTGCCGTGCTGTTGCCATACCAGGCAGTGATGTTTCCAGTCAAGATGCTCTCTACAGCTCCGGAGTAGAAGGACTGGAGTATCTTCCCAGATACTCTGAACTTCCTTAACTGTCTCAGGTGGTAGAGGCGCTGCTTCGCCTTTTTTACGACTGAGTCGATGTGTGTTGTCCATGTCAGGTCCTCTGAGATGTGGACCCCCAGGTACTTGAAGCTGCTCACCCTGTCCACGGTAGCCCCGTTTATCCTCAGTGGTGTGTGTGTCTCCTGCTGTCTGCTCCTAAAATCCACGATCAGCTCCTTGGTTTTACCAATGTTCAGGAGCAGGCTGTTGTCCTGGCACCAGCGTTCCAGTAACTCAACCTCCTCCCGGTAGGCCTTCTCGTCGTTGTCCGAGATCAGCCCCACCACCACTGTGTCGTCCGCAAACTTCACTATGGAGTTGGAGCTGAACTTGGCCACACAGTCGTGTGTGTAAAGTGAGTACAGCAGGGGGCTCAGAACACAGCCCTGGGGGGACCCGATGCTCAGGGTGATGGTGTTGGAGGTCTGACCCCCCACCCTGACCGCCTGGGGTCTTTCGCTCAGAAAGTCCAGTATCCAGGCGCTCAGAGCGGAGCTCAGACCCAGCTCGATCAGCTTGTCCACCAGTCTGGTGGGGACTATGGTGTTGAACGCTGAGCTGTAGTCAATGAACAACAGTCTCACATAGCCCCCCTTCTGGTGGTCAAGGTGAGAGAGGGTGCTGTGCAGTACTTGAGAGACCGCATCGTCAGTGGACCTGTTTGGCCTGTATGCAAATTGCATAGGGTCCATATCACTGGGGAGGGAGGCACAAATGTGACTGGGCATGGGGGCGCGGGACTTGTTGAGGTAAGGTCCAATTTTTTTTTTTACATATTGTGAAAGTACAGATTCATACCTTAAAAATAAGCCATCACTTGAACATTCTGGTGGGATATTTTTCAAGCTACATCCTATGAATCATGGAGATATCAGTAAACGCATTCAGAGATGAATGGTCTTCGAACTTGTGGAGAGGTTCACACCTGTGATTTAATCAACTACAACCCTACCCAGAATGCATTGTATTCCATGGCCCCCCTCTCTCTGGGGACATTAACACCTTGCATCAGGCTCTTTTGTTATGGCAATGACTGTCTTGTGGCAAGTTGTTGTGGCAGTTGAAGTATTTGCCTTGTAAGTCTAAAAGCTAAATGACTAAATGTAAATGTTTAAAGGAACGGTTAACCTTCTGTAGTGTGGTAGTGAAAGGGTTAACCGTCTGTAGTGTGGTAGTGAAAGGTTTGTTGGAAGCCTCACATAAGCCATGTAATGTTGGGGGTCAAGGTATTGGCTGAAGGAAAGGCTACATCAATAAGCATTTAGATGTTTAGATTTAAAGATTAACCTTCTGTAGTGTGGCAGTGAAAGGGTTAACCTTCTGTAGCTGTGAGAGAATTGTTGAATAGATACACAAATGTTCTAGAATGTTTGATTATGACATCATACTGTGACATCACAAATGTTTTCGGGCATTCATAACATTATTTTCTATGATGAATTGAAAATGGGGGATCCTGATGTAAACAAGATGAAAGTCTTTCTCTGGTCTGCATCCCCTTAACAATTGCGTGTATTGAGCTGTACTGTATTGTACCCATTCTGCAATCTGTTAATAAAGTTTTCAATCAATCAATCAAGTTAACCTTCTGTAGTGTGGCAGTGAAAGGGTTAACCTTCTGTAGTGTGGTAGTGAAAGGTTAACCTTCTGTAGTGTGGCAGTGAAAGGGTTAACCTTCTGTAGTGTGGCAGTGAAAGGGTTAACCGTCTGTAGTGTGGTAGTGACAGGTTAACCTTCTGTTAACTCACTAAACCTCACAAACACCAGCAAGGAAAGGCTGCATCAAAATAACTGTTTTGTTTCGTAGCTGCGTTTCTGCCACTCTTCACAAGCAAAGAGACTGTTTCCATTCTGTGAAAACCCGCCCTACTCTGCTCTGATTCGCAGACTGTGGGTGGGGGGGGAGAAACGCTGAATGTGATTGTATCAGAGTAGCCAGACAGACAGGCAGAGCAGCCAGCCGGACAGTGGAGCACTGAGAGAGAGGAAACAGCGGAGGATTTAACGAGGCGCGTTAATACAATTTTGTTTATCTGGCTTATTGCTGCGGATTCAAGCCAAGTTGCAATAATACAGTACAGCTCAATACACACAATTGTTAAGGGGATGCAGACCCAGAAAGACGTTTGTCTTGTCATCAAATGAATTGCCAGCGCACGTTCGTCTACAACAACAACCAACGCGTCCTATAATGATAATAAGTTGTTTGTTATTTTCTTTGAGTTTCCCTATTGAATGAATTTACTTCTTATACCATTAGGTTGCAATAAATTCACTCGAATGAAATTCGTTCGCTCATCAAATTCGTGACATTCTAAATGTGTTTTAATGTTGTTTAATTTAATGACAATACACCCGCGCGGACTCTTTTTTTTTAATCTTTTTTATATGGACAGGACACTGCGTTTGTTGCGTTGCTATAACTTATAACATTAAGATAAAGTGTATAAACATTGTTCTTCTCCCTGCTAAGAAAGGAGAGCGTTTGGCTGTGTGTGTTTCAACACCTCTTAAGTACCTGTTAAGCTGACAGACCCACACCGTAAATGCCCTCGCCTGTAGTTTTTCCACAGTATTGAGAGACAATACTGTCGAACTATATAACAATAATTACTAGGGATGCACGATAATTATCGGGCCGATAATTATCGGGCCGATATCAGCAATTATGACGTCATCCCGATAAACCCGATAACGTTATTAATAGCTCCGATAATATAATATATTTTTTGGTAAAAAAAATGCGGTGTGGGTGAATTTGGATGAAGTGCGTTTGTTTTGACTGTCCGCTCCTCCCGTTTTGCCAGTACTGTGGTACCACTGATAGTGTGTGGTTTAGGAACAGGGTGTTTTACACAAATCCAGCGCTCCCTTTCTTGGCTGTGACGTAGCCACGTAGTACGTTTCTTGAAAGCAGCGCGTTGTAAACAAAGATGGCGACGCTAGTGGGGATTGTTTCAGAGAGGAAAAGTTCGCTTGCTATTTGTAATAAATGCAATGGAGAAGTTCCACGAGGAGGGAAAAGTGCAGCGGCTTGTGATACATCCAACCTAGCAAGTCACCTGCGGCATCAACACCGCTGCGATGGTGTGTTGTGTTAACTTAAAAGCCTGCAACGACGCGGGGAGCTAAGCAAAGCTAGCCCCTTTCATGGCTGTGATGCAACCTTTGGTTGAATACGCAGTCACTTATTGCTCCGTAGTAGCCAGGTTAATTTGCACCACCAAGGACTGCTTAAAAGCTAGCGGCTTGAGCCCTTGGGTCATTTCTGTCAAACTTATTTAATTTAGCAAACGACTCGTCAATAGGTACAACTAAGCGTGCTCGCGCCGTCGTACACCAGCGGTGGTGATGCCGCAGGCGACCTGCTATGTGTCCACTCAAAGCCTTTCTTTCAAGGCGGACAGCTTTGAAAAAAGAAGAAAAAAAAAAGCTTTGAGCATCTTAGGTTGGATGTATTATAAGTTGTTGACGGATTGTGAATTTTCATTTGGAAAAATAAATATGGTCACTTTATCAGTCAAAACGGTTGTCTTGGCTTTTGTTTCTGTTGTCTGGTTAAAAGTTTATTAACCGATTGCAGAATGGGTACAATACAGTACAGCTCAATACATACAATTGTTAAGGGGATGCAGACCAGAGAAAGACTTTCGTCTTGTTTACATCAGGGACAGGGTCCCCCATTTACAATTCATCATAACATAATGACATGCATGACATACAGATAGACAGTGCTGCCTACATCTATACATGACATACCAGATTTGCAAATACAGTACTGTTTGTGATACGAAAAGAGTCCAGAAAAGAGAGTATATACATTTGACGTATTATTATTGTATTGTGATATGTTTTGTTTCATGTTAAAAAATAAAAATAAAAAATTGATCAAAATATTATTTTAATAATACAATAAATATCGGTTATCGGTATCGGTTATCGGCTTGAGGAGCATAAAGTTATCGGTATCGATATCGGTGTCAAAAAATCAATATCGTGCATCCCTAATAATTACCTCATTTACAAGTTGTATTTAAGTTTGCAAATAAGGGCAAATAAGAGAACACATTATTGACATTTCAAAGATGTAAAAAAAAAACAGATTTCGATTTTTTCGATTTTCTGAAGAGCAAGACAATTGTTCCTTTTCTGGCACTTGTTTTTCACCGGATCAAATCGGGTTTGGTCACGTCGAGTCACAAATGTGATCCTTGACCAGCCTCTCGAAACATTTCATGGCCACAGAGGTGAGTGCCACCGGTCTGTAGTCATTGAGACGGGTGGTTCTATATGCAAATACTTAAAGGGGAACTATTTTACTATTTCTTTCACTATTTGGGCACTTTTACACAATTCCTGTGAGTCTATGGAACACCTCTGTAAGTTTTTTTTTTTTTTTAACCATTGTTTTGTATTTCTAATCAAGTACTCAAAAACAGCATTTTTCTACCTCAAGATCTTAAGCTGTTTTGAGGCTGGGCTCCAACCACTGTGTGGCCTGGTGCCAACTGACACATCAACTGACACATTATTATGCAGCTGAGAAACCTCTGACATCACAGATATGCACATTTTCAGATGACTCAGTTCAGTGAGGGTGAATATTGTGAGAGGAGAATTGGAAGAATGTGCCAATATGAGAATTAGAGACATAGATCCTATTAATATAAGTCCACATAGCTAGGAAACAATGCTAAACACTGAAAAAGGCCATTTATAAGATAGTTCCCCTTTAAAATCGTGCACGAGCGAGGAGTGTAGAACAAATGGTATTTATCAACACGGAGTGTGCGTAGAACCTGTGTACGCACGTGTGATAAATCCCGGTTTTTCTGTACGTACACACATTCTAAATTCTGTGCTTAAGAACGAAAATAGAACACTTTCTAAGCATTGTTGATAAATGAGGGCCCAGAGCTGTACGTTAACCTTTTTTTGCACATAGCACTGGTGCTACAGAGGTTGATAGTTTTGTAGCACAGGCCAAAATCTTGTAGCACGAGTATCTCTAAAACCACCCACACGGAGTGCAGTTCATCACTTAAATAGGTATGTGACTGGCAAAGGACATGAATCTTGCATACAGGGCACACAAAATCCAAACCTTAACAAGAAATGTTTTCAAACAAACATTTTCTCTTTATTTGCCCATAATGGTAAATTGCAGGGACATAACAAATGTATACAAGGCATCAATATGTTACGCTTCGAATTAGCAGTGCAAATCTGTTTAAATTGGTCATACAATGTTTTTTTGTGTAAATCACTAATAGAACAAAAACAACAAACTGTGTGTGTGTGCGCTTGTAGTACTCCTTGAATGAGATCATCACACACACCATTGCATTAATCAGGAGTACAAGGAACTCTGCATACCTTTGTTTCACAATGAAAAGTGCTTTATAAATAAAATTAAAGGTTTATTATTTGTATGGGTAATTACCTGCTTCATATTTGTGATGTTACTGGTTTCAGTGTGTGCCTAGTGATCAATGTAGATGATATAGAGATCTATGCCAATTAATGTTTATGACTTTTATTATAAGAATTGATAGAGGCAAGGCGGTCGGATGGCGTAGCGGAGATTGCGCTCATCACCAATGCAAGAGGCTGTGGTCTCGACTCCCGGAGTCAGCATTGCCTGCGGCTTGGACCGATCGTCATACTAACTCGTTTGGCTGAGTTAGCGGGAGGGAGGTCGAGGGTGGTAATCTGGCGTTGTGGACAGCGATGCCTACAGGTCAGGTCTGGGCGCCTGCTCAGCGAAAGGCAGGAAATGGTGAAGGCAGCGTGACCTCCCACGCGTTACGCTTCACCAATGAGAGTCCTCGCTGCCAGGTGAAAAAAGAGCCACTGGCTGTCTCCACATGTGTCGGAGGAAGCATGTGGTGGACTTCAGGGTTCCCTTGTACAGACCAGTAGGAGGAACATGCGCACAACAACCAGGTAGGGGGGGGGGGGGGGGGGAATTGGCATAACGACTAAATTGGGATGGTGTAACTGAGGGGTTACAAAACCCTGACTGTATTAAAGATTGTGATAGATTAAACCACTGCTAGGTATGTACTTTAATTACTGGCCAGACAGTACATCAAATATAGATGGTGAACACTCATAAGAACACGGCATTGACAAAGAAATAGTATTTGAGGGTATTTTATTATTATGCAACATTAGGTTACAGAATGGGAATTAGGGTCGCGCTTGTATGGCGAAGAATATGCATAAAGTCAGTCAGTAGCATGAGTCACTGGGAATAGCAGGATTCCTACGATGGGTCTAGGTTGACGCCACCTGGCGTATAATAGCAATTATAGAAGGCAACGCTGGTACCGCCTGGAGACACTGGGTTCCTCTCAGAGTTGTAAGTTCTAGAGGATAGAGGAATGTTCGGATACTCAGTCTGATTCAATGAAGAATAAAGGGACTTCACGTACAGAAGTCAGTCCTTGTAAATCCAACGATCAGCAGCAAAAGCAATAACTGTAATCCAAATGCTCGATAGCAAACGATGATAGCTAGCCAGCCTCTGTCCATGAGGCCAGCCCGAGTGTAATCCTCACGAGGTTGAATCCCAAATGATAGTGGAAATCAACGAGGCTCTTCTCCGGGTAACACGTTCCAAATCAATATAATCCAACCAGTAATGGTTCTGCAATCGCCGCCGCTGGTTCTCCTGTGCACATGTCCAACGGTTCTCCGACTAGGCCTCCTCGGGTGCTGGCGACGTATTTAGGCCACACACCCTGGCTAAGGTTCACTAGCTAAACACGAACGAACCGCTGGGTAATGCTACACACGAACGAACTGTGGTTGCACGATATACAATAAATGAACGACTATTTACTTCACATTAAACTAGGTCGAACTTGACGTTACTGCATTAAACTCTGACACTTTACTATTCTATTCGCACATGTTCTCAACGCACGGTTGCTCACTTCACTACCCGCTGACTCGGGATGAACTTGATGAACGAACTGCTGTGGTGCGCACCTTGCGCCGTATATATACTTAAGTGGTTATCTAGTCCCAAACCTCAGTTCTTGTCTGGGATCAATACGCTGTCTCCGGGCATGTTACGACATGCCTGAGCTTGTCTTTGAACCTGACGTTGGGGGCTTGCGGGCTGGCGCCTAGGGCGCTATCCAATAAGGAGAGCGAATATTACTATGGTTCGAACGCAGGTAAAGGGATATACCGTGTATATATAAATAATATACAATGTATATAAAACAATATATGTAGATTCTCAGCTTTAATCTGGCCCTTCACAACAGCCGCCTCCTAATTAGTCCGCACCTAATTAGTTAAGGGAGACAGATTAATAGTCCAGTCAACTGCTCAATGTCTGTTGTGAGGAGTAGGGCAATCTACAAAGTCAGTGGGTCATGATCGTCATCAGGGGAGTCAGGGAGCTTCGGCAACTCTATCAGCCTCGCCACGGGTCGGGTGTAGGTCCGCCCTTGGACAATAACTTCTGCCGCTCTGACCTTCCCGTCTGCACCAGTGATCACTTTGCTTACGCGGCCGGCCGGCCACATAGCTCGGGGTAGTGACTGGTCTATGATCATAACGACTGTGTCCACTTGTAAGTTGTCTCTGTCCTTTACCCACTTCTGACGGGTTTGGAGAGACGGTAGGTAGTGGAGGAGGAAACTGTTCCAAAACTGGTCAGCCAATATTTGACTGTACCTCCACATTCTTCGGCCGTTCGCTTCTTCAGGTCTGTACACCGTCTGTGGGAGAGCAGGGTCTAGCCGCCCCATCAAGAGAGTGTTGGGGGTGACTGGGTCGACGTCTGCTACATCACTTGAGACGTAACCGAGGGGCTTTGAGTTCAATACTCCCTCGATCTCCGTGAGGACTGTCTTGAGGACTTCTTCCGCCACGGTCTGGGCCCCAAGCACGGCGTACAGAGCTGTCTTTATGGAACGTACTTCTCTTTCCCAGGTTCCCCCGAAGTGAGGGGCGTTCGGGGGGTTAAACTGGAATTCAACCTGATAGGGAGCGAGGTGGGTCTTCTGGGCCCATGGCCTGGAAGCTCTCTCTCAGTTCTCTTTCTCCGCCTTTGAAGTTTGTCCCTTGATCAGACAACAACACAGACGGTTTTCCTTTTCTTGATGTGAATCTCCGGAAGGACATGAGGAATGAATCCGTACTCATGGTCTGAAGGAGTTCTATATGTACCGCTCGGGTGGTCATGCACTTGTATACAATGCCCCACCTCTTCTCTGTCCCTCTTCCTTTCTTCACGTAGACCGGGCCGAAGCAGTCCACGCCCGTGGAGTGAAAAGGCTTCTCGCCGAGTCGGAGGCGGCAAGGAGGCAGGTCGGCCATCATGGGTATACTGGGCTGTGCTCGCCACTTGCGACAGTCTAGACAGGTCCGCTGGAAGCGACGTACTGCTTCTCTTCCTTGCAGTATCCAGTAACGACGTCGGATCTCAGCGAAGACTCTCTCTGCCCCAGCGTGGTGCACATCCTCGTCGTATTTCTTTATGATGAGCTCCGTGACCTTGTGTCGGCTGTTGAGGACGATAGGATACTTGACGTCATCCGTTAAGTCCGGGGCCCGTCTCAGACGACCACCCACCCTGATGAGGCCATGGGTGTCGCGCTCAGGGGCCAAGTGGAGCAGTCTGCTGTCTGAAGGGATTGGCTTTGTTCCCTGCAGGCAGTCTAGCTCATCTGGAAACGAGTCTCTTTGGGCTCGCTGTAGCAGAAGGAGTTCTGCCTCTGCGTAGTTCAATGCGTCAATGTCTGTAGTGGGGGGAACCTCAGGGTGGTGCCACAAGAATGTTTTTATTTGCGCACTCTCAAAGGTTAGGCAGTCGTCTATGTTAGGATCAGTGGGTACTGGGATGTGCGTCAGCCCACAGAACATAGATTTCTTGATCTCTGCCTCCTCTTGACTAGCCTCCCGTGGGGTGGGGGTAGGCCACTCCGCCTCCGGGAGCTTGAGGAACTCAGGACCGTCACTGTAGATATTGGGACGTGTGAGGTCATCTAGGGACATCCCCCGTGTGATGACATCGGCTGGGTTCTGTTTGGTGTCAACGTACCTCCAGCACGCTGATCCTACCAGGTCTTGAATCTCTGTGACTCTGACTCCCACGAAGACCTTGTTTCTACAAGAATCGGACTGGATCCATGTGAGTACGGTCATGGAGTCTGACCACAAGATTGTTCTTTGCACCGGGATGGTGAGTTCACGTTGTATTAACGTGGCGAGTTGCGCGCCTACCAGAGCTGCGCAGAGCTCTAGACGCGGGATCGATTGTTGCTTGCGGGGGGCTATTCTTGAGCGAGCCAGGATGAAAGCTGTGTGTACTTCTCCTCCCTCCTCTCGGGCCCGCAGGTAAGCCACCGAACCGTAGGCTACTTCCGAGGCGTCACTGAAGACGTGCAGGTCCATCTGGCACGTCTCCAGCCGCACTGTGGGTGGGAAGTAGCTCCGGCGTATGTTCACATTTTGGAGCGAGCTGAGTTCTCTCTCCCACTCTCTCCAGGTGTAAGCTAGGTGGTCGGGTATGGGGTCGTCCCAGCCCTGTTCCTTGTCCCACAGCTCTCGCACAAGCATTTTCGCCCGAGTGGTGTAAGGTAGGATACACCCCAGCGGGTCGTATTGGCTTGCGAGTGTTCTGTATACGCTCCGTCTAGTGGTCGGTAGAGGGGTCGACCTTCCCTGCTCCGGGGTCAGGGGTGTGTGCTTGTAATGGAGCGAGTCTGTTTTGAAGCGCCAGACTAGGCCCAATGTCATTTCCTGTGCTTCACCTGGGGTGGTCGCCATCCAGGTCTCGCTGCTTGCTGCCTTTGTCTCTGGGGAGAGGCTGCGAATTACTTGAGGGTCACTGCTGGCCCACTGCCGGAGATCGAAGCCGCCTTTGATCAGTGAGGCGCGGAGCTTGAGCAGGAGGGCTTCGGCTTCTTCTGGCGTCGAGACGCTTTGCAGACAGTTGTCCACGTAGAAACTCCTCTCTACGCTTTGTCTGACCTCCTCGTCAGCTTCAGGGTCTTCTGTCACATGTTTTTGTAGTGCGAACGTAGCACAGCATGGGCTGCATGTGGTGCCGAAGGGGAGGACCTCCCATTGGTAGATAGATGGTTGCTCATCGTTGATCCTCTCTCTCCATAGGAACCGCAGCAGGGGCTTGTCCTCCTCCACTAGTCGCACCTGCAGGAACATCCCTTTGATGTCGCCGCTGATGGCCACCTTGTCTTGGCGGAAACGTAGTAGTACGCCGAGGAGAGAGGGGCCGAGTGTCGGGCCGGGCAAGAGTTCTTTATTCAGGTTCTGTAGTCCGATCTGGTAGCTGCAGTTGAATACAATGCGGTTCTTGCCGTTGTGGTGGACCTTGTGGTGGGGCACGTACCAGGATTCAGTCGTCTGGTCGGCCTCTTGATTGTCGATCTCAGCGCGGTACACAGTGGCTTGAGTGGGGTCCTTGGCTAGACGCCGCTCGGTGTTCAGTAGATAGCGTTCTGTCGCTTCTTTTGAGGCGTGGAGGGTGGGCATCCCCTCTCGCCTCAAGAGTGGAGTTGCGTATCTCATCACTCCGTCGACCTCGACTCTCTTTGTCTTCTGCTCGAGGAGGGCTATGGCATAAGTGTCTTCCTTTGAACGAACGAGTTTATTTTCGTTCTTAAAGGGCATCGCGTCTAATGTCCATAGCCTCTCGACGTGCTGCAAGAGGGTGGTGTCGTCTTCGTTTATCCTCGTGTAGAGGCAGCGAGTGGCTGTCGGTCGGTTGGAAGACCCGGAGAGGGGGCCTTGTAGTGTCCAACCCAGGCGGGTCTTGACCGCTGCTGGACAGCCTCTGGGCCCGATGTGGACCTGGTCCGTTGGGACGATGAGGTGTGCGTGGTCGGATCCTATGAGCAGGGTCGGGGTGGCATCGTCGATGAGTGGTATAGGTAGTTGACGTAGGTGCACGTATTTCTCCGTCAGCTGTGTGATGGGGTAGGTGTACCGTGACAGGCCTATGTCGTGGCTGGTGAAGGCGTTCGTGATGCTATACCGCTTCTCGGGCTGCTCGACCGCTGCTATCGTGAAGGAGACATTTTCACCCTTTATGGTCTTTAGGTCTCTTCTAATGGTACGGATTGTCATTGTTTCTTCGGTACCCCGCAGAACCAGCTGGGCTGCGGCGGAAGCGAGGAGGAGAGTCTTTTCTGACCCATCATCTAGGACGGCGTAAGTGTCCATGACCTTGTCCTCGTAGCTTAGGAGCACTCGGACCACCTTCAAGAGCACTCGGGAGCTCCCGCTCTTCGCAGGGTCTATGTACATGACGTTCACTCTCGAGCTGCTTTGGGGTACGGGTCTCCTCTTGTTGCTGTCGTGCAGGACCTCCAAGTGGGCGCTGTCGCACTTGCTGCATCTTTTCTTTAGACGGCACTCAGCTGCCATATGGCTGCGCGCGCAGCGGAAGCAGCGGCGGTTGGCTTTGATCCAGCTTCTTGAAGGTGTCACATTGAGACAGCCAATGTTCATTTTCACAGTACTGGCATGCAATCTTCCACTTTCCCTTCACGTGGGGGGTGCTGTGGTTCTTGTGCTGCGGCACTGACTCGGCCTGGTGCATAACTGTCACTGACCGGCGGTTATCATTGAACCTCCGCGGCCCATCTCTTGGGCTAGAGCCACTCCACACGAATGTGTCCAGTCGTAGACTGCTAACTTCCCTTGCGAGGAAAGCAGCCAGGTCTAGGAGGGATGGTTCTGGGCCGTTGGGGTCACGGTGGTCTTTCTGCCGCCGAAAACGCTCTTGGCGGGCTGGAGGGAGCTTCTCCAGTATCCGTTCCACGTTAGAATTTGCATACAGTTCATATCTCCCCTTCTCCTTTTGGGACCCCAGCATCCCCACGAGGGATTGTACCTTGATAGAGAGGTCATCCAGTGCTCTATTGTCTTTGGCTGGGGGGAGGCGGTCGATATCTCGTATTTCTTGTATCACGTAATCCCATATGCGTCCATAGCGCGCGTCGAGGGCCACCAGAGCAGCGGAGTATGGGGTGCTTGAGTTGGAATATGCCAGCGCTATGTTATGCGCTCTGCGCACCTTGAGATGCTTGAGGAGGATGGCATATTTGTACGACTCGTCGTGGACATCGGACATTATAGTCTCTAAACACATGCATAATTCTGTGTACTGTGCTCTGTCCTTGCGCGTAAAGTCTGGGAACGTTGGTGTGCCAAGGTAAGATGCCATAGATGGCTGGGACACCGATGAGCGTAGGGGGAGAGGCCTCCTGGGCGAGTCTCCCCGTACTGGTGGTCGTGGGTTAGTACTGGGTGGGTACCAGAGGCCGGGTCCCCAGGTGCTGTTCCTCTGTGCTGACTGTACATCAAACTCACCCTTGAGTTGGGTCGGGGGTTTGTAGTGCAGTGACTCGGGGCTGAGGTCGGGGCTGTACTGGGCCTCCTGGTCCAAAGTATGTTCGTGCTGGTGGGCTTGATATCCCTCCTCTTCCTCCTCTAGGTCTTGGAGTCTTCTAGTTAGTCTCTCGGCGACGTAGGCCGGTTCTTCCCGTTGGCTGGGTCTCGTATGGACCGGTCGGGGAGGAGGCTCGGAGACGTCGGCAGATTCTTCCTGTTGGCCGGGTCCCGTGTAGCTTTGTCGGGTAGGGGAAGGTGCCCTAGACCCTTGTCGTGATGATCTCCGGGAGCTCCGTGCGGAGAGAGGGGGTGTCGCCCTGGCGATCAATTGTTCTATCATCTGCGCCTGCAGCCGGTCGCGCTCTGCTTCGCGCTGTGCATTGGCGTGTTCTCGCTGGATGTTCTCTTCCGTCTGAAGGCGCCTCTCCTCCAGTCTGATGCGGTCGTACTCACTCCGTTGTTGCGCCTGGAGGCGCTCTCGTTCCGCTGCAGAGTGTTCGTGCTCGCTTAGTTGTTGCGCCTGGAGGCGCTCTCGTTCCGCTGCAGAGTGTTCGCGCTCGCTTAGTTGTTGCACCTGGAGGCGCTCTCATTGTTCGCGCTCGCTCAGTTGTTGCGCCTGGAGGCGCTCTCGTTCCACAGCAGAGTGTTCGCGCTCGCTTAGTTGTTGCGCCTGGAGGCGCTCTCGTTCCACAGCAGAGTGTTCGCGCTCACTTAGTTGTTGCGCCTGGAGGCGCTCTCGTTCCGTAGCAGAGTGTTCGCGCTCACTAAGGGCTTGTGCTTGGAGTTGCACGTGGAGGCGCTCTCGTTCCGTTGCAGAGTGTTCGCGCTCACTAAGCGTCTTTGCTTGAAGCCGGTCGCGCTCACCCTGGAGTCGGTCTCTTTCGGTTGAAGCTGTCAGCGTGGCGATCAAGGCTTGCACCAGTCTCTGGTCCGCCTCGCTGGGGGATGACACTGACGGAGGTGATCGGGTGCTGACAGGGCTTGGTGGAGACCTGTTCTCCTGGCGCGCTCCGAGGTCTATCTCCTGAGCGCAGTACTCTTCTCTTGGTTGCGCGCCGAGGTCTGTCTCGGGTATGCGCTCTTGGGTTGGTTGTGCGCCGGGGTCTATCCCTGGAGCGCTTTCTTTATCCTGGAGCGCTCCGGGGTCTATCCCGGTGACGCTGTCTGGAGGTATAGTCACGTCATGTCCCGCTTGGTCCCCCCGTGAGCTAAGTCAGTTTCGTTTGAACCCACTGGGGTCTCTACTGGCAGGGCCGCCAAGTCGATAGGAGTGGGCATGCTTAAACTATCAGTTTTATCCGTATTTAACGTCTGTTTAGATAAGCTAGGGGGTAAAACGAAAGCGAAGTCCTCCAGATATGGAGGTAGCTGACGTTTGCGCTGCGGGCGTTCTAGCTTGGGGGAGCCGTTTGGAGAGTGTTCACCGCTGGCCATGTCAATATTAATATTTTATTAAATATTACTGATACCCTCCGGCTCGAAGGACCAATTGTAACTGAGGGGTTACAAAACCCTGACTGTATTAAAGATTGTGATAGATTAAACCACTGCTAGGTATGTACTTTAATTACTGGCCAGACAGTACATCAAATATAGATGGTGAACACTCATAAGAACACGGCATTGACAAAGAAATAGTATTTGAGGGTATTTTATTATTATGCAACATTAGGTTACAGAATGGGAATTAGGGTCGCGCTTGTATGGCGAAGAATATGCATAAAGTCAGTCAGTAGCATGAGTCACTGGGAATAGCAGGATTCCTACGATGGGTCTAGGTTGACGCCACCTGGCGTATAATAGCAATTATAGAAGGCAACGCTGGTACCGCCTGGAGACACTGGGTTCCTCTCAGAGTTGTAAGTTCTAGAGGATAGAGGAATGTTCGGATACTCAGTCTGATTCAATGAAGAATAAAGGGACTTCACGTGCAGAAGTCAGTCCTTGTAAATCCA
This sequence comes from Notolepis coatsorum, assembly GCF_963971535.1. Lineage (NCBI taxonomy): Eukaryota > Metazoa > Chordata > Actinopteri > Aulopiformes > Paralepididae > Notolepis > Notolepis coatsorum. Next base: position 64,305,802 of record NC_140165.1, read on the forward strand.
ACGATCAGCAGCAAAAGCAATAACTGTAATCCAAATGCTCGATAGCAAACAATGATAGCTAGCCAGCCTCTGTCCATGAGGCCAGCCCGAGTGTAATCCTCACGAGGTTGAATCCCAAACGATAGTGGAAATCAACGAGGCTCTTCTCCGGGTAACACGTTCCAAATCAATATAATCCAACCAGTAATGGTTCTGCAATCGCCGCCGCTGGTTCTCCTGTGCACATGTCCAACGGTTCTCCGACTAGGCCTCCTCGGGTGCTGGCGACGTATTTAGGCCACACACCCTGGCTAAGGTTCACTAGCTAAACACGAACGAACCGCTGGGTAATGCTACACACGAACGAACTGTGGTTGCACGATATACAATAAATGAACGACTATTTACTTCACATTAAACTAGGTCGAACTTGACGTTACTGCATTAAACTCTGACACTTTACTATTCTATTCGCACATGTTCTCAACGCACGGTTGCTCACTTCACTACCCGCTGACTCGGGATGAACTTGATGAACGAACTGCTGTGGTGCGCACCTTGCGCCGTATATATACTTAAGTGGTTATCTAGTCCCAAACCTCAGTTCTTGTCTGGGATCAATACGCTGTCTCCGGGCATGTTACGACATGCCTGAGCTTGTCTTTGAACCTGACGTTGGGGGCTTGCGGGCTGGCGCCTAGGGCGCTATCCAATAAGGAGAGCGAATATTACTATGGTTCGAACGCAGGTAAAGGGATATACCGTGTATATATAAATAATATACAATGTATATAAAACAATATATGTAGATTCTCAGCTTTAATCTGGCCCTTCACAACAGATGGGGAGAAAAATAGAAAAATCAGGTGGAGAAAAAGATAAAAAAAAAAATTGATAGAGGCCTACTACGGTATATGTGACCTTTATTTTGAAAACCGTGTCGCCGTGTTGCGACGCAACCATTTTTACGTTTGCGCTTTTGACAGTGTAATGTTCAGTTCAACTTAGCTCGAAGGAAAGACACTAATCAAAAGGTTTTATGGACCCGTATGAGGCCATAGCTCTTACGGTGGGACTTTGATTGTTTATAGAAGAGGAATGTAATACTATGCAAAACGAGAAATAAACTGATTTTATCAGCAGTAAGTTGCAAGCCACTTTCATATACGGGAAATAGTGACAATTATTAATATTACCTTATTTGCATATTGTCTCGTTGATAGATAGATAGATAGATAGATAGATAGATAGATAGATAGATAGATAGATAGATAGATAGATAGATAGATAGATACTTTATTGATCGCTGGATGGAAATTTAAGTAGACAGTATTTAAGTATTGAAAAACGTCCTAATAGTGGGCTCACCTAATGCATGGCTGTGCTCTAGTTCCTATTGCCCGATCAGCTTAATAAATTATAAATGGAAAGCCAACGAACAAGCTGATTATAAATTATAATGATTAGAATGTAGACCATTTCACATTATTTGTTAAGTGTCCGTGTCCCCGTCAATCATCACTGCCAGGTCCGACTTAATTTCATCGGCTATGGTCTCTTATCATCTCTCCACATTGGACATGGTTGTCATAAGATGGACTGATATCCACTCTGTTCAAGATTCAAGAGTTTATTCATCACATACCAGTAGGGCTGACCTTCGAAGCTTTTTTTGGCAATCGAAGCTTCGGGGCCGAGCTTCGATTTTAATTCGAAGCTTCGAGAAAAAAAAAAAAAAAAAATAATAATAATATTTTTTTTTTTTTTTTTTTTTTTATCTTATGTTGTGGGACTTGTACAGCACTTTCGTAAACGTTGTTTTTAAATGTGCTCTATAAATAAAGTGGGTTGGATTAATTAATTAAGTAGCCCCTTTCGTGACTGACGCATCTGTGGTATAATATCTAATGTTCTCATGTAAATATAGTCCCCTCCCCTATATCCCCTTACCTGTGCCCCCCCCTCTCTGTGGAATAAGACACTCCCCTCCCCTGTGTCCCCATTACCTGTACCCCCCCCCCCCCATCTGACCTATCAAATGGGACCACACCCCCTCCTGTTAACTATATAGATCTCCTCTTGAGATCTATCCAGGTCTTCTTACCTGGGGGATTTCAGCTGACCACCTGGGGGAAGCCCTCAGCCATTCTCTCTATGTAATCTATCTGTTTGGTTAATAAACCCTTGTTATTATCCAAGCCTCGGTTGACTGAGACATTCTTCATCAGGATATCCACAAATATCCCACAATTGGCGTCTACGAACTTGTGACGGACCTTTTTGCGTCCTCCCGGCGTGCTGTATCATTTCAACTATACAGAGAAAAGTGAGTATAATAGGATGGTCGACCAAAATTGTATGGCAAGGAATTAAAACCTTCCCGCTTTTCTCTGTGCCAGGTGAATATTACAGAATGTTGTCAAATATTGAGATCATGGCTGAGTAAGAATAATGTGCATTAATATATCTGATCTGTATTGAGAATCGTACCGGGGAAACGCGTGTACCTGGGTCCTTATCTGGACAGATGTTCTGAGAGGATGGGTTGTTGTGCTATTCCCGGATTTGAGCTGTTGCCAAACCGAAAGTTAGGGCACAAAATAAGGTTGTTGGTTTGCTAACCCAAGTCTAGCTGATGCAGGCTAAAATATAGGCAACAAGGCAAGAAACGTGGGCTTATTATGATGTGATATCCTTGGAAAACGCTACTCTATTGGAACCTATTAATTACCAGAGTAGCGTCATAATATTCATTGTTTCAACCTCAAACTAAGCCCACAATCTCTTCCATTCCTGAAAACGATGTATTTGGATTGAATTCCAATTGATTATACAGATAGCGGGAAGATGACCGGCGATGTCTCGGGAGTACGTGAATGTACATTTAACGAGTCGCAGGTCGAAGGGACCGTGAGTGTGATTAAAAGGTATATATAATCTAATATATCGCTGGTAAATTTCGAAGTCAGGTTCGGTCGTTATGACTTTAATAACGATGTGTAGTTAAATCAAGGGATAAATGCCTTGTCGCAGCAGATGTTGGTCGACTAAACGTACAGCGATCCAATACAGTCAGATATTCACACACGTTAACTTATATGTATTAATGTTTGTTTGTCTGTTTAAAGTCTCGTTTGTATTTGCGTGCACCGAGCATTGAGAGACTAGTGCCGTTATACAGAGAATAACATTGAGGTGCAGTTCACGCGACAAACTAGGATAGTAATTTCCGCGGCCCACGGGAACGACCATTTGGGGAAGTATAGTTTTATCGTTTCAGTTTGTTTACGTTTCACATATGCACAGGCGCGTTCATTCGGTAACAACGCTGGTATAGGAATTCCAGGCTATTGAGAGCTTGTGGGAAAAATACTGTATGAATTGCAAAGCGTTATTTCCGAGGCGAATGAGAACGCACGAACGTCGCATGGAGCGATGACGTCACGCTATGCGCGCCGTTAAGTTATGATTTTATATTAAACTATCCATAGGCAAACGTAAAGTTTAATGTGCCCAAGGCCGAAAGTGCGTGAAATCCACTTGTAGTATATGTTTTATTTGTATATGTATGTGCGCGCTGCTATTGGAAAATGTTGAGTTGCGGTGGCGAGATGCGGGTTGCATTATCCCAGACCACCGGAGAAACGAGCCGAACATTGCATTGACGACACGTAACGTGCTACAGCCTCTGGAACCACTATTCGATTATAACACAACAGCCTTCCCCGGTGAGTATGAAAATCATAAATATAGATGCTTTGATTGATTGATTGAAAACTTTAGTAACAGATTGCAGAATGGGTACAATACAGTACAGCTCAATACACACAAATTGTTAAGGGGATGCAGACCAGAGAAAGACTTTTGTCTTGTTTACATCAGGGTCCCCCATTTTCAATTCATCAGATAGTCAGTACTGCTACAACTATACATTTATGACATACCAGATTTGCAAATTCAGTACTGTTTGTGATACAAAAGGAGTCAAGAAAAGGGAGTAATTTGACGTAGAAACTGTACATATACACAACTATCATCTCAGTTACAGCAAATTACAACTATCTCAGATCACTTGAGTGTTTATGTTGCTTTAATTTACACATTATAAGTCACATAAAGCTAATTACAATGTCTGTTTCAGAATTATAATACATCTGTGGGCGTACCGGCCATACTGACCAAAACGGAGAGTTAAACAAACACTCCCGGTTTCCAGTATACGGCAGTACAGGAATTGTAGTCCACATAAACAGCGTTAGATTAGGCTTTATAAGCTGTTAATGTTGAAAACTTGGGCACAAACAACATAGATCATGTTTAAAAGTAAGATGTTTAGGTTATATTCACTTGAGTTAATGTGTTTATCTAAAGAACCAATGAAAGATAACTAGCCCTTTCCATTGTAAGACATTTTTAAACATGATTCAAAATGTGTGGTTCCACATTCATATGATGCTTGTGTACATATGCGATATGATTGATAAATGATAACACTATCATTACATCCTAGGACGGGATGGATGAGAAATAGCTGATGTTTTGTTAAGCTCACAGACAATCAAGGAGAACCCACTCAGATGGTCTTAGAAAAGAGTGGAAAATTAACATGTGTTTGTATTTACAGATCTGGCTCTGAGGCGAGATGCAAAACAGTGCATGACTACACCCAAATTGTATCACAAAAGACAGAAAATCCAACAATTTGCATGTCAACCGAGAGACAGTGCAGAGCTGAGAGACAATCGATTGACCAACGCTAGTTTTAAATAGGATTCTAATCAATTGGATAGATTTGATCTAAAAGCTAAAGAAAGAATAACAACCTTTCTTTAGAGATAATGAATAAATGCAGATAATGTTTAAATGAGGCCAAAATCATGCCTCCTCTTTTTCCACAGTAACATTGATGAGTGAGATGATGAAATAGAGAAGGACTAGATAATGTTTGTTGAGCACACAGACAGTCAAAGAGGATTCACCCAGAATAAAAGAAAATAATGGGAAAATTAACATGTGTTGGTGTTTACAGACAACCAAGAGATCTGGCTCTGGGTCAAGATGCAGAATGGGGTGTAAACACATTGTATCACAAAAGTTGAACCTCCAGTGATTTGCATCTGAACACAGACAAGACACAAAGTGAGACCAGCTACAATCATTTAAATTGAGGACCCAAATAATCTACATTTGAACACGCAAACCAGCTGAGGACGATGTGGAGTTGAAAGACAATGCAAATAGCCAGTCTGACCACACCTATAGAGACTCAACTTAGTATCTCCACTTAGTATAGTAGGAAGTATCGCTTTAGATGCAGATTTTCTCCTTGTTACCACGAGACTCAGCCGAAGGTCGTGTGGAACTGAGAGACAATCGATTGGCCATTTGGAACGGATCTGCATCCAAACACCCACATGTAAATTTCTTCAGAGTGGACACTTGAGAGACAAAGCAATGCAAATGCCTGCACTCATGCCCCCAGACTTGGTGGACTCACCTAGCGGTGGATGGCAAAAGAGAGCCACTTAGTTGACATGAATTAGACACAGGCGATGAATTTGCAGTTATGAAAGGCTACCATATTTCCCATACTAACAGAATAACTAACCAGTTGTTTTCATCTCTCTCTTTTCAAGAAGGCACACAAATTAGAGATATGATGTCTGAATAACACCAAACAAAGTAGAAGTGCCTGAGATGAAAGATCAATGATGAAAACAACTTAAACATACTATCCCCTCCTTCTATTCTCTGCTTAACCACTAACTCCTTGCAAATTTCAAGTACTTTCCATGACTGCAAATTATCAACCACCAAAATTGAAACACAATTATCTAAATGTACAAGGTAAAGGTACATTGATCATTTAGCTGACACTTTTATCCAAAGCGACTCACAGGTTCTGTACGACAGGACATCAGGCAGGGCACACCTCTATCAGCTGAGTAACAATGGTCATCAAAGTGTTGAGTGCTACAGTGTAGGTTAGTTTATTAGGACAAATGCATGACAGTAAGGTTAGTTAGGGTTAGATGACAAAACGAATGATTGTTTTTCATGCAAAATTAACTGGCTACCTAGATTTTATGTTTTTTTCCCCATGCTAAATTATGACGAGCCACACTGAGACGTGAATTACGCCAGAGAAGTCGTGGCGAGGTAAGTATCCTGAGGCACACCCAACGCATCCTGAGGTAAGATCAACTTCAATTTAACATCACAGACTATTTTATCTGATTCAAGACTTTGGCCATTCATTTACAAATTTTATTTAAAGCCTAATGCTGTAAGATCTAGTTAGATACAAGATCTGATAAGATTGTAGTGAATGTGACCTTCTTGACACAAGGAATCACTGCTAATGCAATTGGCTTGCATTTCCTATGTTCAATTAAGTGATTTTATTTACAATAAATTGAATTAACCCTAAATGATTTTCCTCTGTAGCAGAAAGGCGTTGAATCATTTATGTGAGGAGTTTTCTAAGGCAGTTTTTATCATCCTCAGATCACGAATTGGTGAGAGGACAGAAGGAGGAACACAACCCAGCGACCTGAGCGACCCACGACAGCATACTACCACCAGGGACGCCGCCAAGGAGCTGCGGACACAACCAGAACGACGACAACAACCGTGGGAGAACCGCCATCCAACCCAGCCCACAGACATCCCCAAGAAAGTGGAGCAGGGGACCACGAAGGAGACTGACCAAGGAGAGCAGAGACAGAAAGGACGACATGTAGCCTCACCCCGGCGGCCCGCGGCAGACCCGATGACAAGATTGCCATCCGTGTGAGAGAGAGCGTCCTACTGACTAGCCACTACACCGGCGGGCCCTCGCCCTCCATCAAGTGGTACCGCAATGACGAGGAGAGGACAGCGAAACCAGCACAACACATTCAAAAACGCCCGCCCCCTCGCCCCTCTAGTACCGCGATGACGAGGAACGGGGGGGACCAACCACCACACAGCACGTTCAAGAACGCCCTGACCACCATGTCTCTAGGCCTGATAGGGGCCAAGCGTGAGCACAGTGGCAGACGTGCGGTGGTGAAGGAGAGCAGCGCAAGCTCTAGGAAAAGAGTCTGTAAGACCACTATAGTTGACTGCTACAAGTGACCCTTGACAGGGAATGGACGGCGACCAGTGAATATTCCCGACTGCATCGTCAAGAAGAGACACATAGCAAATGAGACCTGTGGACCAAGAGACTTCTGAACACACATTGTCCAAATTGTTATGTATTTATTTACTTTTTACTGTCTTACTGCCACACGACAGGCTCACAGAAACATCAACTGAATGTACGATACGTTCAACACACAGCAGATCACCACAGAAGGACACATCCCTGGCAGAGAACAGATGGTCAACAGCGACGCAGCAACTGTCAGATTCACAAACAAGAGCTGTTTCACAAAGTTCATATGTATCAAGAAAATTATGAACTAAGAATATGATGAAATACAACCAATAAGATTGCAATAACCAATTTATAATAACAATAAGGAATGATCACAGAGTCACATTGAAAATTATATTGTTAACAAGACAGAACTAGTTGGTTTATTCCAAGTCACCAAGGTTGTTTTGACCATTGATAGTAAACACCACAGCAAAATACTAGAACAATGCATAACGATTATCATAATCACCTTTTATATCAGTTTTTATACAAACCACTAGATTAACGGTTTTAAATGTTTTTGTACACATTAGCCACTAAGTTAATCCTTATGTGTAAATCCTATTCCTAATAATTATGCACACAATTTTGTTTTTTCACCCTGTGCACTCTGACCACACAGACAGTGCATGTATTTAATTGGTTTATTACGATGCCTGTATGCACAACGATCACATTAGCTCCCCTGAGTCACGACATGAACGACTGAAGGTATGCCAAGATATTTGCACAGCGATAGCTTCTAATGATTATGTTAATTGTTGTTTGATATCAGAGATGAGGACCACTCATTGATATAGGTATTTTGAGCGATTAATAAAAGAAAAGGGTGATATCTATTCCCACATCTCTGATATCAAAATAACACAGACCGTAGTCCAGTCGATCATGTCATGAATCATGTATGTAAATAATTCTATTTTAAACTGTTATGCCAACAACCAGATCACATTGGCCAAAATTTTCATTATTTTAATTGTTTTCTATTTTCACTTTTACCTGTTCCAAACAATCCTGGTATATTATACATTAATCTCACCCACATTATAAGAAAGAAAAGTGAGTATTGTGGTATAATATCTAATGTTCTCATGTAAATATAGTCCCCTCCCCTATATCCCCTTACCTGTGCCCCCCCCCCTCTCTGTGGAATAAGACACTCCCCTCCCCTGTGTCCCCATTACCTGTACCCCCCCCCCCCCCCCCATCTGACCTATCAAATGGGACCACACCCCCTCCTGTTAACTATATAGATCTCCTCTTGAGATCTATCCAGGTCTTCTTACCTGGGGGATTTCAGCTGACCACCTGGGGGAAGCCCTCAGCCATTCTCTCTATGTAATCTATCTGTTTGGTTAATAAACCCTTGTTATTATCCAAGCCTCGGTTGACTGAGACATTCTTCATCAGGATATCCACAAATATCCCACACATCCAACAAGGTTTCACTCGGCTGTGTGATTTAATTCAAGGTGGATCGCTGTTGTCGTTTGAACAACTTCAGATTTCATGGGAACTACCAATCCCCCAAATCAAGAATGTTTAAGATGAATGAAGTAAGATTTTGATTATTTGAAATATGGCCTGTGTAGACTAAACTATGCACAGAATTATGTCAGTCTACAAGGTCCGGATTCTACATGGTCCGGCAATGTAGACCTTGTAGACTCCACTACAGACCAATTATCAGTGAATGTTCATGCATTTTTAAGAAGGGCAACTTCCACAAAAAAACAAAGAACTCACCTTATCTAAATGTTATATTTCATATATGGAGATTCATATTTATTTATGTATTGCATATTTTGTTTATTCATCCCAGTATCTTTCTTATGTGTGGAATTCTACAAGGTGCGCGCACACACACACCTACACACACACATACACACACACACACACACACACACACACACACACACACACACACACACACACTTACATTTAGTCATTTAGCTGACTCTATCAGCTGAGTAACAATGTTCATCAAAGTGTTGCGTGTTACAGTGTAGGTTAGTTTATTAGGACAAGTTAGTCACGGTTAGATTTTTTTTTTTTTTTATCATTTCAGATAATGGTTGAAGAAGTGAGTCTTTAGTCGACGGCGAAAGATTGAACGGGATTCGGCTGTCCTAACTGGGATGGGTAGTTCTTTTTTTTTTAACTTCGATTTTTTTTTTAATGTTCGAAGCTTGTGCCATCGAATCGAACGTTCGAAGCTTCGAAGCATTTAAGACAGCCCTACATACCAGGGCATACAGTCAAATGCGGTGGTTCTTCTTGCAGAGCAAAATTAGCGGCTTAAACTTATTGAAAGGAAGTTCTTATTTGGCGATGCAATAGGCAACATTCATTTTCATCTTCACAGAGTTTCGTTTAGATTGTTCGCTAGGAATTATGGGATTGGGTGTTGGATGTATGGACTCTACGCAGACGGGGACATGGTCTTTAATAGCACGATAGACTACAACTACCAAGTAGAATAGCGTGGCCCATTGATTCACTTCTGACGCACTTTATTTTTTTCACACAGGCTATCGCACGGGTGCTACGCAGTAAATTCATTCATCGCACAGACTGATTTTTTCATAGCACGTGCGGGCTGTATGACATTTTCTCACCGCGGTTGTGTATGTGGCTAATCACCGTGGGATGCGGTGGTACCGCACTTCTGGCTAGGCTAGCTATCTGTAGCATTGGTGTGGTCCCGACACTAGCTACTGGCTAGGCTAGCTATCTGTAGCATTGGTGTGGTCCCGACGCTAGCTACTGGCTAGCCATCCACAACGCTGGCGTGGTCCCGACGTCAGTCACAGGCCAGTCATCTATAATAGATAGCTAGCCTAGCCAGTAGCTAACGTCGGGACCACATCAATGCTACAGATAGCTAGCCTATACAGTAGCTAACGTCGGGATAACATCAATGCTACAGATAGCTAGCCTATACAGTAGCTAACGTCGGGACCACATAAATTATTTTTAAACATGCGTTTATTAGTCATCAAAGGTACAGTTGAATACAGTACACATTGAATGGCACATTTAAAATGTTCGCCCTTCCCCCCCTCCCTCCAGGGTTCCCACAGACATTGCAAAATTAAATTCAATGACTTTCTCAATTTTTTTTATAAAAATATAAAAGGATACAGTTCACTTTTAAGTGCTGTTTTCTATAGCAACAATTAATAGAGAAAAGAAAATACAAATTTAATCGGATCCAATATTTATGGCTCAAAGCCAATCTCCGACAATTAGCAATACCTTGTGTCAAAAACAAGCACTAAGCATTTCAAGGACCTTGTACGAACCCTCCCCCCTCCCTCCCATTTTCCCTCCCCTGTCCTGCCCAATCCTACAAATACACAACAGAAAACATAGAACATACAAACATATCTCTCTCACTCATCCTTCCTTCTCATTGTCCTAGTGTCTTTAGCTTGGCTATGTAACCAATAAAATGGCCCCATACTATTTCGAACTTTTCACTAGACCCCCTTAGGTTGTATTTAATTTTCTCCAGATTTAAAAAGAACATGAGATCTTTGAGCCATAGGGATGCTTTGGGGGCTGCTGGTGATTTCCACTCTAGCAAGATCCTTCTGCGTGCTAGTAGGGATGCAAAGGCAATTTTATCTATTGTTCTTCTCCTAACCCTTTGGTGATCCGGTCTTGGTAAGACTCCAAAGATGGCTATTTCTGCACTGGGAGTTAGGGACCACATCAATGCTACAGATAGCTAGCCTATACAGTAGCTAACGTCGGGACCATATCAATGCTACAGATAGCTAGCCTATACAGTAGCTAACGTCGGGACCACATCAATGCTACATATAGCTAGCCTATACAGTAGCTTACGTTGGGACCACATCAATGCTACAGATAGCTAGCCTATACAGTAGCTAACGTCGGGACCACATCAATGCTACAGATAGCTAGCCTATACAGTAGCTAATGTCGGGACCACATCAATGCTACAGATAGCTAGCCTATACAGTAGCTAACATCGGGACCACATCAATGCTACAGATAGCTAGCCTATACAGTAGCTAACGTCGGGACCACGGCAATGCTACAGATAGCTAGCCTAGCCAGTAGCTAACGTCGGGACCACGGCAGAGAGGCAGCACCCAATCTGTGTGTAACGTTAGTCACTAACATGAAGAATAGAGCTGCAAACAGAAATAAACACCCAGTCCTTGAGAGAACGGTTTCCTGGTTTACTGTCACCACTTTACAGTGGGAATTACTCCGAAGTCCAGCTAGTTATAACAAGCACGTTACATGACCTGCACTTCGGCCCTGCTCCCTTGTACTCTACTACGGTTCAGATTAATACAGGAAAAGGTATACATTGGGGGCTCGAGTCCGGGATATGAAAATAAATCCTGATTTCATCTGTGAGTTGTAAACTGTATGGAAACGTGAAGTTAGCTCATGCTACTGGAAAACGGATGCTTCGTCATTAACACTTTCGCGGCCACTGGGGCCCGTCTAATATAATGGTTGAGGGCCAGCTTTTGTAAACAAACGTGGGGCTTTTTGTACAGCTAAATCTATACTTTATAGTATTGCTATCTGTCCATTCTCATTGTCAATTGAGTCCATAAACCGTCCCTTCAAAATGGCTTAAAGAAGAAAAAAATGCATCAATAGGTTCTGATTTTATAGCACCGTGAATATAAGCATTATAGCGGATTGGATCTAGTATATTTTCTGGAAGACTAGTTATAGAGCTAATAGCTGCTAACGTTATATCCAATGGCATTTTCGTTTTACAGATGCTACAGAAATAACTCAAACTGCATATGATCCGGACGATCCCAAAGCATGTATGCATGAAAGGGGGGGGGGGGGGGCGGGGGACGTCGTTTATTATTATTGATTACCAATAACCGTGTTCGTCTAAGTAGCCACATACGCTGGTCGGCTGGTTGAGTATCATAGCAAGCTCTGATCGGGCTGTAATTTACGTGAAAAAGATCTTACCATGAGCCGGTGGGATCCCCCCGAGCATTTCCACGTTATCGATTGCCATCTGGTAGATCGATATGTCCATTGGCTGATGACAAATCCCCTTATTGCATAGTGAAATCTGCGATTCGAAACGTAATCCAAGCTACAGGCTGCAGATCCAGAATCGTGCTACTGAAATCTCTGAGACAAAGAGACTGATCCGTTCGCCCACAGGGCACATTGCAGTAGCGCGATAGCGCCCCTAAGAGGATCTGGCCGGTATTGCACATTGTCGAATTCATAGAGTAGGGAAAATCTGCAGTGCCGCTCGGCGACCTTGAACAGGTTATTAAAATGGAATAAAAGCAATAACAACTTCCCACGGATATATCCGTGCCTCTGTCCACAGCGCATGGACTCGAAAGCCAGATATATCCATGCCTGGGCGCCAATGTGTTAAATGAAGTAAAAAATTATGACGCCCGTTTTATTCAGAAAAATATGACAATACATAGAGACATACAACCATAATACATAAGTAGGTCAACTCATTTCAAAAGCTTCATATTGCACCCTGCCCTAATTAAATTACAACAGATTAAGACTTGGACAAGAAAGAAAGAGGTGACAGCCCACTGTTAGGTAGCACCTAAAAGGAATCGACCTCTAGTATTATTTAGGAGAGCGATGGATGTAGGAAGGAAGGAGCGCTTGTAGCGGTTGGTCTTATATCTACTTGCTCTGAACCATCTCCCTGAGGGAAGAACTCAGTGTTTCACATTAATTACCTCTAATTGGTCCCGCCACAGTTTTATAATGAACAAAAAATTATAATAATAAAGATTTTTTTCTTTTTCTTTAATATAACGTTTGCCAATAGGGATGTATCAGTAATATTGGCAGTGGTAGTAGTCGTAATAGTAATCCAGTATATTTTTTCAACACAGGTAACCACTTTTGCTTCATTTCTTTGATGGCTCAAATGTATGCTCTAGTCTAGTCAATTTTATTTATTTTTTTTCCTCCGATTTTCTGTTTTTCTCCCCGTCCAATTTAGTCGCCGTGCCAATTCCCCCCTCCCCTACCTGGCTGCTGTATGCATGTTCTCCTACGAGTCGGTACAAGGGCGTCCCGAAGCCGACCGCACGCTTCCTCCGATGCGTGTGGCGACTGCCAAGTGACGTCTTTTCACTTGGCAGCGAGGACTCTCATTGGTGAAGTGTAACACGTGGGAGAGCACGCTATCTCCACCAAGTCCTGCCCCCGCTGAGCAAGCGCCGAGACCTGACCTGTAGGTGTCGCTGTCCACAACGCCAGATTCCCACCCACCAGCTTCCCACCCCCTAATACTGCCAATTGTATTAGTATGAACGACCAGCCAAGCTGGTAGCAACGCCGAGAGCTGGGCTCAAACCCAGCATCTCCTGCGTTGGTGACAAGCGCAATCTCCACTACGCCACCTGACCGCCCTCAATTTTGTGTTTTGAGCACAAAGTTTATCATAGATCTAGCCTCTATATTTTGCTCTCAAAGTGCACCAGATTGATGCATTTATTTAACTTTAAAACTTGGGGGGGGGCCGAGGTTCACCCACCACCACAGTCTCACAAAATCCTGTGGGAAACACTGAGAACTTCATATTCGGGATAAAGTTTATGAGAAGGGTCCTGTAAGATTCTCTGTGCCTGGCTGACCACTACCTTCTCCAAGATAGATTGGAGTGACGGTGTTTCCGGTCACCTTCATCGCTGCTTTCACTAGCCTTTCAAGCTTCGACTTACACTGTACTGTGAGCGTACCAAACCATGCTGCCATCCCATATCTCATCAGGCTTTCTAGGACAGCTTTATAAAATGTGGTCATGATCGCTGTGCTCACACCAAACAGTCTGAGACTACGGAGGAAGTGCAGTCATTGGGCTAGTTTGGCACACAGAACATCAACATGTACATCCAATTTCAGTAGATTATCCATGTGGATTCCTAGGTATTTATATGATGCAACCTGCTCTATATCACAGTCGCCAATTACCACAGGGTCATGTACTTCACTTCTCTGGGGTCATAGATCATCTTTGGTTTTGGTGGTATTGAGAACGAGATGGTGTCTCTCACACCAGACCTGAAAGGAGTCGATCTCTTTAAAGTAAGTAGAGGGGCAGTCGCCAACCTTCAATAGGCTTAGAATAAGTGTGTCTGAAAATGTCAGGACATGATTGTTAGGCTGATTGCTGCTACACTCATTGGTGTACAAGTAAATAGGAGAGGGGAGCTCACCGCACCTTGAGGCACCCCGGTGCTGCAGAGTTTGACCTCGGAGAGTGTGTCATTCACCTTGACTTGTTGTGTCCTGTTGGTAAGAAGAGAATAGAACCATTTGATTATTGAGGGGTTTATCCCCATACGCTTCTGGACAAGCAGGTGAGGGCAAACAGTATCAAACGCAAACCTACAAACCCCCCCCCCCCCCCCGGGTTTTGTAGGTTTGCGTTTTTGAGCAAAGCTGCCGTAGGTGATGATGTCACACTCGAATGTCAACACAGGAAGTTGAACACACGGTGATGCGAACTGGATGCCCGATATAAAGAAACAAATAACCAATAAATATGAAGTTATGTTTGAACTTCTGTTGTCAAGCCTCATCAATATTACCCCACCCCCTTTCCTCACGAATGGAACTAGTGTCGTGGAGTCCGCTTTGAGCGTTTCCAGGGTTAGCAGCTAACGCTAGTTAGCTTAGCCTAGTTGCTCATTGGGGTACGTTAGCGCATTGCTTGCGTCAATTAAATTACATGTCATTAAAGGTCCGTGCTGGTCTGTGTAATGAAATTACAATTGCATGTCATTTAAGGTCCGCGCTGGTCTGCGTCTATAATGAAATGAGAGGAAAGCTCTGCGCTAAAGCAAGTCTCATCTCAGCCGCAACGTGAGAACATATACTCGATGTTCACGATATAGTAATTGACTACATCTCATGTAGAACAAGCCGCGATACATCGAGTATACTCGATATATCGCCCAGCCCTAAGACACAAATCTGTGTACAAACAGCTTCACCACGACAGCATTGTGAAGGCAAACTGTCTTGCCCACATAATCCACAACTGCGAGCATCATGCAGGCGACAGGCTGAATATCGACATTGAGGTAACAAATCAATAAGATATTCAGCCACTTCTCATCCTCAACCAAATGAGTGCAGAGCCTTAAGGATATGTGTACCTTCGTGGATGAGGAATACATGACCGTAGTCAGACACGTCCCTACACGGTGGCTCAGTATATGGCCAGCAGTCAAGAGATTGCATGACAACTGGGGAGCCCTGAAAGCCTACTTCATCTCACTGGGTGAGGAAGAGTGTCCCTGCTTTCTGTGGAAGCTCTTCAGTGATGATGAAGAGGGAAGGCCCCTCGAGCTGCAGGTCTACATCTCTTTCTTGCAGAATGTCCTGAAGGCCTAAATTGTGTTATATTTCAATTGTTTACTTTATTTCATATTTAGCATTTTCTGATTGCAATTTTACACAAGGCCTACTATTTTATACACTGTAAAAACTGGGATTGGGGTTCATTCATATTTATTAAATTATTATTAGTAACCTATACATAAAATAATACTATGTGCCGTTTGAAATCGAATTGAGCTGAATTCAATGAATTTGAACCATTTATTAATTGCATTTTACACAGTTTTAGTTGAATACAGTTAGCTGATAGTTTAAAAGTGACCAGATGATCTTTTGTCCCCTCGGCTATCAGACTTTTAAACACAGACAGCAGTCATTTTAAGTAGCCTTTTGCACTTGGTTGTCTGTTTTTACTTTTACTTTGCTGGATTGTGTATCACATGGAGTGTTTTTTTTTTTGCCGTGCTGTAGTTGAGATGTTTTGTTTTGTTGTTTGTTTGTCTTTGTTGCTTGTTGCGTATGAAGCTGCAAATATGAATTGCCCCACGCGCGATCAATAAAGTTGTCTGAATCTGAATGACGCTCAGTTTTTACAGTGTATGTCAGTGTATTTACAATCTATGCCTATTATTTATATATTTCCATATACTATATATATATATCGTTACTTTACCATGTAAATGAATGACTAGGATGCAAAGCACTTTCAGTTTTCACTGCACACACAAAACTGTCGCAATATCGAGCCCTTTAGGTTTTCCTAGTCAAGGCATCAAATAGTCTGCGATGGCTGCATGCGTGGCGCTAACGCTATTGTTTTTAAATGCCAACTGTCGTAAAACATGGCATCGATAAGAGGAATCGATAGTCACGGAGGTATGCGATTCCAGGAATCGGACAATTAGGAACCGGTTCCCAATCGATTACGATTCTCGATTCCCATCCCTACTGTACTGTGAGCGTACCAAACCACGCTGCCATTCCCTCACATCAGGCTTTCTAGGACAGCTTTATAAAATGTGGTCATGATCGCTGTGCTCACACCAAACAGTCTGAGACTACGGAGGAAGTGCAGTCGCTGGGCTAGTTTAGAACACAGAACATCAACATGTACATCCCATTTCAGTCGATTATCCATGTGGATTCCTAGGTATTTATATGATGCAACCTGCTCTATATAGTCAATTACCACAGGGTCATGTACTCTCACTTCTCTGGGGTCATAGATCATCTTTGGTTTTGGTGGTATTGAGAATGAGATGGTGTCTCTCACACCAGACCTGAAAGGAGTCGATTTCTTTAAAGTAAGTAAAGGGGCAGTCGCCAGCCTTCAATAGGCTTAGAATAAGTGTGTCTGAAAATGTCAGGACATGATTGTTAGGCTGACTGCTGCTACACTCATTGGTGTACAAGTAAATAGGAGAGGGGAGCTCACCGCACCTTGAGGCACCCCGGTGCTGCAGAGTTTGACCTCGGAGAGTGTGTCATTCACCTTGACTTGTTGTGTCCTGTTGGCAAGAAAAGAATAGAACCATTTGATTATTGAGGGGTTTATCCCCATACGCTTCTGGACAAGCAGGTGAGGGAAAACAGTATCAAACGCAGAGCTAAAATGTGCAAATAGCACCCGTTTGCCGTTATATTATGTCAAGATAATAAAGTAGCTATAATGAGTCAATAGATAAAAAGCAGTAATGGCATGTAGGTTACTCACCCTACTCATGTACAGTAGGCATCCACACTACACAGCATTTATAGACATAAATAAACTTCATGGCTCATTTCCTACTCTGGCTATTCAGTAGGTGGTGTCAAAGAGGCAACTACCCATGTGACCGGAGAATACTAGTAAAACATTTTGAAATATTCAATTGCAAATAGGGCTGCACGATAAAATAGCGATCTCGATTCATACATCCCAGTGATTCCCAACCTTGGGTCCGCGGACCCCCTGGGGGTCCGCCAGGGGGCGCAGGGGGTCCGCCAGACCACAGATGATTTGAGGTCCTTTTTTTTTTTTTTTTTTTCTTTCAGATAAATATTTAATTAGCATATTTTTATCATCAGAAGCATGAATAGTCTCTCCACTACAATAAAAAATAAAGATAAATAAATAAACATCTAGACATGATTTTTTAACGTTAACAGTAGGCTACCGGGTAGCCGCTAAAACGCGAATCAGTTGACTGTATCACTTTCCGTAGCTAGCCTAGCACGCTAGTTAACTTTCTCGGCTCGTCTGCAGTCAGCCGCCAGAGGCGAAAATGTGTGACAAACGAAAAGGAGATGACGGCAGCTCATCTGCAAAAAAAGTTAGGACCTACAGCAATCGCGAAAATTACATCACCATGGGCTTCACTGAGGGACCAGACAAACGACCTGAGTGTGTGATTTGTGGAGAAAAGTTGGCAAACTCGAGCCTGAAGCCCAGCAAGCTGAAGAGACATCAGGCGTCTAAGCACCCAGAAACCGTTGGGAAGGATCCAGACTTTTTTCGGAGGAAAGAACAGTCTCTCAAGGCGAACAAGCCCGTTGATGTTAGAGTAGCGTGGAGCAGGGGTGGCAGTGATTTACAGAAGGCTACTGAAGCCTCCTTTGAGTGTTCGCTTTTAATTGCAAAAGCAAAGAAACCGCACAATATTGGCGAGCAGCTCATCAAACCAGCCTGCATCAAAATGGTTTAGAAACTGTGCGGCCCACAGGTGGCGGATAAACTAAAATCAGTACCACTCTCGAACAATGTAGTGAAAGACCGAATTGATAAGATGTCAAGTGATTGCGAGCAGCAGCTGTCAGAAAAGCTTAGAAAGGGTCCATTTGCCATACAACTTGATGAAACTACAACTGTCGCAGACGAGGCTGTGCTCATCGTTTATGTGCAGTATATCGAAAATGAGGATCTGAAGCAGGACATTCTCATGTCAGTCAACCTTACTACCACCACTCGAGGTGAGGATATTTTTACTGCAGTGGATTCTTACTTCATTCAACATAAATGCAAACCGTTCACCATTAGGGCCTGATTTGAGAGGATGAATACAGGATTTGAATATTGGCCAACATTTTGAAATACATATAGTGCAAGATGAGATTTGTTGATTGAAGGCACAAGTCAAAGAAGCATAGTGGGTCTAATTATGATGCATATGCCTGTGTATAAGCAGTTTGTTATTAAAATGACAAAAAAAATATTAAAATGACAAAAAAAAAGTATTTTATGGTATTTTATTAGGAGGGGGGTCCAGGAATTTCATCAGAGATGTTTGGGGGTCCCTGGGGGAAAAAAGGTTGGGAACCCCTGATCTATGCGATCTCATTTCTAAATGACGACGATTCTGATGTATTTGCGTCTAAATGGAGATTGCATTAAAACACTCGCTCCTATTCCCCTATGCATTCACGTCACGCTGCATTCACGTGTTGACTCATTTGCTTCGGAACAATCCCAGTTGCGATATCAATCACACTTACACGATGTAAAGCAAAACACGCTATTAATTGCCATCATTGCATCTGATAACCAGTGGCGGCTGGTGAAAACTATTCTAGGTGGGCCTGTGCCATATTCAATCAGTTTCAGTAACTACAGTATATAATCAGACCTGAAAACTGATAAGGTGAAAAAGGTGACATGTTTGTAAACCCCTTTCCCCCAGAAGAAAATCGTTGTGATTTTAACATGTAAACAAAGCACTCAAAAGAAGAAAATATAGGGGAAAGACAACCTGTATCCAGGCCTGACAGCACTACAATTACATTTTCATATCATAACGCAGAGGCTGAGACTCGCGTTTTTTGCTGCCGGTAGAACTTTGAGTATGAATTGGAAAAGCTGTTGCGTGTCACGCTAACCCTTCGAGAAGCTTTGTGATCCGGACTTGAACTTTCCATAAATGTGTCTATAAATCCATTTAGTTAGATCCAGCACTGAATGTATCTTGTGATTATTATCAATTTACGACAACAAGTCAACAACTATTAGCGTTAGTTATTTCCTGGTTGGTGTGATTGCGGACGTGATGTCAAACGAATGCCAAGCGCTCAGCCTAGTGTGATTTACGTATGACGAAAGCACGTAAGGGCTTGCACTAAAACAACCCATAGAAATGCATTGGCGGTTGTGGTGTTTGAAAAAGAAAATGCCAACAGATGAATGTACTTTTTTTTGTAAAACATTTATGTAAATATTTTTTTTATAAAATCTCCTGTGGCAGGGAGGGTGACACACAAATCGCCATAATCAGTCAGCTGATAACTATACTTCCACACCTACCCCCCCACAGAAAGCTGCTGGGAGAGTGATGTATGACATTGAAAAAGCAAAGTCATTTATTGCACCCTCTGCTGTTTAAACAATACAAATAAAAACTAAAATTTAGAAAGGAGAGCTCAATAAGATTACATTATTTCAAATACATTTAAATAATAATAATTTAAATAACAAATAATCATGTTACATTACACATGTCACGTTACATTCATTACTGCTGAAGCAATCACACCAAAGTTTATTCATAAACTTTACATTAAATTTTTTTTTATGTTCAGCAGCATTTTAAGTGAATCACTTTGATTAAGTGTCTAAAATAATAGGAAAAGAGACTCAAGTTATTTTGTATGTTACAAGAGACTTTTAAGTTTAAGTCAAGCACTTTCCTATACAAAAGAAAGAGTGCAATAAATGTTTTTATTGAAAAAACAAGAATCGTGCGAAAGAATCGTGATCTCAATTCTTAGGGAGAAAAATCGTGATTCACATTTTTAGCCAGAATCGTGCAGCCCTAATTGCAAATAGAATAAATAGTTTTTTTCTGGCAAATTAATAGTTTGGGGGAAAGTTTGGCTTTCCATGTTCCACTCAGGGGTGATGTAGTGTGCAGTAACTAATTGTACTTGTAGGGCTGTCAACGAATATTCTATATTGAAATTAATAATCGACTTGTAATATATATTTTTTTATTATAATAATTATATTAGATTGTGGAAAAAAACAGCCCCCGGTGGGCGGTCGTTAGTGGTTAACATATCGTTGTATTCGTTCGGTACACTACACAGCCGTTCAGTACGGTACGGTTTCATATCTCAGTAACGATATATATAGATCACAATATAGTAACATTTCTGTAAATTGGATGAAAAAAATTTCTACAAAACAACCACATAATCCATGACTACTTTTTAATAATCAAAATGTTATTTCAGTTGTAAAACTAAAGAACGAATGCAACGTTACTTTATCCACTAACGGAACACACCTGGGGAAATTTTCTTTGGCATGCGGAATTCAAAACTAAGTTGACCACCCTTCCCAAAATATAATTTGCTCAAACTAAGGGTTGGATGTTGTTCGTTCAGCCCACGCACACCACAGAGAGATTACCTGTAATTTAGCATAGCCTTATAGCAGGGGTGGCCAACCCGTGGCTCGCGAGCCGCATGCGGCTCTTTGCCCGTCAATGTGCGGCTCTTCCATCCAAAAATTATTTATAATCTTTTTTTTTTTTTTTTTATGTCACTCATTCCATAAGGACGTAGAATACACATTTACATTTTTTTCTTAAAATGGTCCATTTGTATGTTCTTGGTATCTGAATCTAGGGACATATATGGATCAGTGTCAGAAATAGTGTGTCTGTTACTAGGCTTGAGTAAATTGTAATGAACCAAAGGAGAATATCAATTCTATTTAAAAAAATAATAATTATCTTTGACTGTGAATAACACCATGCTAAAATTGACCAGACCTGAAAAATCTAAGCAAATGAATAAAGGGAAGATGATTAAACAGAAGGTTTTGTAGATACAGTAATGAATTCTGCCATCTTTTTTACAATGTAAATTTCTCCACCATTTTTCATTGTATTGCAACAGTTTTTTTTGCAAAAGACGTTCACAGAAAGGTAGAGAAACTAACTGCGTTCTGTTTTATGGCAATAACGTTCAGGTTTGTGGGAGATAATCCCAAAAAATAAGAAATAAAAAAGTAAATCCAGAAGTCAGATGATTGACAGGGGCTGGTGTGAGCTGGGTAGGGTGGTTTTTTGAAATTCGAGTCTCTTCCTTCAAAAGACTACACTCACTTTTGGCTGTGCCACTTCCTCCTGTCAATATGCGCCGGTTTCCGACTCAATGCCCTGAGATTTCTATAATCTTATATTTCACTAATAACAGTTAAAATAATTGGTAAACAAACGTAATGCTGAAAATATACACTTTTACTGTATATCTCGGGCTTAAGAGGTTAACCCTGTGAGGCCGAAATTAAAAAGACATTAGCAACTTCAGAGGCCAGAGGGTGGGACATATAAACACATTTACTATCAAATAGCATTGTGAGGCTGAACAACAGGACCAATTGACTATACATGTGCTTAATTTTTTTTAAATAAACACTTTTTTTAAATGGCTAAAAGTGATTTTGTAATTTTGCAACCGTGGGTCTTACAGGGTACTTTTAACCCTGTGAGGCCCAAATAAAAAAGACATTAGCAACTTCAGAGGCCAGAGGGTGAGACCTATAAACACATGAAGGGTGCCGTGACTGAAAAAAAAGGTTGAGAAATGCTGGTATATGGTGTGGCTCTTTGTGGTACCACAGTCATTTTTGTGGCTCTTAGTCTCTGACTGGTTGGCCACCCCTGCCTTATAGTATTGTAAACTACGGATGAGTCGGTAGCAGTCAACCAGCACCTGCTAACGGGTCGGACTCTTTAGCTCAACTGGTTAGTGCGGCTGCCTGTGGATCCTATGGTCACGGGTTCAAATACCCAATACACAGACTTGGCTGACAGAAGGAGCATGTTCAGTGCTAGACTAAGGTCATGTTTAGACTGAGAGTCTGAACAGAAACTGCAAAAGTCGTCTTTTAATCTTTTAATTTTGCGTTTAGACTCGTGTTTTGGGAGGGAATTATGTGTGCAGACGAGGCTGTAAAAGTGTGAGTAAATGTCGGCGTTATTGATGTAATATGCATGCCAGGTCTATAGGGGTGCTGCAGTCGTGCCGGTGGCTAGGTCACGTGCCTGCGTAGAACACTTTCTTCGAGTCGCATGCCTGCGACGTAAGCAGTACGCGACGAGAGCCTTGAGAACCCTTTCGTCATATTTGTATGCAGTTTGACTGTTCAGATGATAGCGCGAAGGTGTATTGTTTCTAGGATTTCCACCCAGGAAGGTGGTTTCACTTTTTTGCGGATTCTCCGTAGTGCCAAATTTCCCTCGTGATGAATAAAGTATTTCTATTCTATTCTAAATCTCTCGGTTACAGTATGGTTAACGCAAACGACACATTAGAGAATACCTACCAGAGGAAGACAGCCAGGGGCAGTTTCTTTCCACAATCTAATATACATTTCACAATTTTCACTACTGCTGCTATTTATTTTTTTACATAAATGCTACACCAACGCTGCTCAACTGCTGCTTTAATGTTCTTTAAAGTGTAAGACTCGCAACGGTAGATTATAGTTCCCAGACACCTCTCTGGAACTTAACTCACTAGCTTAGCCGCCTAACCCTTGTGGACATTACCCCGCGGATATGTCCCCCTGTAAAGACTACTGTGGACATCTACAGACGATATGTCCCCCTGTAAAGACTACTGTGGACATCTACAGACTATATGTGAATGAATGAATACTTTATTTAACAGATTGCAGAATGGGTATAATACAGTACGGCTCAATACATACAATTGTTAAGGGGATGCAGACCTGAGAAAGACGTTTGTCTTGTTTCCATCAGGGTCCCCCATTTTCAATTCATATAGACATTTATGACATACACAACATACATGACATTTATGGCATAGGGACATATAGGTATTTAGTACTGATACATTTGTGACATATACGGTATTCAAATATACAGTACTGTTACCCCTAGATCCTGACAGAGTATATACATATGATGGGGAGGGGACTGTACATTAGGAGGGGGTGGGTGGGTGGGAGAGAAATATACATACGGCGGGGAGGGAATATATACATGCGGTGGGGAGGAGACTGTCTATTAGGAGGTGGTGGGGGTTTTGGGCATTTACGGTGGCCAGTTTCGAATTGCAGCCTCCCGTAGGTGCTCTTTAAGAGCGGTTTTGAATGTGGGCAGGGATTCACATTCCTTTACAACTTTGGGTAGGGCATTCCACATTGTTGTGGCATAATTGCGAAACGTGTTTAGTCCCTTGTTTGAGCCGAATCTGGGTTTAACATGATTTGTTGAGCTTCCTCTGGTGTCCACCTGTAAAGACTGCTGTGGACATCTACAGACGATATGTCCCCCTGTAAAGACTACTGTGGACATCTACAGACGATATGTCCCCCTGTAAAGACTGCTGTGGACATCTACAGACCAGTGTTGTACTCGAAACGAAGAGAAAGACGACAATACCATGGACACCAACGGTCAGACAAGAGGCCATCTAGTCTGAATGAATGAAAACTTTATTAACAGATTGCAGAATGGGTACAATACAGTACGGCTCAATACACACAATTGTTAAGGGGATGCAGACGAGAGAATGACTTTCGTCTTGTTTACATCAGGGTCCCCCATTTTCAATTCAAGTAGACTCTAACAAGCTAAGCTAACACCAGGCCCAGCTAAGCTAACAATAGCCCCAGATACAGAGGTACCAGCTAAAAAGATA
The DNA here is from genome assembly GCF_963971535.1 of Notolepis coatsorum. Lineage (NCBI taxonomy): Eukaryota > Metazoa > Chordata > Actinopteri > Aulopiformes > Paralepididae > Notolepis > Notolepis coatsorum. The sequence goes on from NC_140165.1 coordinate 64,329,968, forward strand.
CTACTGTAGCTCCAGCTACAGAAGGAAAACTACTAACAGTAACGAAAATAACTATTGGAATGAACGTGGAGCAAGACCGAAAACAAATAAACCAAACTAGAGAGAGAGAGAGAGCTAATGGCTGTCTCTGCTAACTAGCTAACATCAACCACCAGGACGATAAGCAGCAGCCGTGGACGCTGCTAACAACACAGTAAGAGGAGAACTCTCCTCAAACACTCTACATGCAGCTAACAACACAGTAAGAAGAGAACTCCCCTCAAACACTCTCTACATGCAGCTAGAAAACACAGTTCAGTCTCTACCTGACGAGCCTCCATCACCAGGAGGACGGGGCTCAGACGTCGGTCCCATAGATATATATAGAACACTAGATAGCTTACCGCGCTGCCGGCCGATTGTCCTGCCAGCCAATGGAGAGCGACGTCGTCGTAGGGCGGCCATCTTGCCCCAGGCAGCTCAGCTACTGATAACCTTACTGTCTATGGTGCATGTACTATTTAAATAACCATAGATTGTTCAATTCTTTACCGATTTCAAACGGGTTGGTTTGCTATAAACATCAAAGATGTAGTTATGATACTGCATACTTATAATCAGGGGCGTAGCTGGGGGGGGGGGGGGGGGGGGTAGCTTAGGATGATTCCAAGGGCCCAGCACTGGGAGGGGGGGGGGGGGGGGCCAAAAAAATCACATCATATCGAACCGATAGGAGCTTATCTTATCTAATCTTATGTGGTGGTACCACGTGTGCCACTACCCGATCAAACATCCACGTAAGATTAGATAAGATAAGCTCCTATCGGTTCGATATGATGTGATTAACGTTAGCTTAGCATGTAGCTACCACGACCACAACAGCAGAGCGAGTTAGCCGAACGTTAGCCACAGCCACTTTTTCCTCCGTGATGGTATAAAACTTGCGATTTTGGATTTCTGTTTTTGCCATTAGTACAACGCGTAACACAGCAGCTCTTTGGCATTGTGAAGGACTGAAGAAAATTCCGCTTGATTGTCTTTAATTTGCCGCTTTAACGATCCGTTTCTGCACTAAATGAACCGTACACAATGTACCAGGCTGGGCAGTTTTCCCCCACGCTGCAGTTGCGTAGCAACAACAGGCAGGAAGTTGACTTCGAGAATACACAACTTTCGTCTTGTTTACATCAGGGTCCCCCATTTTCAATTCATCATAACATGACATACAGATAGACAGTAATGTTACATCTAGACATTTATGACATACCAGATCTACAAATATACTAGACATTTATGACATACCAGATCTACAAATATACAGCACTGTTTGTGATGCAAAAATAGTAGAGTATATATAGTAATAATAGAGTATATACATTTGAGGGGGAATAAACTGTACATTGGAAGAGGTTGGGTAGGTGGGGAAAACTGTACATTGGAGGGGGTTGGGTAGGAGGGGACTGTGCACATTAACCTGGCACACAACATACTGTACTTGTTCACATGTCATTTTTCTTTCACTCTAAAGGAAATATGTCTCACATACAGTAGACCCCCCAGTACTTTGTGGAGACGAAGATGATAAGTACCAGTCTTCTCCTCAGACATATAAAATCAGTCGACTCAAGACACAGAACATTAGTATGCAAAATAAAACTTTTTGGGTTTGGCGCATGGACAGTGCCACGTATTGATCTTGGTATCGTACACAACCATGACTCTTCCAAGCCGGCTGTACCATGAAGCTTTGGGCTCATATACGGAAATGTACTTCTTTGACGGAGGGATTGCAATTTTAGAAAAAACAGAAAGTGGTACATATTGGGCTACGGCTAGGCTTTGATGATTAAGGCAGTCCTTCTTCTTATCTTCACCAAACCATTTTTCTTTCACCATCCTAGAGAGCGTTTCTTCGGCTAGCACTTCAATGGGAGCGTTGGATGTGCAGTCAAGTGACCTCAGATGTATACACTTGAAGGAGTTGAATCCACTCAGCCATGCCAACTTCATATTTTTTTGGCACTCCTGTGACTCACAACCAACAAGCCCACGTGGTTGAACAAAAAATTCAAAGAAACAGACTAAGAAATGACGTAAACACCATGAGCAGAACCGCAAAAAGAAATTTCATCAACGACAAAATTGAGGAAAACAAAAACAAACCCTGCGAACTTTGGAAATTACTCAATAATCAACTAGGCTGCAGTAAAAAACTTAAAACCAGATTCTCAAACATAAACATAAAAACGGACAACACGCTCATCACAGACAAGCTGGATGTAGCCAATTACTTAAACATCTTCTTCACAAACATAGCCACAACACTGGTAAACAAACTACCCTCCCACTCAGGGCATTATGGGGTAGAACACATAGTAGCATACTACAAAAACCTAGGGGTCCACAAAGACGACTTCAAACTTGAAATGGTAACAACCGATGAGGTACTAAAAAAATTGAGCGCCCTCCAACCTAACAAGGCCACTGGCCATGACAACATCCCCTCCAAATTCCTCAGAGACGCAGCACCCCAGTCATCACACACATAATAAACCTCTCTATAAAACAGGGGCACGTCCCCAAGGACTTCAAAATTGCGAGAGTGACCCCTCTGCACAAAAAGGGCAGCAAATTAGACCCAGGCAACTACCGCCCCGTTTCTATTCTTACCTCCATCTCGAAAGTCATGGAGAAAATAGTCTACGAACAGGTCGAAAAGTACCTGGCGGAAAAAAATCTAATCTACGAATTCCAATCTGGCTTCAGAACGTCCCACTCCACTGACACATGCCTCCTCTATTTGAACGACCACATCAAACAAGAGATGGACGCGGGCAAATACTGCGGCATGGTCATGCTGGACCTACAAAAGGCCTTCGACACTGTCAATCACTCCATTCTGATGGACAAGCTAAAAGCATTTGGTTTTGATAGCTTATCAGTGAGCTGGATGCAATCCTACCTGGAGGGGAGAGAACAGATGGTAGAGGTAAACGGTACTCTATCCCCCCCCCCTCACAGTGAGCTGTGGTGTTCCACAAGGAAGCATACTAGGACCGCTACTCTTCCTAATTTATGCAAATGACATGTCGTCAGCCTGTGACTGCAACTTGTTCATGTTTGCGGACGACTCAGCCCTGCTGGTCTCTGACAAGAACAAGTTGCAGGTTGAAAAAACCCTTAGCTCGGAACTAGGCAAAATCTGCATATGGCTCGCTGATAACAAACTATCATTACACATGGGCAAAACAGAGTCCATTCTCTTCGGTTCAAATAACAAACTCAGCAAGACCGACGGATTCTCAGTTACAGTGGGTGACAATATTGTCACAAGGAAAGACGAAATTACCTACCTGGGTTCCATCCTAGAGGCAAATCTTTCCTGTGACAAAATGGCATCCAATGTAATAAAAAAAAGTCAACCAACGAACTAGATTCTTGTACCGGATCTCCTCTCTGGTAAACAAGAATACCCTGAAGACTCTGGCAGGAGCACTCATTCAAGGGTACTATGACTATGCGTGCACCTCATGGTACCAAAGCACCTCAAAGGCGCTTAAAACAAAATTACAAACATCACAAAACAAACTGGTCAGACTACTACTTGACCTGAACCCCAGAACCCACCTCACCCCTGCCCACTTTGACAACCTAGGATGGCTTAGAGTAGACGACAGAGTACAGCAACTTGCAATGGGCCTGGTCTACAAGATACACTATACGACCGGGGGTGCCCATGTACATGTCAAAATACTTCCCAAAGGTCAGTGAATACCACAACCACTACACCAGAGGAAGCTCAACAAATCATGTTAAACCCAGATTCGGCTCAAACAAGGGACTAAACACGTTTCGCAAATTATGCCACATCAATGTGGAACGCCCTACCCAAAGCTGTAAAGGAATGTGAATCCCTGCCCACATTCAAAACCGCTCTTAAAGAGCACCTACGGGAGGCTGCAATTCGAAACTGGCCACCGTAAATGCCCAAAACCCCCACCACCTCCTAATAGACAGACTCCTTCCCACCGCATGTATATATTCCCTCCCCGCCGTATGTATATTTCTCTCCCACCCACCCACCCCCTCCTAATGTACAGTCCCCTCCCCATCATATGTATATACTCTGTCAGGATCTAGGGGTAACAGTACTGTATATTTGAATACCGTATATGTCACAAATGTATCAGTACTAAATACCTATAATGTCCCTATGCCATAAATGTCATGTATGTTGTGTATGTCATAAATGTCTATATGAATTGAAAAAGGGGGACCCTGATGGAAACAAGACAAACGTCTTTCTCAGGTCTGCATCTGTATGTATTGAGCCGTACTGTATTGTACCCATTCTGCAATCTGTTAAATAATAATAATTCATTCATTCATTCAACATCAATGTTTTCCACCCCAAATCTTTGCACGACATGCAGTGGAGTACTCACCCCCTGGAATGACTTGAATACTATGAACATTCTATTCTTTGAATCTATGCACTCACTGGTAAGGTGATGCCTTGCTGTTATGTCATGCGTTTGACCCGTGTGTTTCCTTTCGATGTGTTTCTTCAGATTTCTGGTGTTCATGGTAATCTTACAAATCTGACACTTCTTTTGAATGACTGGCCGCCTTCTGGCCCGACTTCGGGATGTTTCTGCAGCCAGAGGCAGAGTCAGTTGAGGAGATGGCAGAGTCAGTTGAGGAGATGGCAGAGGTGGTTGAGGATATAGCAGAGGTGGTTGAGGAGATGGCAGAGGTGGTTGAGGAGATGGCAGAGTCGGTTGAGGAGATGGCAGAGGTGGTTGAGGAGATGGCAGAGGTGGTTGAGGAGATGGCAGAGGTGGTTGAGGAGATGGCAGAGTCGGTTGAGGAGATGGCAGAGGTGGTTGAGGAGATGGCAGAGTCGGTTGAGGAGATGGCAGAGGTGGTTGAGGAGATGGCAGAGGTGGTTGAGGAGATGGCAGAGTCGTTGAGGAGATGGCAGAGTCGGTTGAGGAGATGGCAGAGGTGGTTGAGGAGATGGCAGAGGTGGTTGAGGAGATGGCAGAGGTGGTTGAGGAGCTGGCAGAGGTGGTTGAGGAGCTGGCAGAGGTGGTTGAGGGGAGGGCTGGCTCTTACATGATGATATATGGACCAAAGCCTTTATTTTTGTTACAAATGTTGCCTGGCAGTAGAGGCAGTGGTAATGCTAGTCTGGGCTGCCTGGTCTGCAGTCCAATCCACACCTGGGCAGGAGCTTGCATGATAATATATGGTACGAAGCATTTATTTTTCTTAGAATTGTTGCCTGGCAGTAGGGGCAGTGGTAGTGATAGCCTTGTCTGCAGTCCAATCCACATTTGTGTATAGTGTATTCTGTAACACAAACATGAAAAGTAATAAAAGCATAATGTGACCATTATTGTTATTATTATTATTATACATGACCACCGTATGCATCGGCTCAGTTATGCTCATTGGACCAATATGGCCGATATTGGATGTGTAACTAGGAGAGATATGAGGACTGTGTAACAAGGAGGGATATGAGGACTGTGTATGTGTAACTAGGCGGTATATTGTGCATCCCTTCCTGTAACATCATAACACAAGCTATAGGCAATGTTTCATATAGACATGTTACATTTTGCACAACAACCACATTTATATTGAATGTATTTGGGAGAAATGTCTAACTTTACCTTGATGCAGCAGCAGCAGCAGGACCACACTCACTGCAGGAAGCACGATACTGCTGGGAACGTGGCGCTGCAGCCCCGGAGAGCAGCGTGTTTTCACGACACCGCCACCTACCGTGTTGGATGACAATCACAGTGTTTGAGTACCTTGAATGTGAATTTTTTTGTATTTAATTTTTTTATTATTTTTTAAACAAACACATAATCAAACATGACAACACACAATAAGATATACAAGCATTAGTTGACAGTGCACATCCAATGAAATCACATTTTAGTTAATTGTCTTATATAGGATATATAATGTGAATTTGAAGTTTTATTTGTTTAACGTTAACAACAATTCCGAGGTGCGTAGAAGTTTCACTATTTCAAACGTTAGCTTTGTGTTCACCACAAACCTTTTGTTCAAGTTCAAGTTTTGTTTTTATTTGTCACATATAAAGTACATGTATGAATGAATTAATGAATGAAAACTTTATTTAACAGATTGCAGAATGGGTACAATACAGTACGGCTCAATACACACAATTGTTAAGGGGATGCAGACCAGAGAAAGACGTTTGTCTTGTTTACATCAGGGTCCCCCATTTTCAATTAATAGTGACTGTAATGATAAGTGCTATCATCGCTGCTACCACTAAGTGGCAGTATAACATCATGCAAGCTGTTATATGTGTAGCAGCCTGAATATTCTACAAAGTATTCAGTAGTGCTAACTAACTGTTACTTTCCCTGTGTGTGTATAACGTGTGATTTACAGTGTTCCTTTGGATAGACTAACAGTGTTCCTTTGGATAGCTCGCCCAGTCTAACGACGAGGTGAGGTGCTACTCTTCTCCAGATGCAGTATGGATTACTAGCAATAACATTGAGCCCTTTTTCCCTTTCTGGAGCGGTCTTTGCGTGGGACCAGTAGAGGTTGCCAGCAGGGGGCGGAGTGCAGTGGTGGCAGGTGGAGCAGTGGAGAGAAGTAAGCAACGAGGAAGAGGGAATTACCTGGAGGCGAGGAGAACAGGAAGTTCTCTTCGGCGTTGGACTTGGCCGTGAACGGTCGCAGCTACAACGGGTGTGTGCTTTGGAATAGCCCCGTTGAAGAAGTGAAGTTGGAGAGCCCCGCCGGAGCGAGCGACGGTGATGAGACATACTTGCTAGTGACGGGTTATCCTAGTAGTATCAGCGATAGTGTGTGAGTAAGAGAAACCGAACCCAAGGACTAACGTCTAGAGCTAACGAGACTAACGTCTAACGTTATCGGGTTATAGTAGTTACTGTGTGCGGTATAGTAGTATGCTGCTAACGGCCCCGTCTGACTTGAGTAGACTACCGGGCGAGAGGCGCTGAAGAGACCGGTGGTATAGCCAGCCACGTTGCGTTAACAGTATAACCGAATAGCAGGAGGGTGCGCCGAGACCCAAAGCTTAGCTGTGTTTAAGGTAGCCAAAGTATTAGCTCGCACGACAGAAGCAAGTCAGCAACAGCAGCGGTGGACGTTTCCCAGACGGCACAGAGGACGCCTCTTCCCACCAGCAGAGGACGCCATACAGCAAGCTCTGCCAGCTAACCACTGCCTGCTGTTCGCCCAACCTGCTGGCTGTGCTCGCGGATCGCCGACGCCATCTTGTCATCCGGACTAGCGGTGACAAGAGTGGGTCCGCCATCTTGGCTAAGTACTATCAGTACCACGTGTATCAACAGCAACGTCCATTGAAGTGAACGCTAATCACCAGTGTCTAAGGGGTACCCCAAACAATTTAAGCCGGCTTAGGTTAGGTTTTCTTTGATAACGTGGGCCCACATTTATTGGTTATTTTGTTATTTGTTTATTTGACTGTTTGATTCTGAGATTCCCAATGTGTCTACGTTCTATGCCTGGGTTCCCCCAGTACAAGCGGGGTGGTTTAATGTATTGAGCACTCGGTGCCTATGGTGGGAAGAGCTTCCCCTACATTGATAACAAGAGCACCCGGTTCCATATGAGTAAGCATTAACGTTGTAATGTATAATCTGCCCAGGCTTCACTAAACGTAGATTTAATCAGGATCATTGTGTGTGTCTCTTTCTTTGAGTTCCATTTGCTATTTTATTCTCTGGGTAAATATTGTGACTGCATAATTATTTAACCCTTACACCCCATTTACAGAAGAGCATTTGAAGGGTTTATACAGGTGGTCAAGGAAGGGTACTGCTTAAAGGGAAGCCCAATAATACTATTGAACTGACAGTCACTGGGTGTGGGAGGGCTGTTGGAGGTACTGAGGGAGTGAGGGTGTGTGGGGAGCTACTGCTGACCGCCTTGGAAGGCGAGGGAGACCAGAGTACCAGTCCCCAGGTTAGTAATTCCTGGGCCCCACCCACTCCAGCTGCAAGCCCTCCAGAACGACGTTCCGGGCCAAAGACGGGGGTACTTATAGGTCCAATACTATAGTATCCTACTACCCAGTGTCTGTGTACTACTACTCCCACAAGCAGGGATAATCCACCCTTCTACATATGGTTACTGGTAGGCATGGCCGTAGCCAGCTATGAGGTCACCGAGGTCCGGACCTCGGTAACTATTTGTAACTATTAAAAAAAAAAAAAAAAGTATATAATTTTTTTTTATAAAAAAAATTATAATTTTTTTTTTTTTTTTTTTTTTTGGTCAACGACCGGTCCACTACTAGGCTGAGACATCGGCCCATTGGTACTGACTGACACTGGGCTGGCCCAATCACATCTCTTACTAAGCACCCCCCCCGCCAGTCGTGCAGGTATATGACTGAGAGGGGGGCTGGTACATGACTGAGATGGGGCTGGTACATGACTGAGAGGGGGCTGTGGTACATGACTGAGAGGGGGCTGGTACATGACTGAGAGGGGCTGGTACATGAATGAGAGGGGGCTGTGGTACATGACTGAGAGGGGGCTGTGGTATATGACTGAGAGGGGGCTGTGGTACATGACTGAGAGGGGGCTGGCTGGTACATGACTGAGAGGGGGCTGGTACATGACTGAGAGAGGGCTGGTACATGACTGAGAGGGGGCTGGTATACATGACTGAGAGGGGGGCTGGTATACATGACTGAGAGGGGGCTGTGGTACATGACTGAGATGGGGCTATGGTACATGACTGAGAGGAGGCTGGTACATGACTGAGAGGGGGCTGGTACATGACTGAGAGGGGGCTGGTACATGACTGAGAGGGGGCTGGTACATGACTGAGAGGGGGCTGGTACATGACTGAGAGGGGGCTGGTACATGACTCAGATGGGGCTGTGGTACATGACTGAGAGGGGGCTGGTAGATGACAGAGGGGGCTGGTATACATGACTGAGAGAGGGCTGGTACATGACTGAGAGGGGCTGGCTGGTACATGACTGAGAGGGGCTGGTACATGACTGAGAGGGGGCTGGTACCATGTATTGGGCATCATTGTAGGTCAAACCATTAAAAAGTTAATTTCCACAGCAGCCATTTTGGATTTTGGTCTCTCACAAATTTCCCCCGCCTTTTTAAAAAATCCATTGAGAAACGAAGTGCCACAGATGACCCAACTACTAGGTCCATATCGTATCATCATAATATTATTTTTTAAATCATTAGGATAAGGGTTCCCTTGATAAAGATGCATGAAAAGGCTGTATAATATACAACACCAGTAGCTCAACTGCAAAAACTGCTTTTTTATTTGATTAGATTTATTTGGAAATTAAAAACACATCATAAAAACTTGATCTTGACCAATTTGTATTCCTGAGGATATCACCTAAAAGCATTCATTAACAAGCATTAACACTTATTTCCAAGGTGGTCCTCGATGGAAGACATAAAAACACAGCACATTATAGCCTACTCAACTGCAAATTTTTCCTCAACTGCAAAAATGTATGCCTACTTATGTATTAGCCTACAGGGAAAAACACATTCACAACAGGCAGAAAAGTTTGTTTTCAGCCAAGTATGGTAATAAGGTAACTATTAGGATATATATGGTATGGATTACTTACTCTTAATAACTTATTACTATCTGTGGTAGCTCTAGTCTCCACCTACACAAATTGTTTTGTGCTGTCCATTGATCATGCACCTTCACGTGGTGGTAGGCACATAGGTCAAACTCCCCAAACAAACACACCATTGATTTAATTGCCATATAAGATGAATATAAAACAAGAAGGTGATCTATTAACTGTGTAAACCTTATGCAATATTCATCATTGATATTTGAATACTTGAAATCTGTATGAACTGAGTAGTTAGTATCAAATGAAATAAGATGGAACTGCTCCATGCATTCATTGAATAAACAACTATTTTCTCATTACCAGTATGGTATTGTTTAAATTGTACAGCTTTTTGCACATCTTTGTCAGGGGATTCCAACAATTCTGGACCTGAATGTACCAGTTAATTGTAATCATCTCTCTCCTTATGACTAGTCAAGCCAGGTTGTGGAGGAGAGAGAAAGGGATGAACAGGCTATAGACTACGTTGCCCATCCTGAGCCTGCTATGATGCAGGTGTTTTTACATCACCACCCAAAACAAGATTCAGCCAAGAGCGAGTGAGTACACTGGTCCACTTGTCCATGGCACTTACTACCCAGCTTTGTAATGGGTTGGGGGGGGGAATAGTACAGTAGGTATGCATATTTAAGGGGACCGTAAGGATGGTGTACTGGTGGGTGGTGTCCGACCGATTATAGTGGGCCGGTCTGGGCCAAAAAAATAAATGGACCTCCCTAATTTCTAAACCCTGGCTACGGCCCTGCTGGTAGGTCTATATAATTAGGGCACCTGTGTACAACCTGCAGACAATAAACAGCTGGCTGAAGCAAGCATAAAGATCTAACCGAGTGTCTTATTGATAGTATACTACAATCTTTACATGGTACCAGGAGTAAAAGATGGAAGCATTTAAACCGCCCGGCACATTGAAACTGACGGGAAATGTGGATGCAAATTGGAGAGCTTTCAAACAGCAATTCCTGCTGTATCTCGCCGCTGTTGGAGTGGACAAGAGTGTAGATGCGAGGAAAATAGCCATGCTACTCACCATCGCCAGCACAGAGGCAATAGAAGTCTTCAACACAGACCCGGCGCCATAGGCGGGCATTGGGGGGCCGGGCCCGCCCACAGAGTCAGCTGTGCCCACCCCGGTAAAAAAAAAGAAGAAAAAAAATGTTTTTTTTTGTCAATCAAAGTCACCTATCCAAATCCTTAGTCGGGGACAGCCCTAGTGGGCACTGATGTCAACAACAACACTACTGAAGCTATCATGGCACTCTGTGAGAATTAGTTTTCTACCCTCAAGAACGTCTTTACAGAACATCGCCTTAGTATGCTTCATCGACGCAAGGCCAATTTAATTCAGTTGGCATTTGAGAAGGACTTAACAAAAAAGTTCAGGAATGAGTGGAAGGGCAGTGTTTTAAGAAGATTTCACTCTGTCCCCAAACGCCGCTTGCCACTCTACTAATGATGGTGAGTAGCCTGTGGAGGAATTGTGTTTGCTTTTTATGCACCTTATTTTTGTCAGTTCAGTTCAGTTTTCAGTGAATTCAGAAGTGTTGAATAAATGGAGACTTTTCAAAGATATAGAATAGAATAGAATAGAATATAAATGTATTATCCTGAGGGAAATTTGACACTGCAAATCACTCAACATTAAACATTTAGACAGAACAAGTCACGAATAAGAATAACAAAACAAATGGCCTAAGAATAGAATAAAATGAAATAGAATAAAAGATACAGTAAATAAAAAAATATATACTGAAGTCTACAGTAGGTGTAATATTGCACAGTGCTGTTTAAAAAGTAAGAGTCCAGGAAGATGGTAACTGTCGCTCTGTGCTCAGTGATGCATTGTATAGTCTGATGGCTGTCGGAATGAAGGACTTCCTGTGCCGTTCAGTGCTGCATTTAGGTAGTATGAGCCTATAACATGCTCCTCCTGTCAGCCAAGTCTGTGTATAGTGGGTGGGAGGGGTTGCTTAGCAAGGTTCCTCCTCTCCGCCACCCTTGCTAGAGTCCAGCTCCACCCCAACCACGCTACTGGCCTTCCTGACCATCTTATCCAGCCTGTTTGTGTCCCCTGCTCTCAGTCCGCTGCCCCAGCAGGTCTGTTATATATATCCGTTCAGTCTGTTTTTGTATAAGTGAATGTTCTTAAGATAGAGAGAAATTTGATTTTTCAATGGCCTCTCTGCTGTTTAGTTCAGCACCGTGGGCAGCGCCAAGCAAGCCACAGCGCCGCTGTCCCAGCTGAAATGTATAAAAGGGAACCTGTTGAGAAACCATTGTGCCCCCCCGAGAACATTTTATGCCCCCCCACTAATTTGTTTCTGCAGCCTGGTCTGCTTCAACACCTTTGTGTATGCTGAACCCGAGGACAAAGACAAGTTTGACGAGGTCATACAAAAGTTTGATGAGCACTGCCTGTCAAGAAAAAATGAAACGTACGAGAGGTACATCTTTTGTTGCCGTTTTCAGAACCCGGGTGAGTCATTTGATAACTTTCTCACCGATCTCAAGATAAAAGCAAAGTCCTGCAATTTTGGTGCTCTCAGAGACTCTATGGTAAGAGATTAGATGTTGGGGACTAATGAGAAGAAAATCAGGGAGAAATTGTTGAGGGAAATGGACCTCACGTTGGAGTGCGCTATACGGATATGTCAAGCCAGTGAGCTAGCGCGTCAACATTCAATTACGTTCAGTGAGCATGCGCACGGAGCAGAGTGCCAGGAGAGCGAGGCAGTGAACGATGGAGCAAATATAGAGACAAGGTCGACAAAACGAACATTAAAGACACTGACCGAGAGATGGTCAATTGTAAGAGGTGTGGTGAAAAACACAAACCAAGACAATGTCCTGCTTATGGGAAGATGTGTGCCAGATGTAAGGGACAAAACCATTATGCAAGAATGTGTCTATCCAATGTAGACACCTGAATATGTCTAACAATAATTCAATGTGTCTAACTCTAATTCCTTGTACTCTACTGTGTTCATGATAACGTTGTGTAACTCGCTGACCCGTCTTGATTCTCCATATCCTAATATTGACATTTAGTAGTGGGACATGGCGCTGGACTGTCGCCAGGGGGAGCTGGTGCGACGTTGGGCTAGTGATAACAGGTGAGGAAGAGGCTGGCTGAAGGAGGAGCTCATACAGTGAGACAACCTCTTCGTCGTTTTCCATTGAAGCAAGCAGACGTGTGGACCAAGAGCTCCTGATAATAAAGACACACGAAATACGAGTCCTGCCACGGGGTGGGATAGTAACGTCGTATGCGAAAGTTTAGCTTCCCAGTATAGTGCTTAGGGTACGTTTGAACCAAGAAGAAGACGTTCGACTGCCGGACTGTACTGTGGATATTCCACGTGCTGCGTTTAGAACGTATAGTCGGGAGAATAGTTTGGTCACACTGACCAGAGCTTAGCTTCAAGTATAGGCCTGTTAGCCCAGTTAGCTCACGCGTCGCCCCGCCGTTCTTCCAGAGTCCGGAGCAGACACCGCAGCAGACGTTTCCGGACTGCACCCGCCTCCAGCATTCTCCTAGCCGACCGCCAGTCCAGCGATTCGCCTGCCTAACGTCAGCCCAGCCAGCCCCTTGCTATCACAGGTGACAACCACGGTACCGTTCGACGGCCACCTCGCGTCACAGACATTCGTTGCGGGAGCAGGCCAGCACTCGGTTGGTACACTCAAACCAGGTACTGTGTTAGCGTTCCAAGCGCTCTGGAACATTATCGGCGGATATTCTCCTTTTCGAGAGCATGCCCTCTAAGGGCGAAGAGAATAAATACATTGAACTGGCACGTGCACCAGTGACTAGGGGCGCCCCGACGTTTGTTGTTTTGGGTAATGCCGGCTTAGATAGGCTTTTTGTTTCAACTGTGGGCCCACTTAATTTTCTGGTTACATGTGTTGTGTGGTTAAGTTGTGCAGACAGCACGTATGTATATTAATAATCTTCCCCATTGAATAGCTCACGGAGCTCGCCATTATCCTCTCTCTCTCCCTACGGGTGAATGAAAAGTATATTAACCCTTACGGGGACCTGTTTCATTACCGTAGAGTGTGAGATCTAAGTGCCATGCATTGTGCCGTGTATTGAATGCATGCCCAACTTATATAAAATGAGAGGTGTACAAATGGGATCACTGTGTGTGTGTCAATTAATGTGCATTATTGTTTAACCCCTTCCTTTCGATAACCCCTTCTTATCCACGGCCTATGTATCATTGGGGCAGGTGTTCTGGACAGGTCTCCGCTCGTCAACAAGGAAAGGTACTGCTTTGGGGAGAAATTATATCATCTATCACTACTGCCACCGGGTGTGAGAGGGTGTGGGAAGTATTAGGGGAAGTGTGGGTGTTTGGGGAATTACTGTAAGTCGCCCTGGAGGGCAAGAAGGACCAGTGCAGAACCCCTAGGTTAGTAAACCCTAGGCCCCATCCGCTCCCTCTGCTAAATCCCAATTCTAATACTCCTACACTACAGTCGGGGACTCAGCCGGACTTAGATCTGCTGTGCTCCCACTACCTGGTGACAGTTCATATCTACTCTCATGAAGTAGGGATAATCCACCCTTCTACACCAAGAAAAAAGGACGGGGTGTGAGAACAGTGCAAGAAACGGATGACACTGACAGTGATGATGCATTGTTTATTGGTATGGTTTCACGTGAGGTAGATGCTGACAGCACACAGCCCTCAGATTTGCGGGATACAGCCCATACTGTAAACGCTGTAGGTGATGACAGATGGATTGCGCCACTGATGGTCAATGGGACAATCGTGACCTTTAAAATTGACACAGGGGCTGAAGCTAACTTAATAAATGAAAGTGATCTCAAAGCGCTTAGTGAGAAGCCTAGAAAAATCACAGAAAAAGTCACAAAACTGAAGCCTTACAATGGGCAGGCAATAACAACAAAGGGTCGATGTAGACTTAAGGTCACAGCGAAAGACAAGCAGCACAACCTTTTGTTTACCATTGTGCCTGATGGTCATGATTCTCTCCTAGGAGGCAAAGCGTCTGAGGACCTAGGACTAGTGAAGAGGATCTATCGGATAAATAGTGATAAAATAACAGAACTACAGTGTGAGGGAAGTACAGACATAGTCGATAAATATCAGTCTGTCTTCAAAGGTCATGGAACATTACCTTTCACTTACAAGATCAAGCTCAAAGATGATGCTAAGCCTGTAGTGCATGCCCCACGAAGAGTGCCAGCACCTCTCAGAGTTGGCTTGAAAATAGAGCTGGACAGAATGACACAAATGGGTGTGATTGAGCGAGTGGAGGAGCCCACAGACTAGGTGAATTCCATAACATGTGTTAAGAAAAAAACCACAAATGCCTTATGAGTCTGCCTTGATCCCAAAGATCTGAATGAGAATATTAAGAGAGAACATTATCAGATCCCCAAACGAGAAGAGATACAGAGTGAGATGACAGGTGCACAGTACTTTAACAAACTAGATGCTTCACATGGATTTTGGCAGCTGGACCCAGAAAGCAGCAAGTACACCACCTTCAATACACCATTTGGGCGTTACTGTTTCTTAAGGCTCCCGTTTGGCATCAAATCGGCCCCTGAGATCTTCCATAGGGCGATGGAGTCAATAATAGAGGGTCTGTAAGGCACCAGAGTATACATAGATGATTTGGTGGTCTGGGGAAGTACGCGCCGACAACATGATGAAAGACTCGAGAATCTCTTACAAAGAGTAAGAAAGAATGGTCTAAAATTAAATAGAGAGAAATGTCTTTTTGGTGTTACAGAGATGACCTTCTTGGGAGACAAACTCTCAGGAGAGGGGGTGGGGCCTGACCAGTCAAAAGTGCAGGCCATACTGGACATGCCACCTCCCACGGACAAAAAAGGTGTCTTGCGAGCCATGGGAATGATCAACTTTTTGGGTAAGTTCATTCCTAATCTTACCTCCAAGACAGCATGCCTCAGAGAGTTGTTGCAGCACAACACAGTGTTTGAGTGGACTGCTCGGCATGACAAAGAATGGAAAAAGATGAAGGAGACTATGACTACTGAGCCAGTCCTCACATTCTTTGATCCTGCAAAACCAACAAAACTCTCCACCGATGCCTCAAAAGACGGCTTGGGAGCAGTGCTGTTGCAATTGAACGGAGGCAAATGGCAACCTGTAGCATATGCGTCAAGGTCAATGACAGAGACGGAGCAACGCTATACACAAATTGAAAAAGAGACTTTAGGCTTAGTGTTTGGGTGTGGGAAGTTTCACACTTATGTGTATGGATTGCCAACCTTTAGAGTAGAGACTGACCACAAACCATTCATATCGATCAGAAAAAAGAACCTCAATGATATGTCCCCCAGAATTCAGCGCATGATGTTGGCGTTACAGCGCTATGATTTTGATCTTATTTACACGCCAGGGAAATACATTGTGCTAGCGGATGCGTTGTCAAGGGCACCGGCTCCAAGTGGTGATACACCGGTCAGCCCTATAACCGCTGAGGTTGAAATGCACGTCAACATGGTGACTGCATTGCTCCCCGCCTCAGATGTCATGTTACAGCACATTGTGGAGGAGACTGCAAAGGACCCGCTGCTGCAGAAAGTGGTCCACCTTATCCAAAATGGTTGGTCAAAGGGAGTCTGTCCACAGTTCTATCCAGTGCGTACAGATCTGTGTGTAGCTGATGGACTGGTACTGAGACAAAATAGAATGGGCTGTACACTGCAACGAGATTATCGCAAATTGCCCCTTAATTTGGCCCGTGCGAGTGGAAAATAATATTTGGGGGCAACTTTGCGAGTAGTGATTTCAACCCTTCATTTGCATTTCACTCCTAAATTAATCCATACAAATTGGATAAAAAAAATAGTAAAACATTAGCCTACAACCAGGGCTGTACAGTGCGACATAATGTTGCTGTTGTAATTTCATTAGACAGACCAGCACGGACCTTTAATAACATGCAATTTAATTGACACAAGCAATCGTCTAACGTTAGCTGCTAACCAAGTTATCCATTAGGACTATGCTAAGCTAACTAGCGTTAGCTGCTAACCCTGGAAAAAGCTCAAAGCGGACTCCACAACACTAGTTCCATTCGTGAGGAAAGGGGGTGGGTTATATTGACGCTTGACAACAGAAGTTTAAACTAGGGATGCTCGATATTGGCTTTTTTACCGATACCGATATACCGATATTGTCCAACTCTTAATTTCCGATACCGATATCAACCGATATCACATTTTAATGCCGATATCGGCCGATAATATCGGTAGGCCGATAATATCGGACATCATTTCTATAGAAACGTAAAAAAAAAAAAAAAAAAAATTGAAAACCGATATCGATATTTTCCGATATCACATTTTAATGCCGATATCGGCCAATAATATCGGTAGGCCGATAATATCGGACATCCCTAGTTTAAACATAACTTCATATTTATTGGTTATTCGTTTCTGTATATCATCCAGTTTCCATCTCCGTGTGTTAAACTCTTCCTGTTTACATTCGAGTGTGACATCATCACCTACGGCAGCTTAGACGATCAAAACGCGAACCTAGAACAAAACCCGAGGGGGGGGGGGCTGGCTCTCTTGTTCGTTCTCGCCCCCTATCTCTCTCTCTCGCTCTCTCTCTACATTCAATGATTTAAAGTAGCCAAATCGTTACAGTATAAATACTAACTGGATAGTTGATGATATAAACATTTAATTTCATTATCTGAAATATTCTAAAATTATTAAGTCTGCTATAAGCCATTATCCCTTTGTGTGTGATTATTATTTTCTCACAGTAGTGTGTATATATATATATATATATATACATATATGTGTGTGTGTGTTTGGCTAAAGTGGATAGAAAACACAGTACTGTGCAAAAAAAAGGCACCCAAGAGTTTTTATATGAATGGTCTTAGATGTAAATACATTTTTGTATTAGTGTGTCAGTAGACTACTCTTAGTACATTTTCATTAAATAATTTTTTAAAGCATCTTCATGGTTTAATAATGCAAACATATGTTGCAGGGACTTATTATAATCATCACATTGGCGTGACTGTATGCATCAAAGGGTTAAATCAAGCATTTTTAAGTGCTTTAGAGCAGTGGTTCCCAAAGTCGGGGTCGTGACCCAAAGGGGGAAATTCAACGGCTGAGGTGAGAGTAGCTGACTTGTTACTTGTTAGTGGGGGGCACATGCGAGCAAAGATCAAGACAGGGGAGGGGGAATTGGCACGACTAAATTGGGATGGGAGAAAAACAGAAAAAGAAGGAGAAAAAGTGGATAAAAAAAAGTAGCACATGGAGATGACTTTACAAGAGTGCTAGCAAAGTTTGACGACTACTTTGTACCGCGATGGAACGTCATACACGAACGGGCATGTTTCCATCAACGAGTGCAGAGAGCAGGAGCACTGTGACCTAAAAGGGTAAGACACACCCACTCACAGCTTATGTCATCCGGGGGCCTACAGTAAACAACCTACTCAGCAGGCCAATGTCAGTGAAAATGAATCTAGTGAGAAGAGTGGAGGAAACGGTGAACAGCAGCGGGAAAAATGAACATTTGCAGGCATACGGGGAGCATGGGACATTACAAACTGAACCAATAAGAATACTGCTGAATGATGGTGCCCAGCCGTACGCTGTATACACAGCGCGACGTGTACCTCTCCCTATGCTGCAGAAGGTCAAGGAGGAGCTCCAGAGGATGGAGGGGAACACCATCATCGAGAGGGTGACACAGCCTACCGATTGGTGTGCACCCATGGTGCCGGTCCTGAAGACACAGGCAAAGCCTGCATCTGTGTGGATCTCAAGAGGCTGAACGAGGCTGTTAAAAGAGAACAGTACACCCTGCCCACTACCGACAAGATCACAGCAAAGCTAAGCGGGGCCACAGTCTTCACGTCACTCGATGCCGCCAGTGGATTCTTCCAAATCCTGTTGCACCCAGACAGCTGTAAACTCACCACCTTCATCACGCCGTTTGGCAGGTTCAACTTCAAGCGACTGCCATTCGGGATCACAAGCGCGCCTGAAATCTTCCAGAGGAAGATGATGGAGACCCTGGACGGGTTAGAGGGCGTCGAGATCTTCATGGACGACATTCTCGTCTACGGGGCCACAGAAAAGGAGCATGACAGTCGCCTGGAGAAGGTGATGCAGCGCATAGAGACGGCTGGCCTGAAGCTGAATCGAGAAAAAGGCTCCATCAAGCAAAGTCAGCTACGGTTTCTCAGGCACATCATTGACCAGTCCGGGATCCGGCCTGACCCAGCGAAAGTGGAGGCTATCCGGCAGCTGGCGCCGCCAACAGATGTGCAGGAGCTGAGGAGGGTGCTGGGAATGGTGAATTATCTCGGCAGGTACGTCCCAGACCTCTCAACAGGACAGCCGCTGTATGAGCTCCTGAAGCACAAGAATGCATGGACATGGAATCATGCCCAGCAAACAGCTTTTCAGAGGATCAAATAGCTGTTGACCACAGCACCAGTACTCGCCTTCTACGACGTGAGCAAGCCCACCGCCGTGTCTGCCGACGCAAGCAGTTACGGGTTAGGGGGCGTGCTACTTCAACTCCATGGCGAGCAGTGGAAACCTGTGGCGTACTGCTCAAGACGCCTCACCGAAGCAGAAACGCACTACGCCCAGATAGAAAAAGAAGGTCTGGCGGGTGAGTGGGCGTGCGAGAGGTTCGACCGGTACCTCAGTGGCCTGGGCCAGTTCAAGCTAATAACTGACCACAAGCCTCTTGTACCTCTCATTAACACTCGCAGCCTGGACAATGTGCCTCTCCGATGCCAGCGACTCCTCATGAGGCTCATGAGGTTCAACGCGTTGGCAGAGTATGCTCCTGGAAAGACTCTGGTCGTCGCAGATACTCTGTCACGCAGCCCAATGGCCAACACAGGTGCAGACTTGGACACACAGCGTGAGGTGGCATGCTATATGGCTAGTGTAATGGAGGGGATCCCAGCGTCCGCAAGCAAGATGGACGAGATCAGAGCGGCCACAGCAGCTGACGCCGAACTGCTGTCAGTCGCCAGACTCATCAAAAATGGATGGCCTGAACACCTAGCCGAGGTGCAGTGAAATCAGAGCTGTCAGAGCTAAATGGACTTGTCTTAAGAGGGAACAGGATTGTCATGCCGAGACAGATGAGAGGAGAGATCCTTCAGAGAGTGGTATATTCTATGGTATGTTCTATGGTATGTGGTATGTTCTATGGTATGTGGTATGTTCTATGGTATGGTATGTGTGTGGTATATTCTATGGTATGTTCTATGGTATGTGGTATGTGGTATGTTCTATGGTATGTGGTATGTTCTGTGGTATGTTCTATGGTATGGTATGTGCGTGGTATGTTCTATGGTATGTGGTATGTTCTATGCAGTGGTGCAGTCGTAATATGGGAACTGGCCCTAGACGCCACGTGCACGCGCATACATGTTCCCTCGCTTGCGCACAGAACAGATGATTATTATGCATAACAATGTTTTAAATGTAATTGTAGTTACAATTTCTTTACTTGAATTAACTTAATTAATTAATTAAACTAGAAAAGTAAATACAAACTAAATTAACAATGTAACTTAGTTTACAGAAGGACAGTTTCCTTCTGAAGCACAACCTAATGTCTCATCCTTCCAGTCGGGACCACAGATCAAGCAAACCCCCACCAATTGGTACAGGGCTTGTATTTTGGTTTGGCTCTTCTCTTCTTTGTTATGCTATCGGTATCCTATTATTATGCAAAGTCTAGGTGATAAGTGCCGGCCGGGTACTTGGCGCACGGCGCGACGAGTCCAGTGACAATTGTGAACGAATTTTTTTGTGCGCGCGTGCACATCCGATTGCGCGTACTTCTGCCTCAGTGAACTACTAGGACGGTGTCTTACCCCGTCCTACCACCACTGCACCACTGGTTCTATGGTATGTGTTGTGTTCTATGGTATGTTCTATGGTATGTGGTATGGTATGTGGTAGTTCTATGGTATGTGGTATGTTCTATGGCAGACCTGGGCATTGTACGGCCCGCGGGCCGGATATGGCCCGCGGGATGATTCTGACCGGCCCGGGAAAGATTACATGATAAAAAAATAAATAAAAAATCTTTATATATATATATTTTTTTTTTGTTTAAACTTTTTTCTTTTCATGTCAACGTTCACACGCACAATATACGCTTAGGAGACATGCTCAGAAGATGTTGGTTCTCTTTGGATCCACCCACATATGTGAACAGACATTCTCAGTCATGACGTTTACCAAGTCCAGGTACAGATCCTCTCTCACTGATGAACATCTGGCAGCTGTGCTTCGCATCTCCACCTCAGACATGCAACCTGACTTTGATGAATGAATGAATGAATGAATGAAAACTTTATTAACAGATTGCAGAATGGGTACAGTGCAGTACAGCTCAATACATACAATTGTTAAGGGGATGCAGACCAGAGAAAGACTTTCGTCTTGTTTCCACCAGGGTCCCCCATTTCCAATTCATCGTAACATATATGACATACATGACATACAGATAGACAGTACTGCTACATCTATACATTTATGACATACCAGATTTGCAATTACAGTACTGTATTTGTGATACAAAAAGAGTCCAGAAAGAAAAGAGTATATACATTAGGCGTAGAAACTGTACATTGGATTGGGTAGGTGGGGGTGGGACTGTACATTGGAGGTGGTTGGGGGGGGGGGGGGGGGGGGGGTGTTGGGTAGGAGTGGGGGGGGGGGGGGGGTTGGGTAGGAGGGGTGGGTGGGGGACACTGTACAACTGTACAAACAACACTGTACATTGGATTATTGACAAGACCATACTTGGTAATTTACTGTACATTGGCGGGGGTTGTGCTCGGACATTTACAGGGGCCAGTTTCGAGTTGCAGTCTCCCTTAGGTGTTTTTTGAGAGAGTTTTTGAAAGTGGGTAGTGATTCACATTCCTTTACAGCTTTGGGTAGGGCGTTCCACATTGATGTGGCATAATTGCGAAACGTGTTTAGTCCCTTGTTTGAGCCGAATCTGGGTTTAACATGATTTGTGGAGCTCCCTCTGGTGTTGTGATCGTGGTATTCACTGACCTTTGGGAAGTATTTAGTCATGTACATGGGTACCTTGGTCGTGTAGTGTATCTTGTTAAAGCTCAACAGAGACTGGATTTCTCACACTGAATGAAAAAAAAAAGAACTGAAGAACACTAAAATGTGGAAATATAACAAGTGAAATGGGACACTTGATATCTTTTTCCATTTTTTTGCACAGTTCTGAAAACATTAAATGTTTAATATAGGCATGTAAAGTAAAAAAGGCTACAAAACTGGGACACTTTTCTTTACACAGTTCAGTGACATGTCTTGTTTATTTTTGCTATAAGATGATGTGATGTCTTTAGAAAGCTAAGAAAATCCTTGTTTCAATAGTATATGAAACTCAAAATGCCCTTTGTTATTAATGTTTCACATTTTGTTTATCTTTTGGAAATAAATTCTATTTGAATAAATTCTATTTTTGAAAGCTAACCTCACCTTTTAATTGCCAAATAATAACATACACTCTTACCAGGGGTCAAAACAATGCCATGTACTGCTTTTTATATAGAAATAAAATGTATATTATGCATAATTGAGTTTGGAATTTTGGCCCGGCCCCCCAACATATTTTCAGTTGCTCATTCGGCCCCCTGGCAAAAATAATTGCCCACCCCTGTTCTATGGTATGGTATGTGTGTGGTATATTCTATGGTATGTTCTATGGTATGTGGTATGTGGTATGTTCTATGGTATGGTATGTGCGTGGTATGTTCTATGGTATGTGGTATGTTCTATGCAGTGGTGCAGTCGTAATATGGGAACTGCCTAGACGCCACGTGCACGTGCATACATGTTCCCTCGCTTGCACACAGAACAGATGATTATTATGCATAACAATGTTTTAAATGTAATTGTAGTTACAATTTCTTTAATTGAATTAACTTAAACTAGAAAAGTAAATACAAACTAAATTAACAATGTAACTTAGTTTACAGAAGGACAGTTTCCTTTTGAAGCACAACTTAATGTCTCATCCTTTTAGTCGGGACCACAGATCAAGCAAACCCCCACCAATTGGTACAGGGCTTGTATTTTGGTTTGGCTCTTCTCTTCTTTGTTATGCTATCGGTATCCTATTATTATGCAAAGTCTAGGTGATAAGTGCCGGCCGGGTACTTGGCGCACGGCGCGACGAGTCCAGTGACAATTGTGAACGCATTTTTGTGTGCGTGCATGCACATCCGATTGCGCGTACTTCTGCCTCAGTGAACTACTAGGACGGTGTCTTACCCCGTCCTACCACCACTGCACCACTGGTTCTATGGTATGTGTTGTGTTCTATGGTATGTTTTATGGTATGTGGTATGTTCTATGATATGTGGTATGTTCTATGGTATGTGGTATGTTCTATCTATGGTATGTTCTATGATATGTGGTATGTTCTATGGTATGTGGTATGTTCTATGGTATGTGGTATGTTCTATGGTATGTTCTATGATATGTGGTATGTTCTATGGTGTGTGGTATGTGGTATGTTTTGTGGTATGTTCTATGGTATGAGCGTGGTATATTCTATGGTATGTGGTATGTTCTATGGTATGTTCTATGGTATGTGGTATGTTCTATGGTGTGTGGTATGTTCTATGGTATGTGCGTGGTATATTCTATGGTATGTGGTATGTTCTATGGTATGAGCGTGGTAATGGTATATTCTATGGTATGTGGTATGTTCTATGGCATGTGGTATGTTCTATGGTGTGTGGTATGTTCTATGGTATGTGGTATGTTCTATGGTATGTGGTATGTTCTATGGTATGTTGTATGTTCTATGGTATGTGGTATGTTCTATGGTGTGTGGTATGTTCTATGGTATGTGGTATGTTCTATGGTAAATTATTTATTTAAAATAGATTGAGAATGTACCCATTTTCAAAGTTGAATAAATGTTTAATTTTCATATTTTGTGATGCTTTGTGTGTTCTGCTTTATGTGTCCACCCCGTCATGTGCTGGTCCACCCTGTCATGCACTGGTTTGATTGATTGATTGATTGAAAACTTTATTAACAGATTGCAGAATGGGTACAATACAGTACAGCTCAATACACACAATTGTTAAGGGGATGCAGACCAGAGAAAGACTTTCGTCTTGTTTACATCAGGGTCCCCCATTTTCAATTCATCAGGACATATATGACATACATGACATACAGATATTCAGTACTGCTACATCTATACATTTATGACATATCAGATTTGCAAATACAGTACTGTTTGTGATACAGAAGGAGTCAAGAAAAGGGAGTATTGTAGCGCTGAGAGAAAGGAGTCGGAGGCGGTGTCTCGAAGTTAAACCTAATTCCTTTAATCATCAGCGTAACAACAAGTCGACGTAGTCGTGTCGACAGTAAATAAGAATGCCGGTGGCAGGAAGTGCCACTCTATAAATCGTCCGGGGGGAACTACTATTCCCAACGAGTTCCTTGTGAATTATGTACAGTCACTACAGTATATACATTTGACGTAGAAACTGTACATTGGAGGAGGTTGGGTGGGGTTGTGTGGGGAGGGTTGGGTACATTGGGATATTGTCAACCATACGGGGTAATTTACATTGGAGGTGGTTGGGGGGGGGAGAAACACTGTATAAACAAGCAAAACTGTACATTGAGGTGGGGGGGGGACACTGTACAAACAAGCAAAATTGTACATTGGACTATTGACAAAACCATACTAGGTAAATGACTGTACATTGGAGGGGGTTGGGTTAGGACATTTACAGGGGCCAGTTTTGAATTGCAGTCTCCCGTAGGTGTCCCTTGAGAGTGGTTTTGAAAGTGGGTAGTGATCCACATTCCTTTACAGCTTTGGGTAGGGCGTTCCACATTGATGTGGCATAATTGCGAAACGTGTTTAGTCCCTTATTTGAGCCGAATCTGGGTTTAACATGATTTGTGGCGCTCCCTCTGGTGTTGTGATCGTGGTATTCACTGACCTTTGGGAAGTATTTTGACATGTACATGGGTACCTTGGTCGTGTAGTGTATCTTGTAGACCAGGCCCATTGCAAGTTGCTGTATTCTGTCGTCTACTCTAAGCCATCCTAGGTTGTCAAAGTGGGCAGGGGTGAGGTGGGTTCTAGGAGTAAGGTCAAGCAGTAGTCTGACCTGTTTGTTTTGAGATGTTTGTAATTTAGTTTTTAGCGCCTTTGAGGTGCTTTGGTACCATGAGGTGCAAGCATAGTCGTAGTACCCTTGAATGAGTGCTCCTGCCAGAGTCTTCAGGGTATTCTTGTTTACCAGAGAGGAGATCCGGTACAAGAATCGAGTTCGTTGGTTGACTTTTTTTTATTACATTGGATGCCATTTTGTCACAGGAGAGATTAGCCTCTAGGATGTAACCCAGGTAGGTAATTTCATCTTTCCTTGTGACAATATTGTCACCCACTGTAACTGAGAAGTCGTCGGTCGTGGTCCACCCTGTCATCTTGATATTTTTTAATAATAATTCAATCATACTGTGAGATATATGTGTTATGGTTTGTATAGCGACCCCAATTGCACGACACATACAGGTAATCAGAGTTAGCCAAAACAAGGGCATGATTTATTATATACAAAAAAGCGGCACTCAGCCTTGAAGGGGGTAAAAACATCAAAGTCCATAAACACAAAAAAGGCGGCACTGTGCCTTTAATGGGCGAACAGGCTGGGAAAAAAGTTACAGAAATCTTCTTCGTCCCTACACCGAGTAGGGCTCTGCAGCTCTGCCAAGGAATCTTCTTCCTCCCGACCAGACGCTGCCGACGGGCAACGCAGCACACAGGGGGTCCGAGGGGAACGGGGTGAGAACACGGGCATCCTCCCGTGGAGTAATAGAGAGCTATGGCGAGCCTCACCCCAGGAACGAGGACCATGAAGAGGGAGTAGGGGAGTAGCCGGCACGACGTCTGGAGTGGGAACACTGGGATCCTCCCGTGGAGTAATAGAGAGCGAAGACGGTGTCCCACTCCAGGAAAACGGCGACAGGTGGTGATGGGTGGCACGTCGTCTCACGCCGGAGACGCAGTAGAAGATGGTGGTAACAAGAACGACCCGACCAGGAGTGGAGGGGAGTCTGCAATACTAGTACTCTCCCGAGCTGATTGCAAACTCCTCTCAGGTGCGTGAAGCAGAAAAACGGCACGCCCCCTCGTTGGGCTGCATGCAGAATTCCTCCAGCCCTCACAATCTGTTTAAATAATCTAGTGTGTTCAATAGCTAAGTGGGGGGCAATAATATGCAAATAAAAAACTGCATCCAAATATCACACTTTTCTCCTAATTATAAAATATATATGTGCGAATTGTATGTGTTTCTTTAAAAACAGATGGTTTACATAAAATCTTTTATTTATTTATAGTTTAAAGCAAACAAATAACCCTGTTCAGGAAAGGGACATCATACCTTTCAGAAAAAGTAATTTTCATCTTAATATTGCAATGAAAACATATTTAACAGTAATGTATTATGTCCATGACAGGGTGGACATATCTCATGGTTTATTCTCTGAATATATGCCCATAATTATCTTAAAATATGTGTGGAAGCTCAGCTTATATATATTTCTACAACTTGAGTATCTACTATTTATGATAAGACATACTGTAAAGGGAATGGGAAATTAAGATAAAAATGTCTTGTATTGTGAGGGTTGAAAGGCACTCTATGGTGATATTGACCCTGTCACCATGTATGCTTATGCTCACTACATGTATTTATTGCTCCATCTCCGCCCACTACAAACATGGGAACTCTCTAACCCCTGTCCCAACCCCCCCCCCCCTTGTCTCGTAGTGCTGACCAAGGTGGTGGATGTCTCAGGGTCTTGGCCAAGATGGATCAGCTTCTTACCGTCTTCCGTCCGTGGTCTGTCAACATGGTTCAGACCTTCATTGCTGGGTTAAGTACTTCTATTCTATTCACATAATATGCCTACTACATATATCTATTCTATTCACATATGCTTACCACTTGTATCTATTGCTATGTCCGCCCATCACAATCATGCAAACTGTCTAATGCCTGTCCCGGCTCCCTGTCTCCCTGTGCGTGGCTGTCTCGGAGTGATGACCGGAGTGTTGGACGTCCCGTGATGAAGACCGGGAGGATGCGACCCAATCTGCGCCGCCCCTTCGCCTCAAATAGATCTGCTATCAGCTCTATCTTTAATTTTTCAAAAATGTTCAGTTGCTATCGCTATCGCTATCAGCTCTATCTTTAATCTGAATCTTAACCCAGTAGAACCCACACCCATTTCCAGGGGCGGACTGGGACACAAATTCAGCCCGGGACATTCAGACGCACCAGCCCACGCACCGGCCCCGAAACCGGCCCACGCTCCGGCCCCAAAACCGGCCCACACAGCGGCCGTTATGAAACACCCGTCCAGTATTAAACAACCCAAGGCTGTGGCTAAGGAGTCAACATCAGGGAGACCAAATCTACACCCCGCCCCTAAATGTGCACTCGTGCACAGTGCACACACACACACACACGCACACACATATATACCGTTACTTTGTGTCATTGGAATATGTTTTCTTTTTTTTACTAACATAAATCAAATCAAATCAAATTTATTTGTAAGGCCAGACAACACACGTTAATGTCCCCATGGGCCGGACACGTCTTCTTTAAACAAGTCAAGAAGAAACATAACAATAAGTCAAGAACAAAACAAGAACACCATAAGGTCCAACAAATTTAAAATAAATGCAAATAAATTAATGAATGCAAACACTCCCAGACATACCCCCCTTGCCCTGTCGTGCCTCTCCCGTGCCTTGCTTCATGTCTTTAAGTGTTGTAAGTAGTTTATGTATTCCGTTTTCGTTCCTCTTTGTTTTCCTGTGTCCTTCAGTGTTGTTTTGTATGAGAGCCAGCTCGGCTGAGCCTTTATATGTTCCGTTTTGTATTATTTCGTCGTCCAAGTAAAGCCTATTTATATTCCACATTACCCTGCTGTCTCTGCCTCCTCTCTTCCCGATCTGCAATTGTGTTCTCACCTTAGTTAGCACCCCCAATCCTAACAACTACAGGATACTACAGGATACTACATGGCACTACAGGGCACTACAGGGTACTACATGGCACTACAGGGTACTACAGGGTACTACAGGGCACTACAGGCACTACAGGGTACTACATGGCACTACATGGTACTACATGGTACTACATGGCACTACATGGTACTACATGGCAATACAGGGTACTACAAGGTACTACATGGCAATATAGGGTACTACATGGTACTACATGGCACTACAGGGTACTACAGGGTACTACATGGAAATATGACTGATATTTGTTTTAATATGCTTTGAACAATTGAACAATATAAAATATATGAACTAAATATCAGTGAATCAGACAAATTAACTGTGACATATATGTCACATAACATTTTCATGAACATTTTAAGGTTATATGCCCGGTGTGACGTATGTGTCACAGCGATTTTTATCAATTGTTTTCTTTATCATTTTGTTCAATAAATGTGTTCACAACAGGTTATATATAATAAAGAACATGTTATGTAAGCATTATAATTCTTAAATGGGCAAATCTTACCTTTTAGCAACAAGAATCTAGCTTTTGAATGCTAGCTACTTCTGTCAGCTTAGTCACCACCATCAATCAGCATTGTGGAAAGGTGGTTATGGGAGCACAACATCACATGATCTGTCACATGACCCCACCAGGATGTTCCACCGGTGTCCCTGTGGGACTTCATGAGGTAAAATCAAGGATACAGCTTTATATGGAAATTTCCAGAACATGTAAAGTACATGTGACACCTGTGTCACGGTGGGTCCTTATGGGCTTAATATTTCAAAATGTTCAGTTGCTATCGCTATCAGCTCTATCTTTAATCTTTCAAAATGTTCAGTTGGTATCGCATGCACTTATCATATGAGTGCATGCCTACCAACTGTCCGCCTGTTTTATTGCAACACTACTATCACCGACATCTAAGAAGGGAGATCCCCCCTTGAATGGCCATTCTATGGTTTCTCTCCTCCACACTGCCTGTGGTGCATTTTTTTCTATTGCTATAGGTTTTAGTGAGTTTTTCCTTACCTTCGTGTGGGGTATGTCTGGAGTGTTGCATTTATTTATTTAGCATTTAGTTAAAAAATTTTGGACTTTATGGTGTTCTTGTTTTGTTCTTGACTTATTGTGATGTTTTCTTCTTGACTTGTTTAAAGAAGACGTGTCCGGCCAATGGGGACATTAACGTGTGTTGTCGGGCATTACAAATACATTTTATTTGATTTCAAAACAATATAAAAATTAGTGGCATTCAAAATAAAATCAATCAAAAATAATAAAATCAATACGATTAACAGGAAGTAAATCCCAGCAGCTGATTCACTATATGTATAAATATATAATTTTATTATTTTTTTATCTACTTTTTCTCCTCCTTTTTTCTGTGATTTTTCTCCCCATCCCAATTGACCTCTCGTGCCAATTCTCCCTCCCCTGTCCTGATCGTTACTCGCATATGCCCCCCACTGGCCGGGTGTAGGGAGGATAGAAGCCTTGCATCACATGTCCCCTCCGATACATGTGGAGGCAGCCTGTCACATCTTTTCACCTGCCAGCGCGGACTCTCATTTGGCGAGGAGTAACGTGTAGGAGGCTTACACTGCCCCCGCCATTTTCCTGACTTTGCTGTGCAGGTGCCCCAACCGACCTGTAGGAGTCGCTGTTCACAACGACTAGACTACCACCGTTCGACTTCCCACCCGCTAACTCTGCCAATTGAGTTAGTATGACGGCCGGCCCAAGCCGGAGGCAACGCCGACAGCCGGATTCGAACCCGGTGTCTCTTGCGTTGGTGACGAGCGCAATGTCCGCTGCGCCACCCAGCCGCCTATTACAAACCTTTTTATAACTTTCTTTTTATACATGAAACCAAAAAAAATTTGTCTGTGTCTTTGTCTCTGACATGGATGCGTTTTATATCTCAATAAGAGTAAAAAAACAATACTTAAAATGCCCAATATACTTATATGTAATTTGGTATCCATATTATATAAATGTATTGTGGATATATATATATATTGTATGATTGATGTCCTATGTATTTTTCGTTCAATTCTTTGTATTAAATCATTTTTATTAAAATGTCTTTCCTTTTACTTTTTAATTTATTTATCTGGAGGAGTGAGGAGGCTGAGCCTGTCCCACAGCTGACACGGAGAGGAGCTGAGCCTGTCCCACAGCTGACAGGGAGAGGAGGCTGAGCCTGTCCCACAGCTGACACGGAGAGGAGGCTGAGTCTGTCCCACAGCTGACAGGGAGAGGAGGCTGAGCCTGTCCCACAGCTGACACGGAGAGGAGGCTGAGCCTGTCCCACAGCTGACACGGAGAGGAGGCTGAGCCTGTCCCACAGCTGACAACCCCTATACTCCCCTTCCAGCTGCCAATCGCCAGTGAACATGACTTCAATGAGGCAGAATCATTACTGATCGAACAATCAGTCCGTCAAAAGATGGTAATTTATTGAACTGCATTCATTTATCAAATGTAGATAATTTCAGTGTGGTCTTGTTCGTTTTTCCTCAGGGGAAAAATGTGTTTAGTAGTAGGGGAGGCTGAACAAACAGCCAAAAAGGACACGCACATCTATATACCTATATAGGCTGGATTAAAGTCATAAATATGTTTAGCAAGGGTGGCTGATTGGCGCAGTGGGCAAGGCGCTCACCTCTAACGCAGGAGACACTGGGTTCAAGCCCAGCTCTAGGCGTTGCTACCGGCTGTCCGCCATTTTATGAAGCGGTCTATTTAGTCGTTGAGCTACACAGTATGTGCTGGAGGGGCAAATGGTGCTTCTACAGTGGCTTTACATGGGCAAGATACCTCTGTATGTTTGAAAGAATAAGTTGGCTAACATTAGTTAGCAACCATTTTCTGGGTTCAAAATGAGAAAGAAAAACCCACTAGTATCGTATTAATTAAACAGAGCTTACAATTGATTGACTTTGCGCTTGCTGTTAAATGATAAGCATATTAATAGTACTTTTAGCTCTCGTCTGTATATTGCTGTAAACTAATGTTGAATCTACGAGAGACTGCAATTTGAAACTGGCCCCTGTAAATGTCCTAACGCAACCCCCTCCAATGTACAATAAATGTCCTATTAAACCCAATAATACACGAAACCCTCTTCTTGGGACCAAGTAAGGTTTAGTCGATAATCCAATGTACAGTTTCTCTGGTCTGCATACCCTTAACAATTGTGTGTATTGAGCTGTACTGTATTGTACCCATTCTGCAATCTGTTAATAATCGAGCTAGCGCTCTCGGTATAGACTAAACCACGGGTAGGCAACCTGCGGCTCCGGAGCTGCATGTGGGTCTTTAATCAGCTGCGGCTCCCTGGCCCAAAAAAAAGAAAAAAAAAGTTTATTTTTTACTTATTTTTTTATTAAATTTTTTTCTTATTTTGGAGATCGATGTCATACTGTGACACTGAAATGAAAAAATATTTCATCAACTAAAATATACAGTACGTCACACCCCGCGCCTCTCCCTGCCATCTGCAAGTGGCTAATCTTGAGTTTTTCGACCCCCCCAGTAAGCTAACTGTTGGTGACAGGTATAGACAAGACGGGTTGTTATGGTCACGTCATTCACAAATGGGTCACGTGGTGTAGTAGTATGAGTAAAAGTCAGCTGTTCACCGGCGGGTTTCAGGTATTGAAATGATGAGGGAGTGAACGGGGAAGTCATACTTTGCTAACCGCACGTTACACAATATCCAATCAAGCTGTGATTTGCTTTTAATGACGTTACTATATCAACTGCTTTTAATCGCAATAAAGTAACCAAACGCAGTATCCTGGAGCAGTGATTTCATGACAATCGGCGCGTCTGGCAGGTAGAATTGTTTCCCCGGTTTAGTCTCTCAGTGACTCCATAAATGTTTGGATAGTCGCCATACACTAACCATGGATAAATCCAAAAAAAGGAGTCTGAGGAAAATAGAGGGTTTAATTCAGCGTGGACAGATTAATTTGCTTTCACGACTAACGATGCAGGCTTACCTGTATGCCTGATATGTGGTGCGAAATTTGCGAACAACGAAAAATGTACTTTTTATTTGATAGATTTTCCACAAATAAGGGAAGGACTCAAATAGAGCTGCATAGTTCAGGGTTTTATTTCAAAGTAGGTCTACAGATGCCAGTGTTTTTTCTCCTTTTCTGTGTTTTATTTCAAAGTAGGTCTACACATGGTAGTCTTTTTTCAAAGTGGACTACTTTTTATTTTATAAATGTTCCACAAATAAGGGAAGGACTCAAATATACCTGAATCGTTCAGGGTTTTATTTCAAAGTCGGTCTACAGACACCAGTGTTTTGTCTCCTCTTCTGTGTTTTATTTAAAAATAGGTCTACACAGCCAGTATTTTTTCTCCTCTTCATAAGAGTTTGAGGTTTTCCTTTGTTATAACAGGTAAAAACAGCAATAAAAAGTCAAATTTTTTATTTTTGTTGCTTTATAATTCCATTAATGCAACAAACTGTGTGCTATAAGTATAAAGTATAATAAATCCCAAATTACTTTGGGTATGCAATTGTCAGGCGTTTTATGCTAAATGTGGGGTATGCTTGGGGATATATAAAACATTATACACTGTGTTATCTTCATTTTAAGGGTAAATAGGTTGTGCGGCTCCCTGAGCATTTTATTTTGTGGGAGGGGGGAAAAGTGGCTCTTTTGATAGTAAAGGTTGCTGACCCCTGGACTAAACACTCAATGCTGGAACAAGAAGCTCTTCTAATTTGTTCAATGTTCTCTCCTTTTCAGGCAGTCCAAAGAACACAGTAAACAGCTTTTGCAGCCTCCTACTATGATGGTAAGTAATCATCATTGAAGTGAAAATGGAAAAAACATTATCCTACAGGAGAATGCAGATTGTGGAGGAGAGGCCCCTGGTCTGAGTTCAACTGGCCTGCCCTGTTCCAGGAGAGTGTAGTAAGTAAAAGTGTACAGTATGCGTTGACATTTTTAGCTGTGACCACTCCAGCAAAGGTCTCTTTGGAGGCTTAAAGGAACACGCCAACCTTTTGGGAAATTAGCTTATTTGCCATCTACCTAGAGTTAGACAAGCAGATACATACCCTTTTCTTCTCTGTACATGCATTAGGCTTAGGGAACAACCGCACGTTAGCCTAGCTTAGCATCATTCACTGGAAGTAGGTGTGCCAGTGTAGCCTAGTTCCCAACAGTCACGAAATACACTTTTTTTGAAAAACAGGGCTTTTGAGGTGATGAAATCACTGCGGTCAGGCAGCATCGGTTCGGCAAAAAATAGTTCAGAGTATATATCCAGGGTTCGCACAAGGTCCTTGAAGTGCTTAAAATGCTTGATAAAAAAATAAAATAAAAAAGTCAAGGCCTGGAATTCCTTAAACAGCCCATTTTTTAACAAGGTGCTTAAAAAGTCCTTGACATTCAAATAAATTTCAAATGAATCTTCTTGGCACAGAGAAGAAAAGGCGTTAGCCTCATAGCATAATTGCCTAAGTAATTTTTCAAGACTTTTGGAAAAGAAGAAACAACAAATTTTGGCACAAGCCACACGAGTGAGTTAGGCAGAAAGGGATTCTTAAATTAACAAGGCCCTGATTGGCTGAGGACACAGCCACTAATCAGGGTGGTGCAGCAGTGTGAGGAGAGTAGAGTTAGGCAGAAATATCAATTTGGCCAAAAAATTACTTAGGCAATTATGCTATGAGGCTAACGGTATGTATCTGCTTGTCTAACTCCAGGGTAGATGGCAAATAAGCAAATTTCCCACAAAGTTGGTTGTGTTCCTTTTAAAGGAGAAGTCCACTGAATAACACTTTACAGAAGATTATTTCTAATTATATACAATGGACATTTCTTTTGTCATTTCTTTTTTAATTCCATTTATTTTTGGGCTTCCTGTATTTCTCACCCATCGCAATTTAGTTGTTATGCCAATTCCCTTCCTGGTCGTTGCACGATGCACGCGTTGCCCCACTGTCGGCCTGGGGAGGGTACAGTACATGTGGAGTTGCCAGCCGCTTCTTTTCACCTGACAGCGAGGAGTTTCACTGGGGGAACGTAACGCATGCAGAGGTTCACACTGGCGCTTTGGGAGCTCAGCCCATGCATGCATTTTACCCTAGGGATCGATAGGAGCCCCGCATTTAGTGATCTAGGAGGCGAGTATTTTGTAATGAGATCGGATAGATAGAGCAATCTCAAAATTAGAAAATGAGGCTCATCGTGCTCGCAAGCCACTGTCTAAAGTTTAATTGTGTTCTCAGAGGGATGACACTGGTGATCTACACCTCTACCAGAGGCCAGCAGCCAGAGGGGGACCACAAGGCCATCTGAATCATCCTATGCTGAATTGACATGGATGGCATCTCCCTTAAGCTGATGGGAGTATAACTTGCATGTACAAACACACCCACTCTATCTATATCTCTCTTCTAGGACATGTCATCATCATCAAACCTTTATTTAATTCTCGGGAGAACATTGAGGGAAAGACCCTCATTACCATCAGAGTAGGGTTGTAAAAAAAAGTGTAAACATCTTCACATCATTATTAATATCATTTATATTAATATAGGCTATTTAATTTCCTGTGAGCTAACCTCAAAAGTGAAAGTGGCAGCAGCATCAGAGGAGTTTAGTCCATGGTTCCGTCCCACTAGTGGTAGAAGCCCTGTTTACCACGAGCAACCTAGTGGGGTCTCGCCTGCGGTAGTAGGGTTGGGCACCGAGAACCGGTTCTAATAGGAACCGGTTCCTAACTTCCGGTTCTGAAAAAAAAAAAATTTAAAACAAAAAACAAAAAAAATTTAAAACATTTGTTTTTACTTTGTTAATTAATACCATAGTTACAGTACAGCAACCAAATTAAACTGTATCAAGTCAACTGACAATGTGAATAGTATGAACAAAATTTAAGATAAAACATTTTTAAAATCTCCTGCGAAATAAGCTGTGACCTGTTTTGACCTGCACCTCAAAGAATCTGAAGCGAGAATCGTTTAGAACAGGAATCGAAATGGAGAATCGGAATCGGAACCGGAATCGTTCAAATCCAAACGATGCCAAACCCTATGCGGTAGTGAGAGGAGATGAAGGAGCCCCCCTCCCAGCAGCAAAGCAAGAGGGTCTAACAAATACACCACTATCACCTTCAACATAGTATAATATTTTTATTGCGTTTTTGAAGAGGACAATTGTGTCCCTTAATGGTAAGAGTGTAACACTTTAGTTTTCAGACACAAGGGTTAAGAGTAGTTTTGGACTTTGTGCGAGTGATTTCCCCAGCCGTTTCTTTACCCATGTATGTCTATGGGAAAAGGTACGTTTGCCCCTAAAAGTGTCACGTGACGATCAATACTGAGATTGGCTACTGGCTCAAAATGTTTCACAGCCCCTGTGGCTTGGGATCCGGTGTTGTGAATCCACGTCTTTCTTCTTTTGGTGATTAAATTTTATCTGACAGGACGTGCATTAGGTGCATGTTTTTATTGCTAAACTAACATGCAACTAGCACTCTCAAAGCTGACGGTACTCTGTTCACATTTCCAAAATGTGTAATAGTGGCAAATGTCGGTACAGACTATTGAATAAAGTTTGAGGAATGGTAACACATTAAATCCTACTTTTCTTTTTTTTTATTTTAAATTCTTTTTGGCATGACATACAAACCTTTACAGTAGAAAGGATTAATAGTTCATATAATGTTTTATCCTCTCCACCACCCCTAACCAGATTTCTATGCTGGCTTCATTAATACCTAGAATTCGGGTGGTAGATATCTCCAGGTAAATCACATCAAGATAAGAATCCATACCCTCCGGCACATTTTATCAGGTTGAATCCAGCGTGATGCTACTAGCTTTTTGGCAGCCGTAGTACCGGACAAGATTAGCCTCTTTATGTGTACAGAGTGTGATACCTGAGAGACATCATTCAGAAGCAATACAGAAGGCATTACAGGTATTGTCAAATACAAAAATCCTGATAATAGTGTGGTTATTTCTTCCCAAAATATATTAACAGGCGGACATTCCCAATACATATGCATAAATGTACCATCATCACCGTTTGTACATAAGGAACATCGAAAGTCTTGTTTAAGCCCCATACGGTTCAATCGAATAGGAGTTAGGTAAATCCTATGAATAAAATTAAGATTAATCTGTTGATGATCAGGGTTACGTGACGATAGCCGAACGTTTGCCCAGACCTCAGCCCAATCATCCTCCTAAATCCTACTTTTCAAGGACTTTCCAGTGAATCATGGTGTCCTTTTTTTCATTTTCCCAGATGCACCATGCACCAAGGATCCAGCTGATTATTGCCAATCTGGAGGATTGTTCCTTATCTGCTCTTCACTTGTGCCACTGATTCATTGACCTTTTGTGGTGTGGTATGTTTTACTTAGTAATACACTGTATAGTTGGGATTCTGAATTAAACAGTATAATGTTCACATATATTATGGAGCCCCAAGGAGAATATTGTGGAAAACAATATAAAACTGAAATGGTAAAGCTAAAAAACGGTACACCTGACCACAACCCCCTCGGTTCAACAGCACAATATGTTGCTTTCTCCACTTTTAAAAGTTGAAATCATCTGATGACATTGAAGGGATAGTTCAGAATTGTGTACATAAAGTTTAATTTACTACTTGGCCATTATGTTATGCTCAATGGACTGCACTTATATAGCAATAGCGCTTTTATCCAAAGCGCGTATGGCCTCTCATTCACCTATTCACACACACATTCACACACCAATGGTGGCAGCTGCCATGCATATTGATCCATAAATAGTGTGTTTAGATTGTACTTCTATAGGTTTTTAACTTTACATACTGTATTTAAAGTAACATTACATTTAAACAAACACTGCAAGCTAAAGTTTGAAATCATCTGTTTTATACAGCACTCTTGCTTCCAAAATAAAGCAGTTTTACAATCCTGAGCGTTTGTTAACACTTTGTTTCTAACAATCTGTACAATAAAAGTGTTTGTCTGCTTAACTTTTAGTGGTGCCACTTTATTAAATATGTTTGATAATCATTTAGGAGAAATCTGTAAAATAACAGTGTTTCTCTGCTGAGTTTTTTGTGCCATAACTAGATAACTTTATTGAAGGGGTTTGATTGTAATAAGTTAGGAAAAACCTGTAAAATAACAGTGTTTCAAGTTCTGTCACTTTATTGAATGAGTTTGATTGTAATAATTTTGGAAAAACCTGCCAAATAACAGTGTTTCACTGCTGAACTTTAAGTTCTGTCACTTAATTGAAGGTGTTTCATCGTAATAATTTTGGAAAAACTTGTGAAATAACAGTGTTTCACTGCTGAACTTTAAGTTCTGTCACTTTATTGAAGGAGTTTGATTGTAACAATTTAGGAAAAACCTGTAAAATAACAGTGGTTCACTGCTGAACTTTAAGTTCTGTCACTTTATTGAAGGAGTTTGATCGTAATAATTTAGGAAAAACC
This sequence comes from Notolepis coatsorum, assembly GCF_963971535.1. Taxonomy (NCBI): domain Eukaryota; kingdom Metazoa; phylum Chordata; class Actinopteri; order Aulopiformes; family Paralepididae; genus Notolepis; species Notolepis coatsorum. The sequence goes on from NC_140165.1 coordinate 64,367,234, forward strand.
TGTCAAATAACAGTGTTTCAATGCTCAACTTTAAGTTCTGTCACTTTATTGAAGGAGTTTGATTGTAAACATTTTGGAAAAACCTGCCAAATAACAGTGTTTCACTGCTGAACTTTAAGTTCTGTCACTTAATTGAAGGTGTTTCATCGTAATAATTTTGGAAAAACCTGTAAAATAACAGTGTTTCACCGCTGAACTTTAAGTTCTGTCACTTTATTGAAGGAGTTTGATCGTAATAATTTAGGAAAAACCTGTCAAATAACAGTGTTTCAATGCTCAACTTTAAGTTCTGTCACTTTATTGAAGGAGTTTGATTGTAAACATTTGAAATCATCTGTTTTATACAGCACTCTTGCTTCGAAAATAAAGCAGTTTTACAATCCTGAGCGTTTGTTAACACTTTGTTTCTAACAATCTGTACAATAAAAGTGTTTGTCTGCTTAACTTTTAGTGGTGCCACTTTATTAAATATGTTTGATAATCATTTAGGAGAAATCTGTAAAATAACAGTGTTTCTCTGATGAGTTATTTGTGCCATAACTAGATAACTTTATTGAAGGGGTTTGATTGTAATAAGTTAGGAAAAACCTGTAAAATAACAGTGTTTAAAGTTCTGTCACTTTATTGAATGAGTTTGATTGTAATAATTTTGGAAAAACCTGCCTGTAACTGAGGGGTACAATTCCCTGACTGTATTGTTAGATATGATACTTACTACCACTACCTCTTGTACTTTAGACTCTGGCCACCCAGTACTAGGCATAAATAATTATGGTAAACACTCCCACGTAGATGAAACGATCCAACACAAATGTACCAAGTCGAAAGTCTGCGTTTAATAATAATTAATACATAGCAAAAGGTATGTAGAGCAATCACTTAATTACATTTATGATTTGAAATAGGATGCACTTTTATGGCAAATGAGTATTCGTTGGTATATCAATAGAGAACGTCCAATCTCTGGTGGCGCAGGCGGTAAATATACAACCTGGAATATTTAAGGAATAATAGCAATGATACTTTAATGATTATAGAACTGGATACACTAGGGGGGAATTCCGGTCGCTTGTAAGACGACTGGAGAAGGGGGGGGGGGGGTAGAGTCTGGCTGTATCCGTCTGGCCGAGGGTATCCTGGGAGAACCCACGGTTGTGCGGCTCGGTGCCTCAGCGATCCTCGATCCACAGATGAAAGCAGTTGGACTCTCTGTGGGCCGGCTTCCTTCGGTCCACGATGGAGAGACGTGAAGCGACCTCGTCGTGTAGAGCGTCTCCTCACCTGTCGTCCTCTCCGGGGGGGGGGTTTCCAACACACGGCAGTGTTGGTCTTTATCCATAGAATAATCACTGTATACAAAGCATAATCCGTGCCTGGGAAGGCGGGCTGTCGTCGGTAGAATAATCCGGTATGCAGGTCCACTCGCTCGTCGGCTCTGGGGCTCCTCGGGTGCAGCCTCACATGGGGTCGGCCACCCTGGATAAGCAGCCAGTTCTCTGCCCGAAACGATGGGGTACTGACTACGATAGTATTCTCACCGCACGAAGCACTACATATGAATAGACTATTATTAGCTTAATAGACTACGTCCAACTCGACGATATAGTGCCAAATATGACTATTCAAATATTAATATACACGATGTCTCAATACCGATGGTAGGCCGAACTTGGCCTTACTCCCACACGTGGCGTCGCGGGGAGGCTTTACGTCTGTCACTCTATTGGAGGGTAAGAAACTGGACTAAAAAGGAAGTCCTACTTTAGTAGCGCAGTATATATACGCACTATGAACAAATAGTACCGTTAGTGGTGCGGTAGCCAGATTCCTACGCGGAACTAGGACTTGTTCGTACATGTTGAGCGGTACGTTTGAACTGGGTCTGGGGGGTATGGCAGCCTGGCACCAAGGTCTCGACCAATAGTAGAATGGAGACTATTATGGGATGTTCAGTAGGCTAGAATGGATATTCAATGCATATTGTACAAGGAATATACAAGGGATATCAGGGAATATTAGAGAATATACAAATACAATTAAATATATATATATAATAAATATATATATTCGGTTTAATCTGGCCCTTCACAACAGCCACCCCCTGATTGGTCCCAGACCTAATCAGTTAAGCAGAGACAGATTAATCGCGTTGTCTATTTACACATAAGGGTTTGCTGTAGGGGTCAGTCAACTTCACAAAGTCATAGGGTTATAGGGTCATGGTCATCATCGATTGTGTCTGGGAGTCGGGGCAGTTCTATGAGCCTCGCCACGGGACGGGTGTAAGTGCGACCCTGGACAAGCACTTCAGCTGCTCGGACCTTGCCGTCGGCACCAGTGATCACTTTGCTTACGCGGCCGGCCGGCCACATAGCTCTGGGCAGTGATTGATCAATAATCATGACGACCGTTCCTTCTGTCAAATTGTCTCTCTCCTTTACCCACTTCTGGCGGGTCTGTAGAGACGGTAGGTAGTGCAGTAGGAAACTGCTCCAAAACTTGTCGGCTAATACTTGGCTGTACCTCCACATTCGTCGGCCGTTCGCTTCTTCAGGCCGGTACATTGTCTGGGGTAACGCGGGATCTAGCCGCCCCATCAGGAGTGTGTTGGGGGTAACTGGGTCGATATCCGCCACATCGCTGGAGACGTAGCCGAGGGGCTTAGAGTTCAATACTCCCTCAATCTCCGTGAGGACTGTCATTAGGACTTCTTCCGCCACAGTCTGGGCCCCAAGTACTGCGTACAGGGCTGTCTTTATGGAACGCACTTCCCGTTCCCAAGTACCACCGAAGTGGGGTGCGTTTGGGGGGTTGAATTGGAAGTCAATCTGTGCTGGAGCGAGGTGGGTCTTAAGTTCTGGGCCCATAGCTTGGAAGCTCTCTCTCAGCTCTCTTTCGCCGCCTTTGAAGTTTGTCCCATGATCGGACAATAGTGTAGACGGTCTTCCTTTCCGTGATGTGAATCTACGGAAGGCCATAAGGAATGAGTCTGTGCTCATGGTCGGGAGAAGCTCGATGTGTATCGCTCTGGTGGTCATGCATTTGAATACAATACCCCACCGCTTCTCGGTTCCTCTTCCTTTCTTTATGTGCAGCGGGCCAAAGCAGTCCATACCCGTTGAGTGGAATGGCTTGTCACCGATTCGGAGGCGACATGGAGGAAGGTCAGCCATCCTTGGTATGCTGGGCTGCGCGCGCCACTTGCGGCAGTCTAGACATGTTCGCTGGAAGCGTCGTACCGCCTCTCTTCCTTGTAGGATCCAGTAACGACGTCTGATCTCCGCGAAGACTCTTTCTGCTCCTGCGTGATGTACATCCTCATCGTATTTCTTTATAATCAGCTCTGTGACCTTGTGTCGGCTGTTCAATACGATCGGGTATTTAATGTCATCCGGTAGATTGGGGGCTCTGCGTAGGCGACCACCCACTCTGATGAGGGTATGAGCGTCGCTCTCGGGGGCCAGATGAATTAATCTGCTGTCGGATGGGACGGGCTTTCCTCCCTGTAGACAGGCCAATTCATCGGGGAACGAGTCTCTCTGGGCTCGCTGCAGTAGAAGCAATTCTGCTTCCTCGTAGTTAGCTGCTGACATTTCAGCGGGGGACTTACACTCCGGGTGGTGCCGCAGGAATGTCCTTTGTTGTGCACTCTCTATGGTAGTGCAATCATCTATGTTGGGGTCTGCGGAGATAACAGTGCTCAATCCACAGAACACAGGCTTCTTATTCTCAGCCTCCTCCTGACTGGCTTCCCTCGGGATAGGCGTGGACCACTCTCCTTCCGGGAGCTTTAGGAATGCTGGGCCGTCACTGTAGACATTGCGACGGGTGAGGTCATCTAGGGGCATTCCCCGGGTGATGACGTCAGCTGGGTTCTGTTTTGTATCAACGTAGCGCCACTCTGTTTCTCCGGTTAACTCTTCGGTTAAGTCTTGAATCTCGGTGACTCTGACTCCCACGAAGACTTTGTACTTGCATGAGTCCGATTTGATCCAGGCGAGTACTGTCGTGGAATCTGACCACAGGATTGTTCTAGACACCGGTATGGTGAGCTCACGTTGGATGAGCGTGGCTAGGTGCGCTCCGGCTAGGGCTGCGCAGAGCTCTAGACGTGGGATAGATTGTTGCTTGCGTGGGGCTATTCTCGAGCGGGCGAGGACAAATGCTGTGTAGATCTCTCCCCCCTCTTCTTGGGCCCGCAAGTAGGCTACTGATCCGTATGCGACCTCTGAGGCGTCACTGAAGACGTGTAAGTCCATTTTACATGTCTCTGGCCTCACCGTGGGTGGGAAGTAGCTTCGGCGCATATTAACGCCTGGGAGTGAGTGGAGCTCCATCTCCCACTCTCTCCAGGTGGATTTAAGGTGTGCGGGAATGGGGTCGTCCCAGCCCTGGTCCTTGTCCCACAATGCTCGTACAATAATTTTTGCCCTGGTGGTGTACGGTAGAATACATCCTAGCGGGTCATATTGTCGGGCGAGTGTTGTGTACACACTCCGTCTGGTGGTCGGCGCCGCCGCCGGCCTTCCCTGCTCCGTAGTCAGGGGCTTGTGTCTGTAGTGAAGCGAATCTGTTTTGAATCGCCACACCAATTCCAGGGTCATCTCCTGGGCTTCTTCCGGGATTGTAGCCATCCAGGTCTCGCTGCTGGCTGCCTTGTCCTCGGAGGAGAGGCTGCGCAGTACTTGCGGATCGCTGCTGGCCCACTGCCTGAGATCAAAGCCGCCTTTGATCAATGAGGCGCGGAGTTTAATCAGGAGAGCCTCGGCTTCTTCCTGGGTTGAAAGGCTTTGTAGACAGTTGTCTACGTAGAAGCTGTTCTTTACGCTGTGTCGGACCTCTTCGTCCGCTGCTGGGTCCTCTGCTACATGTTTCTGTAGTGCAAATGTAGCACAGCAGGGGCTGCACGTCGTTCCGAAGGGGAGGACTTCCCATTGGTAGATGGCTGGGTGCTCATCTCCTGGCTTCTCTCTCCATAGGAACCGTAACAGGGGCTTGTCCTCCTCTACTAATCTCACCTGCAGGAACATTCCTTTAATGTCCCCGCTGATGGCCACCTTTTCCTGGCGTAAGCGGAGTAGAACGCCGAGTAGGGAGGGGCCGAGTGTGGGACCGGGCAGTAACTCTTTATTCAGATTTTGGGATCCGATCTGGTAGCTGCAGTTAAATACTATGCGGTCTTTACCGTTGTGATGGACCTTGTGGTGAGGCACGTACCACGATTCAGTGGTCTGGTCAGCCTCTTTAATGTCCATCTTTGTGACGTGTCCCGCTGTGATGAGCTTCTCAATCTCAGCGCGGTATACATTCTCTTGGGCGGGGTTCTTGGCTAAGCGCCGCTCCGTGTTCAGCAGGTACCGTTCTGTGGCGTCTGTCTTGGCGTGGAAAGTAGGCATTCCTTCTCGCCGCAGGAGTGGCGTGGCGTATCTCAACACGCCGTTGACCGGGACTCTCTTGGTCCCTGTCTCGAGGAGGTGAATGGGGTAAATGTCATCTTTAGAGCGAATGTCTTTCTTTCCGTTCTTAAAGGGCATTTGTTCCAAGGTCCATAGCCGCTCTACGTGTTGCAGGAGTGCGGTTTCTCCCTCTGTGACTCGGGAGTGGAGACATCTAGTGGCTGTACTTCGGTTGAGAGATTTGGCGAGCTGGCCTTGGAGAGTCCATCCCAAACGGGTCTCGACTGCTGCAGGACAGCCTCGGGGTCCGGTATGAACCCGGTCTATCGGGACAATGAGGTCTGCATGGTCGGAGCCTATCAACAGGGTCGGCATAGCATTGTCTATGAGCGGGATCGGTAACTTGCGCAGATGTGCATATTTCTCCCTCAGCTTGGCGACGGGGTATGTGTACCGCGACAGTCCTATTTCTTGGCTGGTGAAAGCGTCTGTAATCTGGTACCGTCGCTCAGGCTGGCCGCTTGCTGCGATAGAGAATGAGACATTCTCGCCCTTTATCGTCTTCAAATCTCGTCTTATTGTCCGAATTGTCATTTGGGTTTCGCTTCCCCGCAGCCCTAGCTGGGCCGCAGCGGAGGCGAACAGAAGGGTCTTCTCTGACCCATCATCGAGGACGGCGTAAGTGTCCAGGACTTTATTCTGGTAGCTTAGTGTCACACGCACTACTTTTAGGAGTACTCGGGCTCCACTGCTGCTGGCGGGATCGATGTACATGACGCTCGCTTTGCTGCTGGATGGTGCGGGTGAAGGGCGCCGTCTGTTACTGTCGTGAAGTATGTCCAGATGGGCTCCATCGCACTTGGTGCACCTTTTCTTTAAGCGGCATTCGGCTGCCATGTGTGAGCGCGCACAGCGAAAACAGCGCTTGTTGGACTTTATCCATTGACTTGCTTCCTCCGCGTTCAGCTTGGGGAAGGAGTCACATTGCGCTAGCCAGTGTTCTTTCTCACAGTAGGGGCACACTATCTTCCACTTCTCCGTTCTGGAGGGGGTACTGTGGCTCCTGCTGCTCGGTACTGACTCCGATTGGTGCATCACAGTCACCGATCTTCTTCCATCATTTAGTCGTCTGGTTCCTTCTCTGGAGCCAGGGGTGCTCCGTCCGAATGTATCTAGCCGTAGGCTGCTGACTTCTCTCGCCAGGAAGTCTGCTAGATCGAGGAGGTTCGGTTCGGGGCCATTCGGGTCTCGGTGGTCTCTCTGCCGCCTAAAACGCTCCTGTCGAGCGGGCGGCAGCTTCTCCAAGATCCTTTCCACATTTGAGTTGGCGTAAAGTTCATGCCTCCCCTTCTCTCTCTGCGCTCCCAACATCCCTACCAGGGACTGCACTCTGATGGACAGGTCGTCCAGTGCTCGATTGTCTATTGCTGGGGGTAAGCGGTCGATGTGTCGGATCTCCTGGATCACGTAATCCCATATGCGCCCATACCTCTGGTCCAATGCTACCAGCGCTGCTGTGTATGGGGTGGTGGAAGTCGCGTAGGCGAGCGCTATATTATGTGCGCGGGGTACCTTTAAGTGCTTCAGTAGGATGGCGTATTTATGGCGTTCATCCAATACATCCACCAACATGGTCTCCAGACACATGCAGAGTTCTGTATACTGGGCCCGGTTCTCTTGGGTGAAGTCGGGTACCATAGGCGTGCCAATGTATGACGCTGACTGTGGATACATCGGCGAGCGTTGGGGGAGAGGCCTCCTAGGCGAGTCTCCTCCCGCTCCTTGGTATGGGCTGGTACCGGCGGTGTACCATGGCCCGCTTGTCCAGGTGCTGTTCCTCGGTGCGGGTCGTGCGTCGTGCTCACCCGGGTATAGAGTCGGGGGTCTGTAGCGCAGCTCCGCGGGAGTATAGCCTGGGCTGTACCGGACCTCCTGGTCCGGTAGAGTACTGTGCTGTCGTCGGGCGTGGTTCTCCTCCTCTTCCTCTTCGTCTTCAGTTAGGTCATCCAGTGCTTGTAGTCTCTGGTTTAGCCTCTCCACAGGATATGCTGCTCCTTCCCGGTTGCTAGGTCTCGCTTGGACCGGTGGGGGGAGGTGGTCTGTGGGGGGTATAGACCTCGTCTGTTGGTCAAGTTCAGGGTTGTTTACTCGGCTAGGGGATGCCGCCCTGGAGGTGTGTCTAGACGAGTTCCTGGAGCCTCTGGCGGAGGGAGAGGGTGTTGTCCGTCTGATCAGCTGTTCTATTAGTTGCGCTTGCTGTCTGTCGCGCTCTGCGTCCCGTAGAGCACCAGCAGCTGCTCGCTGGCTGTCTGCTCGGTCTCGGGCCACATTCTCTTCCCTCTGAATGCGTCTTATTTCTAGACGTATATGCTCTTCTTCGCTCCGCTGCTGGATCTGCAGTCGGTCGCGTTCAGCAGCGGCGTTCAGGCTGATGAGGAAGGCCTGCTGTAGGGTCCTCTCTGCCTCGCTGGGAGAAGGCGGTTGTATAGGGGAGCCTTCCCTCGGGGTACTCCTTGCGGAGCCTTGGAGCTCTATCTCCACGGTGCTCTCCCCGTCTTCTTCCGTGCCGAGTTCTCTCTCGGTAGCGTTGTATTCCTCCCGGGACTCATCGGGGACTACTTCTTCAGTACTGGCGGGGTGTGAAGTCATGTCTGGTTCCCACTGGTCCCCACCGTGAACTTGGTCAGTTACATTAGAACCCGTAGGGGCCTCTATGGTCGGGGTAGTCTGGGCGTTGGGGTTAGACATACTTTTACTTTCTAGTTTTACCGCGTTTACTGTTAGTAGAAGACTAGGTTGTTGACTGACAGCGTAAGCCTCTAAGTACTGAGGGAGCTGTCGTTCGCGCTGCGGGCGTTGGTTAGGAGGATCGTTTCGTGGAGTGTTCATCATAGGCCATTTCAATATTAATAACACTATATTAATATTACACTAATTACCCTCCGGCTCGAAGGACCAATTGTAACTGAGGGGTACAATTCCCTGACTGTATTGTTAGATATGATACTTACTACCACTACCTCTTGTACTTTAGACTCTGGCCACCCAGTACTAGGCATAAATAATTATGGTAAACACTCCCACGTAGATGAAACGATCCAACACAAATGTACCAAGTCGAAAGTCTGCGTTTAATAATAATTAATACATAGCAAAAGGTATGTAGAGCAATCACTTAATTACATTTATGATTTGAAATAGGATGCACTTTTATGGCAAATGAGTATTCGTTGGTATATCAATAGAGAACGTCCAATCTCTGGTGGCGCAGGCGGTAAATATACAACCTGGAATATTTAAGGAATAATAGCAATGATACTTTAATGATTATAGAACTGGATACACTAGGGGGGAATTCCGGTCGCTTGTAAGACGACTGGAGAAGGGGGGGGGGGTAGAGTCTGGCTGTATCCGTCTGGCCGAGGGTATCCTGGGAGAACCCACGGTTGTGCGGCTCGGTGCCTCAGCGATCCTCGATCCACAGATGAAAGCAGTTGGACTCTCTGTGGGCCGGCTTCCTTCGGTCCACGATGGAGAGACGTGAAGCGACCTCGTCGTGTAGAGCGTCTCCTCACCTGTCGTCCTCTCCGGGGGGGGGGGTTTCCAACACACGGCAGTGTTGGTCTTTATCCATAGAATAATCACTGTATACAAAGCATAATCCGTGCCTGGGAAGGCGGGCTGTCGTCGGTAGAATAATCCGGTATGCAGGTCCACTCGCTCGTCGGCTCTGGGGCTCCTCGGGTGCAGCCTCACATGGGGTCGGCCACCCTGGATAAGCAGCCAGTTCTCTGCCCGAAACGATGGGGTACTGACTACGATAGTATTCTCACCGCACGAAGCACTACATATGAATAGACTATTATTAGCTTAATAGACTACGTCCAACTCGACGATATAGTGCCAAATATGACTATTCAAATATTAATATACACGATGTCTCAATACCGATGGTAGGCCGAACTTGGCCTTACTCCCACACGTGGCGTCGCGGGGAGGCTTTACGTCTGTCACTCTATTGGAGGGTAAGAAACTGGACTAAAAAGGAAGTCCTACTTTAGTAGCGCAGTATATATACGCACTATGAACAAATAGTACCGTTAGTGGTGCGGTAGCCAGATTCCTACGCGGAACTAGGACTTGTTCGTACATGTTGAGCGGTACGTTTGAACTGGGTCTGGGGGGTATGGCAGCCTGGCACCAAGGTCTCGACCAATAGTAGAATGGAGACTATTATGGGATGTTCAGTAGGCTAGAATGGATATTCAATGCATATTGTACAAGGAATATACAAGGGATATCAGGGAATATTAGAGAATATACAAATACAATTAAATATATATATATAATAAATATATATATTCGGTTTAATCTGGCCCTTCACAACAGCCACCCCCTGATTGGTCCCAGACCTAATCAGTTAAGCAGAGACAGATTAATCGCGTTGTCTATTTACACATAAGGGTTTGCTGTAGGGGTCAGTCAACTTCACAAAGTCATAGGGTTATAGGGTCATGGTCATCATCGATTGTGTCTGGGAGTCGGGGCAGTTCTATGAGCCTCGCCACGGGACGGGTGTAAGTGCGACCCTGGACAAGCACTTCAGCTGCTCGGACCTTGCCGTCGGCACCAGTGATCACTTTGCTTACGCGGCCGGCCGGCCACATAGCTCTGGGCAGTGATTGATCAATAATCATGACGACCGTTCCTTCTGTCAAATTGTCTCTCTCCTTTACCCACTTCTGGCGGGTCTGTAGAGACGGTAGGTAGTGCAGTAGGAAACTGCTCCAAAACTTGTCGGCTAATACTTGGCTGTACCTCCACATTCGTCGGCCGTTCGCTTCTTCAGGCCGGTACATTGTCTGGGGTAACGCGGGATCTAGCCGCCCCATCAGGAGTGTGTTGGGGGTAACTGGGTCGATATCCGCCACATCGCTGGAGACGTAGCCGAGGGGCTTAGAGTTCAATACTCCCTCAATCTCCGTGAGGACTGTCATTAGGACTTCTTCCGCCACAGTCTGGGCCCCAAGTACTGCGTACAGGGCTGTCTTTATGGAACGCACTTCCCGTTCCCAAGTACCACCGAAGTGGGGTGCGTTTGGGGGGTTGAATTGGAAGTCAATCTGTGCTGGAGCGAGGTGGGTCTTAAGTTCTGGGCCCATAGCTTGGAAGCTCTCTCTCAGCTCTCTTTCGCCGCCTTTGAAGTTTGTCCCATGATCGGACAATAGTGTAGACGGTCTTCCTTTCCGTGATGTGAATCTACGGAAGGCCATAAGGAATGAGTCTGTGCTCATGGTCGGGAGAAGCTCGATGTGTATCGCTCTGGTGGTCATGCATTTGAATACAATACCCCACCGCTTCTCGGTTCCTCTTCCTTTCTTTATGTGCAGCGGGCCAAAGCAGTCCATACCCGTTGAGTGGAATGGCTTGTCACCGATTCGGAGGCGACATGGAGGAAGGTCAGCCATCCTTGGTATGCTGGGCTGCGCGCGCCACTTGCGGCAGTCTAGACATGTTCGCTGGAAGCGTCGTACCGCCTCTCTTCCTTGTAGGATCCAGTAACGACGTCTGATCTCCGCGAAGACTCTTTCTGCTCCTGCGTGATGTACATCCTCATCGTATTTCTTTATAATCAGCTCTGTGACCTTGTGTCGGCTGTTCAATACGATCGGGTATTTAATGTCATCCGGTAGATTGGGGGCTCTGCGTAGGCGACCACCCACTCTGATGAGGGTATGAGCGTCGCTCTCGGGGGCCAGATGAATTAATCTGCTGTCGGATGGGACGGGCTTTCCTCCCTGTAGACAGGCCAATTCATCGGGGAACGAGTCTCTCTGGGCTCGCTGCAGTAGAAGCAATTCTGCTTCCTCGTAGTTAGCTGCTGACATTTCAGCGGGGGACTTACACTCTGGGTGGTGCCGCAGGAATGTCCTTTGTTGTGCACTCTCTATGGTAGTGCAATCATCTATGTTGGGGTCTGCGGAGATAACAGTGCTCAATCCACAGAACACAGGCTTCTTATTCTCAGCCTCCTCCTGACTGGCTTCCCTCGGGATAGGCGTGGACCACTCTCCTTCCGGGAGCTTTAGGAATGCTGGGCCGTCACTGTAGACATTGCGACGGGTGAGGTCATCTAGGGGCATTCCCCGGGTGATGACGTCAGCTGGGTTCTGTTTTGTATCAACGTAGCGCCACTCTGTTTCTCCGGTTAACTCTTCGGTTAAGTCTTGAATCTCGGTGACTCTGACTCCCACGAAGACTTTGTACTTGCATGAGTCCGATTTGATCCAGGCGAGTACTGTCGTGGAATCTGACCACAGGATTGTTCTAGACACCGGTATGGTGAGCTCACGTTGGATGAGCGTGGCTAGGTGCGCTCCGGCTAGGGCTGCGCAGAGCTCTAGACGTGGGATAGATTGTTGCTTGCGTGGGGCTATTCTCGAGCGGGCGAGGACAAATGCTGTGTAGATCTCTCCCCCCTCTTCTTGGGCCCGCAAGTAGGCTACTGATCCGTATGCGACCTCTGAGGCGTCACTGAAGACGTGTAAGTCCATTTTACATGTCTCTGGCCTCACCGTGGGTGGGAAGTAGCTTCGGCGCATATTAACGCCTGGGAGTGAGTGGAGCTCCATCTCCCACTCTCTCCAGGTGGATTTAAGGTGTGCGGGAATGGGGTCGTCCCAGCCCTGGTCCTTGTCCCACAATGCTCGTACAATAATTTTTGCCCTGGTGGTGTACGGTAGAATACATCCTAGCGGGTCATATTGTCGGGCGAGTGTTGTGTACACACTCCGTCTGGTGGTCGGCGCCGCCGCCGGCCTTCCCTGCTCCGTAGTCAGGGGCTTGTGTCTGTAGTGAAGCGAATCTGTTTTGAATCGCCACACCAATTCCAGGGTCATCTCCTGGGCTTCTTCCGGGATTGTAGCCATCCAGGTCTCGCTGCTGGCTGCCTTGTCCTCGGAGGAGAGGCTGCGCAGTACTTGCGGATCGCTGCTGGCCCACTGCCTGAGATCAAAGCCGCCTTTGATCAATGAGGCGCGGAGTTTAATCAGGAGAGCCTCGGCTTCTTCCTGGGTTGAAAGGCTTTGTAGACAGTTGTCTACGTAGAAGCTGTTCTTTACGCTGTGTCGGACCTCTTCGTCCGCTGCTGGGTCCTCTGCTACATGTTTCTGTAGTGCAAATGTAGCACAGCAGGGGCTGCACGTCGTTCCGAAGGGGAGGACTTCCCATTGGTAGATGGCTGGGTGCTCATCTCCTGGCTTCTCTCTCCATAGGAACCGTAACAGGGGCTTGTCCTCCTCTACTAATCTCACCTGCAGGAACATTCCTTTAATGTCCCCGCTGATGGCCACCTTTTCCTGGCGGAAGCGGAGTAGAACGCCGAGTAGGGAGGGGCCGAGTGTGGGACCGGGCAGTAACTCTTTATTCAGATTTTGGGATCCGATCTGGTAGCTGCAGTTAAATACTATGCGGTCTTTACCGTTGTGATGGACCTTGTGGTGAGGCACGTACCACGATTCAGTGGTCTGGTCAGCCTCTTTAATGTCCATCTTTGTGACGTGTCCCGCTGTGATGAGCTTCTCAATCTCAGCGCGGTATACATTCTCTTGGGCGGGGTTCTTGGCTAAGCGCCGCTCCGTGTTCAGCAGGTACCGTTCTGTGGCGTCTGTCTTGGCGTGGAAAGTAGGCATTCCTTCTCGCCGCAGGAGTGGCGTGGCGTATCTCAACACGCCGTTGACCGGGACTCTCTTGGTCCCTGTCTCGAGGAGGTGAATGGGGTAAATGTCATCTTTAGAGCGAATGTCTTTCTTTCCGTTCTTAAAGGGCATTTGTTCCAAGGTCCATAGCCGCTCTACGTGTTGCAGGAGTGCGGTTTCTCCCTCTGTGACTCGGGAGTGGAGACATCTAGTGGCTGTACTTCGGTTGAGAGATTTGGCGAGCGGGCCTTGGAGAGTCCATCCCAAACGGGTCTCGACTGCTGCAGGACAGCCTCGGGGTCCGGTATGAACCCGGTCTATCGGGACAATGAGGTCTGCATGGTCGGAGCCTATCAACAGGGTCGGCATAGCATTGTCTATGAGCGGGATCGGTAACTTGCGCAGATGTGCATATTTCTCCCTCAGCTTGGCGACGGGGTATGTGTACCGCGACAGTCCTATTTCTTGGCTGGTGAAAGCGTCTGTAATCTGGTACCGTCGCTCAGGCTGGCCGCTTGCTGCGATAGAGAATGAGACATTCTCGCCCTTTATCGTCTTCAAATCTCGTCTTATTGTCCGAATTGTCATTTGGGTTTCGCTTCCCCGCAGCCCTAGCTGGGCCGCAGCGGAGGCGAACAGAAGGGTCTTCTCTGACCCGTCATCGAGGACGGCGTAAGTGTCCAGGACTTTATTCTGGTAGCTTAGTGTCACACGCACTACTTTTAGGAGTACTCGGGCTCCACTGCTGCTGGCGGGATCGATGTACATGACGCTCGCTTTGCTGCTGGATGGTGCGGGTGAAGGGCGCCGTCTGTTACTGTCGTGAAGTATGTCCAGATGGGCTCCATCGCACTTGGTGCACCTTTTCTTTAAGCGGCATTCGGCTGCCATGTGTGAGCGCGCACAGCGAAAACAGCGCTTGTTGGACTTTATCCATTGACTTGCTTCCTCCGCGTTCAGCTTGGGGAAGGAGTCACATTGCGCTAGCCAGTGTTCTTTCTCACAGTAGGGGCACACTATCTTCCACTTCTCCGTTCTGGAGGGGGTACTGTGGCTCCTGCTGCTCGGTACTGACTCCGATTGGTGCATCACAGTCACCGATCTTCTTCCATCATTTAGTCGTCTGGTTCCTTCTCTGGAGCCAGGGGTGCTCCGTCCGAATGTATCTAGCCGTAGGCTGCTGACTTCTCTCGCCAGGAAGTCTGCTAGATCGAGGAGGTTCGGTTCGGGGCCATTCGGGTCTCGGTGGTCTCTCTGCCGCCTAAAACGCTCCTGTCGAGCGGGCGGCAGCTTCTCCAAGATCCTTTCCACATTTGAGTTGGCGTAAAGTTCATGCCTCCCCTTCTCTCTCTGCGCTCCCAACATCCCTACCAGGGACTGCACTCTGATGGACAGGTCGTCCAGTGCTCGATTGTCTATTGCTGGGGGTAAGCGGTCGATGTGTCGGATCTCCTGGATCACGTAATCCCATATGCGCCCATACCTCTGGTCCAATGCTACCAGCGCTGCTGTGTATGGGGTGGTGGAAGTCGCGTAGGCGAGCGCTATATTATGTGCGCGGGGTACCTTTAAGTGCTTCAGTAGGATGGCGTATTTATGGCGTTCATCCAATACATCCACCAACATGGTCTCCAGACACATGCAGAGTTCTGTATACTGGGCCCGGTTCTCTTGGGTGAAGTCGGGTACCATAGGCGTGCCAATGTATGACGCTGACTGTGGATACATCGGCGAGCGTTGGGGGAGAGGCCTCCTAGGCGAGTCTCCTCCCGCTCCTTGGTATGGGCTGGTACCGGCGGTGTACCATGGCCCGCTTGTCCAGGTGCTGTTCCTCGGTGCGGGTCGTGCGTCGTGCTCACCCGGGTATAGAGTCGGGGGTCTGTAGCGCAGCTCCGCGGGAGTATAGCCTGGGCTGTACCGGACCTCCTGGTCCGGTAGAGTACTGTGCTGTCGTCGGGCGTGGTTCTCCTCCTCTTCCTCTTCGTCTTCAGTTAGGTCATCCAGTGCTTGTAGTCTCTGGTTTAGCCTCTCCACAGGATATGCTGCTCCTTCCCGGTTGCTAGGTCTCGCTTGGACCGGTGGGGGGAGGTGGTCTGTGGGGGGTATAGACCTCGTCTGTTGGTCAAGTTCAGGGTTGTTTACTCGGCTAGGGGATGCCGCCCTGGAGGTGTGTCTAGACGAGTTCCTGGAGCCTCTGGCGGAGGGAGAGGGTGTTGTCCGTCTGATCAGCTGTTCTATTAGTTGCGCTTGCTGTCTGTCGCGCTCTGCGTCCCGTAGAGCACCAGCAGCTGCTCGCTGGCTGTCTGCTCGGTCTCGGGCCACATTCTCTTCCCTCTGAATGCGTCTTATTTCTAGACGTATATGCTCTTCTTCGCTCCGCTGCTGGATCTGCAGTCGGTCGCGTTCAGCAGCGGCGTTCAGGCTGATGAGGAAGGCCTGCTGTAGGGTCCTCTCTGCCTCGCTGGGAGAAGGCGGTTGTATAGGGGAGCCTTCCCTCGGGGTACTCCTTGCGGAGCCTTGGAGCTCTATCTCCACGGTGCTCTCCCCGTCTTCTTCCGTGCCGAGTTCTCTCTCGGTAGCGTTGTATTCCTCCCGGGACTCATCGGGGACTACTTCTTCAGTACTGGCGGGGTGTGAAGTCATGTCTGGTTCCCACTGGTCCCCACCGTGAACTTGGTCAGTTACATTAGAACCCGTAGGGGCCTCTATGGTCGGGGTAGTCTGGGCGTTGGGGTTAGACATACTTTTACTTTCTAGTTTTACCGCGTTTACTGTTAGTAGAAGACTAGGTTGTTGACTGACAGCGTAAGCCTCTAAGTACTGAGGGAGCTGTCGTTCGCGCTGCGGGCGTTGGTTAGGAGGATCGTTTCGTGGAGTGTTCATCATAGGCCATTTCAATATTAATAACACTATATTAATATTACTCTAATTACCCTCCGGCTCGAAGGACCAATTGTAACTGAGGGGTACAATTCCCTGACTGTATTGTTAGATATGATACTTACTACCACTACCTCTTGTACTTTAGACTCTGGCCACCCAGTACTAGGCATAAATAATTATGGTAAACACTCCCACGTAGATGAAACGATCCAACACAAATGTACCAAGTCGAAAGTCTGCGTTTAATAATAATTAATACATAGCAAAAGGTATGTAGAGCAATCACTTAATTACATTTATGATTTGAAATAGGATGCACTTTTATGGCAAATGAGTATTCGTTGGTATATCAATAGAGAACGTCCAATCTCTGGTGGCGCAGGCGGTAAATATACAACCTGGAATATTTAAGGAATAATAGCAATGATACTTTAATGATTATAGAACTGGATACACTAGGGGGGAATTCCGGTCGCTTGTAAGACGACTGGAGAAGGGGGGGGGGGTAGAGTCTGGCTGTATCCGTCTGGCCGAGGGTATCCTGGGAGAACCCACGGTTGTGCGGCTCGGTGCCTCAGCGATCCTCGATCCACAGATGAAAGCAGTTGGACTCTCTGTGGGCCGGCTTCCTTCGGTCCACGATGGAGAGACGTGAAGCGACCTCGTCGTGTAGAGCGTCTCCTCACCTGTCGTCCTCTCCGGGGGGGGGGGTTTCCAACACACGGCAGTGTTGGTCTTTATCCATAGAATAATCACTGTATACAAAGCATAATCCGTGCCTGGGAAGGCGGGCTGTCGTCGGTAGAATAATCCGGTATGCAGGTCCACTCGCTCGTCGGCTCTGGGGCTCCTCGGGTGCAGCCTCACATGGGGTCGGCCACCCTGGATAAGCAGCCAGTTCTCTGCCCGAAACGATGGGGTACTGACTACGATAGTATTCTCACCGCACGAAGCACTACATATGAATAGACTATTATTAGCTTAATAGACTACGTCCAACTCGACGATATAGTGCCAAATATGACTATTCAAATATTAATATACACGATGTCTCAATACCGATGGTAGGCCGAACTTGGCCTTACTCCCACACGTGGCGTCGCGGGGAGGCTTTACGTCTGTCACTCTATTGGAGGGTAAGAAACTGGACTAAAAAGGAAGTCCTACTTTAGTAGCGCAGTATATATACGCACTATGAACAAATAGTACCGTTAGTGGTGCGGTAGCCAGATTCCTACGCGGAACTAGGACTTGTTCGTACATGTTGAGCGGTACGTTTGAACTGGGTCTGGGGGGTATGGCAGCCTGGCACCAAGGTCTCGACCAATAGTAGAATGGAGACTATTATGGGATGTTCAGTAGGCTAGAATGGATATTCAATGCATATTGTACAAGGAATATACAAGGGATATCAGGGAATATTAGAGAATATACAAATACAATTAAATATATATATATAATAAATATATATATTCGGTTTAATCTGGCCCTTCACAACACTGCCAAATAACAGTTTTTCACTGCTGAACTTTAAGTTCTGTCACTTAATTGAAGGTGTTTCATCGTAATAATTTTGGAAAAACTTGTGAAATAACAGTGTTTCACTGCTGAACTTTAAGTTCTGTCACTTTATTGAAGGAGTTTGATTGTAACAATTTAGGAAAAACCTGTAAAATAAGTGTTTCACTGCTGAACTTTAAGTTCCGTCACTTTATTGAAGGAGTTTGATCGTAATAATTTAGGAAAAACCTGTCAAATAACAGTGTTTCAATGCTCAACTTTAAGTTCTGTCACTTTATTGAAGGAGTTTGATTGTAAACATTTTGGAAAAACCTGCCAAATAACAGTGTTTCACTGCTGAACTTTAAGTTCCGTCACTTAATTGAAGGTGTTTCATCGTAATAATTTTGGAAAAACTTGTGAAATAACAGTGTTTCACTGCTGAACTTTAAGTTCTGTCACTTTATTGAAGGAGTTTGATTGTAACAATTTAGGAAAAACCTGTAAAATAACAGTGGTTCACTGCTGAACTTTAAGTTCTGTCACTTTATTGAAGGAGTTTGATCGTAATAATTTAGGAAAAACCTGTCAAATAACAGTGTTTCAATGCTCAACTTTAAGTTCTGTCACTTTATTGAAGGAGTTTGATTGTAAACATTTTGGAAAAACCTGCCAAATAACAGTGTTTCACTGCTGAACTTTAAGTTCCGTCACTTAATTGAAGGTGTTTCATCGTAATAATTTTGGAAAAACCTGTAAAATAAGTGTTTCACCGCTGAACTTTAAGTTCTGTCACTTTATTGAAGGAGTTTGATCGTAATAATTTAGGAAAAACCTGTCAAATAACAGTGTTTCAATGCTCAACTTTAAGTTCTGTCACTTTATTGAAGGAGTTTGATTGTAAACATTTGAAATCATCTGTTTTATACAGCACTCTTGCTTCGAAAATAAAGCAGTTTTACAATCCTGAGCGTTTGTTAACACTTTGTTTCTAACAATCTGTACAATAAAAGTGTTTGTCTGCTTAACTTTTAGTGGTGCCACTTTATTAAATATGTTTGATAATCATTTAGGAGAAATCTGTAAAATAACAGTGTTTCTCTGATGAGTTATTTGTGCCATAACTAGATAACTTTATTGAAGGGGTTTGATTGTAATAAGTTAGGAAAAACCTGTAAAATAACAGTGTTTAAAGTTCTGTCACTTTATTGAATGAGTTTGATTGTAATAATTTTGGAAAAACCTGCCAAATAACAGTTTTTCACTGCTGAACTTTAAGTTCTGTCACTTAATTGAAGGTGTTTCATCGTAATAATTTTGGAAAAACTTGTGAAATAACAGTGTTTCACTGCTGAACTTTAAGTTCTGCACTTTATTGAAGGAGTTTGATTGTAACAATTTAGGAAAAACCTGTAAAATAACAGTGTTTCACTGCTGAACTTTAAGTTCTGTCACTTTATTGAAGGAGTTTGATCGTAATAATTTAGGAAAAACCTGTCAAATAACAGTGTTTCAATGCTCAACTTTAAGTTCTGTCACTTTATTGAAGGAGTTTGATTGTAAACATTTTGGAAAAACCTGCCAAATAACAGTGTTTCACTGCTGAACTTTAAGTTCCGTCACTTAATTGAAGGTGTTTCATCGTAATAATTTTGGAAAAACTTGTGAAATAACAGTGTTTCACTGCTGAACTTTAAGTTCTGTCACTTTATTGAAGGAGTTTGATTGTAACAATTTAGGAAAAACCTGTAAAATAACAGTGTTTCACTTATTGAAGGAGTTTGATCGTAATAATTTAGGAAAAACCTGTCAAATAACAGTGTTTCACTGCTGAACTTTAAGTTCTGTCACTTTATTGAAGGAGTTTGATTGTAACAATTTAGGAAATGTAAAACAACAGTGTTTCACTGCTGAACTTTAAGTTCTGTCACTTTATTGAAGGAGTTTGATTGTAACAATTTAGGAAAAACCTGTAAAATAACAGTGTTTCACTGCTGAACTTTAAGTTCTGTCACTTCATTGAAGGAGTTTGATTGTAATAATTTAGGAAAAACCTGTAAAATAACAGTGTTTCAATGCTCAACTTTAAGTTCTGTCACTTTATTGAAGGAGTTTGATTGTAATAATTTTGGAAAAACCTGCCAAATAACAGTGTTTCACTGCTGAACTTTAAGTTCCGTCACTTAATTGAAGGTGTTTCATCGTAATAATTTTGGAAAAACGTGTGAAATAACAGTGTTTCACTGCTGAACTTTAAGTTCTGTCACTTTATTGAAGGAGTTTGATTGTAACAATTTAGGAAAAACCTGTAAAATAACAGTGTTTCACTGCTGAACTTTAAGTTCTGTCACTTTATTGAAGGAGTTTGATCGTAATAATTTAGGAAAAACTTGTGAAATAACAGTGTTTCACTGCTGAACTTTAAGTTCTGTCACTTTATTGAAGGGGTTTGATCGTAATAATTTAGGAAAAACCTGTGAAATAACAGTGTTTCACTGCTGAACTTTGAGTTCTGTCACTTAATTGAAGGAGTTTGATCGTAATAATTTAGGAAAAACCTGTCAAATAACAGTGTTTCACTGCTGAACCTTAAGTTCTGTCACTTTATTGAAGGAGTTTGATCGTAATAATTTAGGAAAAACCTATGAAATAACAGTGTTTCACTGCTGAACTTTAAGTTCTGTCACTTTATTGAAGGAGTTTGATCGTAATAATTTAGCAAAAACCTGTGAAATAACAGTTTCACTGCTGAACTTTGAGTTCTGTCACTTAATTGAAGGAGTTTGATTGTAATAATTATGGGAAAACCTGTCAAATAACAGTGTTTCACTGCTGAACTTTAAGTTCTGTCACTTTATTGAAGGAGTTTGATTGTAATAATTTAGGAAAAACCTGTGAAATAACAGTGTTTCACTGCTGAACTTTGAGTTATGTCACTTAATTGAATGAGTTTGATTGTAATAATTATGGGAAAACCTGTAAAATAACAGTGTTTCACTGCTGAACTTAAGTTATGTCACTTAATTGAAGGTGTTTCATCGTAAATGTAGGGTAAATCTCTGGGCACCAAGCTGCCAGACATTTACTGTTTTTTTACCGTTTCTTTTTTACAGTGTATATTTTCTTGTAAATAAATACATGTGATGCAGAATGATACTCTATATTCTCCTGTAAATAAATACACGTGATGCAGAATGAAACTCTATATTCTCTTGTAAATAAATACACGTGATGCAGAATGATACTCTATATTCTCTTGTAAATAAATACATGTGAGGCAGAATGATACTCTATATTATTTTGTAAATAAATACATGTGAGGCAGAATTATACTCTATATTCTCTTGTAAATAAAGTAAAACAATCTCCTGGTTGGGATTGTCTCTTCCTCGAGAGACTGTGTTCTGCCTCTTATGTGTGTTCTGACTACTTTAGACCAGCCGTCTCGTTTGGCCAAATAGCAAACATTCTACATACTTTAAACACAACGTTGCCTAACCTAGCGAAGACAATATTGTTGTAACTAAGATTTGCTGAAGAAGATAGTTGATGTCATGCATAGAACACTAGATTTCTCAACCGTTAATAATGTGGTCATTCCAAGGACAATTGGCCATATAGCGATAACCTACCGAGCGAGGCGTTTAACCTAGAACTGGAGAGCCTGGACTGGTCAGAAGAGCTCAGTGGTACACTGGTTTAAGAAACATGGCTTGGTTTCAAAACCAAATTCTCAACAGTACTAAACGACATGGCCCCCCTAAGAACCACCAGGGTAAAAAATCGCGCTGAGCCATGGATGCACTCCGAAATATTGACCGCTATGAAAATCAGAGACAGTTTCGTAAAAGTCAGTCAAAGTTTACCAAAAGCTTGAGCAGTGAACTCCAAGCCCACGTGACTGAACTCAAACTGCAAAGAAACAGACTAAGAAATGACGTAAACTCCATGATCAGTAAGAAGCATTTTGTATAAAAGTATTCTGTACTTCTGTATGACAACTATTAAAGAAACTTGAAACTTGAAACTAGGACCGCTACTGTTCCTAATTTATGCAAATGACATGACGTCAGCTTGTGACTGCAACTTGTTCCTGTTCGCGGACGACTCAGCCCTGCTGGTCTCTGACAAGAACAAGTTACAGGTTGAAAAAACCCTCAGCTCGGAACTAGGCAAAATCTGCACCCGACTCGCTGATAACAAACTATCATTACACCAGGGTAAAACAGAGTCCATTCTCTTCGGTTCAAATAACAAACTCAGCAAGACCGACGGCTTCTCAGTTACAGTGGGTGACAATATTGTCACAAGGAAAGATGAAATTACCTACCTAGGTTCCATCCTAGAGGCAAATCTTTCCTGTGACAAAATGGCATCCAATGTAATAAAAAAAAAGTCAACCAACGAACTAGATTCTTGTACCGGATCTCCTCTCTGGTAAACAAGAATACCCTGAAGACTCTGGCAGGAGCACTCATTCAAGGGTACTACGACTATGCTTGCATCTCATGGTACCAAAGCACCTCAAAGGCGCTAAAAACTAAATTACAAACATCACAAAACAAACTGGTCAGACTACTGCTTGACTTTACCCCTAGAACACACCTCACCCCTGCCCACTTTGACAACCTAGGATGGCTTAGAGTAGACGACAGAGTACAGCAACTTGCAATGGGCCTGGTCTACAAGATACACTACACCACTAAGGTACCCATGTACATGTCAAAATACTTCCCTAAGGTCAGTGAATACCACAACCACAACACCAGAGGGAGCTCCACAAATCATGTTAAACCCAGATTCGGCTCAAACAAGGGACTAAACACGTTTTGCAATTATGCCACATCAATGTGAAACGCCCTACCCACAGCTGTAAAGGAATGTGAATCACTACCCACTTTCAAAACCACTCTCAAAGAGCACCTATGGAGGGGCGGCTGGGTGGCGTAGCGGAGATTGCGCTTGTCACCAATGCAAGAGACTCTGGTCTCGACTCCCAGAGTCAGTGTTGCCTGCGGCTTGGGCCAGTCGTCATACTATCTCAATTGGCAGAGGTAGCGGGTGGAAAGTCGATGGGTGGGGATTGGACGTTGTGGACAGTGACTCCTACAGGTCGGTTGGGTGACGCCTGTACAGCAGAGACAGGAAGTATCTGGGGCAGCGTGAGCCTCCCACGCGTTACTCCTCGCCACTGAGAGTCCGCGCTGTCTGGTGAAGAGATGCAACAGGCTGCCTCCTTGTGTACCGGAGGGGACACATGATGCAAGGCTTCTATCCTCACTACAGCCGACCAGTGGGAGGCATAGTCTAGCAACGTTCAAGACAGGGAAGGGGAGAATTGGCAATACGAAATTGGGATGGGAGATAAATAGAAAATAAAGGAGAAAAAGTGGATCAAAAAATAAATAAAAACCTACGGTAGACTGCAATTCGAAACTGGCCCCTGTAAATGTCCTAACCCAACCCCCTCCAATGTAAAGTAAATGTCCTAACCCAATAATACATGAGACCCTCTTCTTGGGACCAAGTAAGGTTTCGTCGATAATCCAATGTACTGTTACCCCCCCCCCCCCACCCAACCTCCTCCAATGTAGTTTCTTCGTCAAATGTATATACTCTCTTTTTTAGACTATTTTTGTATCACAAACAGTACTGTATTTATAAATCTGGTATGTCATAAATGTATAGATGTAGCAGTACTGTCTATCTGTATGTCATGTTATGATGAATTGAAAATGGAGGGGCCTGATGTAAACAAGACAAAAGTCTTTCTCTGGTCTGCATCCCCTTAACAATTGTGTGTATTGAGCTGTACTGTATTGTACCCATTCTGCAATCTGTTAATAGAATTTTCAATCAATCAATCAATACAGCGCTCCGTGGGAGAGAGCAGCTTGTGGAGCAGAAGTGGCTCTGAGCAGCAACCTGTGTCGTATCGCCATCTTGTGTTCAAAAGGTGGAACTTCATACTGTATCCATTCAGGTCCTTGGCCTGGGCGATGTTTCATCCAAATCAGATAAGAACCTTAGTTATGGCTAATGCAGACACAGACAGAATGACCACAGGAGTGATTGCCATACCCCCTCCAGGTATCACCGTAATCCAAAACTGCCAAGAAACTGGCTTCAATGATCCTCTTCCAGGTTTTCATCATGTGGCTCTGATTCTGTATAAGAGGCAATTTTTTACTGCAATTTATATTCTGTAATGCTCGTTATAGAAAATGTCATGTTTCTCTGTTTAAATACATATTCTCGGTACAAGCCTTAACTAGTTAATATAGTTTAACTAGTATACAGACAGGACACTAGGGCGACAGTCTAACACACTTTCTTTTTGATCCACTTTTTCTCCTCCTGTTTTTCTGTGTTTTTCTCCCCTCCCAATTGAGTCGTTATGCCAATTCCCTCCTTCCCTTCCTGGTCGTTGCTCACATGTGCCCCCCACTGGTCGGTCTAGGGAGCCCTGAAGTCTAACAGATGCTTCCTCCGATAGATAGGAGACAGCCAGCAGCCTCTTTTCATCCGACAGCGCGGACTCTCATTGGTGAAGTGTAACGCGTGGGAGGTCACACTACCTTCACCATATCCCTCCCTCGCTGTGCAGGCGCCCTGACCGACCTGTAGGAGTCGCTGTTTACAACGACCAGAATACCACCCCACCGGCTTCCCTTCCGCTGACTCTGCCAATTGAGCCAGTATGACGGCCGGCCAAGCCGGAGGCAACGCTGACAGCCGGATTCGATACCAGTGTCTCTTGCATTGGTGACGAGAGCTTAGTCCGCTGCGCCACCCAGCCCTAACACAGTGTTCTTAAAACAACAACCCAAGGCCCAGGACAGTTAGTCTTAGATACAGTATGACATATTTCCAGAAAATCACCTCGTCTTTTTCTTGTTGTCTTTTGTTATCAATCTTGTGTCAGATATGAAAAAACACCTAAACGAAAGTTTTTTCATTTGTCATCTATGTTTTCATTTGTCATTCCAAGCTTGTGTATTTGATTGCAAGTCTGACCAGACCTCGGTCTCACTTTCTGGTCAGACGCTTGTGTATACTTGTCTCCGATTGTAAACTGAGGACTCTTCTGTGATCACAGAAATAAACTATTTTCTTTTGAAATAGTTTGACTCGATCTGAATTTCTACAGTTCACTCTCTTGGCTAATTTTAAATATTCCACAACACTCTCAATGTTAGATCCATTCACAGTGATCTAGAAAACAGCTGGAACTTTATTAATAATAATACATCCAACTTATATATCACTTCACTTGGTACCCAAAGACGCTTAAAATACATTTGCATTCAGTACCAGTTTAACATTAATACATAATCTTACTCAGCACTTAAGTGGCAGATTCTCAACAGCTAATTCTACCGAGTCTGTAAACAATACAGTACAGCATCATCTGCATGAAAATGAGATGAGACGATATCAATCATAGAAATAGTAAACAGGACAGGAACCAACATTGATCCCTCTGGAACACATTTAGTTACCGGTAAGAACTCGGATAGGGTTCAATTGATCCCTGTTGAATCAAAACCAATCCTACGTAATCTCTCTAAAAGCAGTGAATTGTATCAAATGCAATCCAGATTGATGAAAAGAACAGCACAATGTTTTCTGTTGCCCATAGCAGATACACTAGACTAAATAACAGAGATGGTGCTTAACTCTGAAACTAACTGTTGAGAGCTCAATACAGAATACACTGGGTTGATTATTCATTACCAATGATTACAGGATTTTTGTTAGACAGTATAGTTTGGAAATGGGTCTGTAATTATTGAGATAACTTCTATCTTCACCATTATGTAAAGGAATGAGTCATGACTTTCAAAAACCTACAAACTATGCCAGATTAAATATAATGATTAAATAGGTGTTATTTACTCTGTAGTAAATGGAGCTGATAGCTTTAGATAAAGGATCAAATGTCTCCTCTTCAATCAATGTCTTGCACTGCCTAAATAACACTAGGAGAGAAAGGCTGTACAGTTTACAAATAAATATGATTTATTGGGTGCACACTATCATTAATAAGAAGGGACCCTGTGTTTTCATGTTCAAATACATGACCAGCAGCAACATGTGTATTAAAGGCTAATCTCTTTCATCTCAGATATTAAACAGTCAACCTCACACCAGAAATAACAACCATCTATGACTGGAATTGTTTCAATACACTGGCTAGTGGCTACTGACTGTAGATCTGAGATAAAGGATCAACTACAAGGGGGAGCCACTTTACCTGACACATTCTGCTCTTCTGTGTAGGAGAATGATGTTACTGCATCAAGTCATGGGCTTTTAACCAAATACTTCTTTTATAAACTAGAAGACTAAGACAATTGTAATTGGTGTGACCAATGTGAAAATAGTTACCACAAGCAGGGATCACTCAAAAAGTAATTTTATAGGTACCTTTCTGATAAAATATTTTGCCACAAACTGGACAGCTAAATGGTCTACTCTACAATATGACTTCTTGTGCATTTTCACATTCCCTTCATCTCTGAACCCATTCCAACTAATTAAACAACTACAGAGTTTCTCTCCAGTATGACTTCCCATGTGTCTTTTCAGAACCCCTTTATCACTGAACCATTTCAACAAACTTAAACGTCAGGGTTTATCTCCTGTATGAGTCTTCATGTGTCTCTTCAAATCTACTTTCTGTCTGAACCCTTTCCCACAAACCGAACAACTAAATGGTTTCTCTCCTGTATGAGTTCTCATGTGTTTCTTCAAATCTGATTTCTGTGAAAACCCTTTTCCACAAACTGAACACCTAAATGGTTTCTCTCCTGTATGACTTATCATGTGGATCTTCAAATTTCCTTTGTGAGTGAACCCTTTTCCACAAACTGAACAACTAAATGGTTTCTCTCCTGTATGAGTTCTCATGTGTCTGTTCAGATGTCTTTTCTCACTGAACCCTTTTCCACAAACTGAACAACTAAATGGTTTCTCTCCTGTATGAGTTGTCATGTGTCTGTTCAGAGTTCCTTTCTCACTGAACCCTTTTCCACAAACTGAACAACTAAATGGTTTCTCTCCTGTATGAGTTGTCATGTGTCTCTTCAAATGACTTTTGTGAGTGAACCCTTTTCCACAAACTGAACAACTAAATGGTTTCTCTCCTGTATGAGTTCTCATGTGGATCTTCAAATTTCCTTTCCGTCTGAACCCTTTTGCACAAACTAAACAACCAAATTGTTTCTGTCCTGTATGAGACTGAGGTTCCCCACTCTCCTTCCAATCATCACTGTCATCAGTCTCAGAACAGTCTGAAGAGAGAAGCTGGCCATCTCTAGTTGGTTCTAAATCACAAGCTGGATCTAAGTTACTGGCTGGTTCTGATACTCCACAGTCCTCTCTATCAGGTTCTGTTTTCATCTGTCCAGTTGAGGTGCTGGGTAAAGAGTAAGCTTCTCTGTTTTCCTCCCTCTGGGTTTGAAGAGGCCGGAAGGACAGAGCGTTCTCTTGACCATCTTCACATTTCACTGGGTCTACTGTGATCTTGGAGACATCAGCTTCTTCCAGCCCTTGATGTAGTTCATCTTTAATCTGTAGGAGCTCTGGGTCCTGGGTTTGGCTGAGTTGTGAGGACAGAGTATTCTCTCCACTGTTTTCATACTGTAAGGTCATCTTGGAGCCATCAGCCTCCTCTAGATCTTGAAATAGTTCCTCCTGTTCCTCTTTGACCTGTAGGGACTCTGGGTCCTGGGTTTGGTTGAACCACGAGGACTGAGGTTTCTCTTCATCATGTTCACTCTTCACAGAGACAGGATTGTATGTGAATTTGATGATATCAGCCTCCTCCAGACCTTGAAGCTGCTCTCCCTCCTGACTGCTCCAGAGTTCCTCCTGTTCCTCTTTAATCTGTAGGGGCTCTGACTCCTCCTGGCTCAGACTGGGGCTCCTCTCCTGCTGCTCAGGGGGAACCTCTCTTCACAGACAGAGAGCTGTGGGGGGTCTGCAGGGAGGAATAATAATAATAACAAACATAAAGATGCAGTAGATAACTTTTCACTATTTAAGTAAAACCCTGCAACTGAGAGTAGAAACAAGTGTTTTCAATCAATTACTGCTTGGCTACAAAATGAGCCCATTTAATACAGTGCGGACATGTCCTCATCACGCTGTGAATCACAACTTGGAGGTTGATCAGATGTTGTCAGGAGGTGAGAATGTAAACAAACAGAGTGAGACTTGAGGTTCTCCAAAATAAACATGTGTAACAGCCTGAAAATATTGCCTATTATTCAGAACTGCTGACTTGCTGTTTATCTCCCCTTTGTACACAAAGACATCATTGATATTCTCAGGAACAATGATGTGAGTTTCTCTTCCTTCTATCGGCTGGAATATGGATGATACACAGTATCGCTGGACCATATTCACCATCCTTCCCCTGTGTGACTAGTAGGCGGGACCAGCAGGGGGCGGTGTCAGGCAAAGAGTGTCGGAGAGAGACCGGAGGAGATATATGGAGGCGGAAGGCGAGCCTCTTCGGCAGTGAACTTGACCATGAACAGTCGCAACGGGCGTGTGCTCCGGAAGAGCCCCGTTGAAGGAGTGATGTGGAAGAGCCCCGTTGGGTACCGACGGGTGACAAGAAGTACTTGCTAGTTGACGTGTTATCCTAGAAGTACCAGCGATAGTGTGTGAGCAAACGGTACAGAACAAAGCACTAACGTTCATAGTAGTCGGGTTACAGTAGTAGTGTGGCGGTATAAGTAGCGTGCGGCTAACGGCTATATCTGTGTTCATCATAGTCGGGTTACAGTAGCAGTGTGGCGGTATAGAGTGCGAGCCCAGATACACGTGTGGACCTACAACCAGTCTGCTCCGGCTGCCTGCAATCAGTCTGCCCCGGCTACCTGCGACCAGATCTGCACCTGGCTGCCTGCAGCATACGGGAGTTCGCCCCGTTCAACAGAGGTCGTCATCGCCCAGCACACGCTCTCAGCCAGCACTGCCTCTCTGCTCCAGCTCCGCCTGCTAGTATCCTCACCGAGAGCGTTCGACGCCATCTTGCCTTCCGGACGACAGTGGCGTGGCGAGGCGGCCATTTTGGATGAGTACAAATGGGCATTGATGCTCCAGAGCTATTATACAGTATACAGTGTGGTGCAGCCTGGGGGCGAAGTTAACGTTGCTACTACCGTTCAATAGGGGAACCCCAAACAATATATGCCGGCATTAAGATAGGACTTCTGTTTGGTATTTTGTGGGCCCACTTGTTGCTTTCTTTCCTTTTCTTTGAGTGTGATAACATGTGTTTAATAATATCTTCCCATCCAATTAACCCTTTCCCTTGGGGAAAGTTACAGACCTGGTGCATTATAATTAAAGCCTTTTGAGGTATTATTCTGGCCGTATAATTAGAACCTTTTGAAGGTATTATACAGGGTGAAGGCCCAGACGTGGGTGATGAGTCAAATACCTTGCAGTTAGGGGTGGGCGATATATAGAGTATACTCGATGTATCGCGGATTGTTCTACCCGAGATGTAGTACTGTACTATATCGCAAACATCGAGTATTTAGTTTATATGGCGCCGCCCGCGGCCGAGAGACACTCGCAGTGCTTTCCTCGAGAAGGGACGGCGGAGCTATAGGCTAACGTTAGTCAGGGCTGTACAGTGCGATATAATGTTGGGGTTGTAATTTCATTAGACAGACCAGCGCGGACCTTTAATAACATGTAATTTAATTGACACGAGCAATGAGCTAACGGTAGCTGCTAACCAAGGTATCCATTAGGATTATGCTAAGCTACTAGCGATAGCTGCTAACCCTGGTAAACGGTCAAAGCGGACTCCACAAGACTAGATCCATTCGTGAGGAAATGGGGTGGGTTATATTGACAACGCTTGACAACAGCAGTTTAAACATAACTTCATATTTATTAGTTATTCGTTTCTGTATATCATTCAATTTCCGTGTGTCTCCATCTCCATCTCTTCCTGTTTACATTCGAGTGTGACGTTATCACCTACGGCAGCTTAGACGATCAAAACGCGAACCTAGAACAAACCCCGAGGGGGGGGGGGGGCTGGCTCTCTTGTTCATTCTCGCCCCCTCTCTCTCTCTCTCTCGCTCTCTCTCTACATTCAATGATTTAAAGTAGCCAAAAGTTACAGACAGTATAAATACTAACTGGATAGTTGATGATATAAACATTTAATTTCATTATCTGAAATATTCTAAAATCATTAAGTCTGCTATAAGCCATTATACCTTTGTGTGTGATTATTATTTTCTCACAGTGTGAATGAATGAATGAATGAATGAAAACTTTATTTAACAGATTGCAGAATGGGTACAATACAGTACGGCTCAATACATACAATTGTTAAGGGGATGCAGACCTGAGAAAGACGTTTGTCTTTCCATCAGGGTCCCCCATTTTCAATTCATAGTGTCAAATCAGGGTGTGTATATATATACATATATATATGTGTGTGTGTGTGTTTGGCTAAAGTGGATAGAAAACACAGTACTGTGTAAAAGTCTTAGGCACCCAAGAGTTTTTATATAAATTGTCTTAGATGTAAATAATTTTTTTTATTAGTGTGTCAGTAGACTACTCTTAGTACATTTTCATTAAATTCTTTTTTAAAGCATCTTCATGGTTTAATAATGCAAACATATGTTGCAGGGACTTATTATAATCATCATATTGGCATGACTGTATGCATCAAAGGGTTAAATCAAGCATTTTTAAGTGCTTTAGAGGAAATGTAAAAATATCGCGATATATATCGTGTATCGCGATATAGCCAAAATATATCGCGATATCATTTTTGGCCATATCGCCCAGCCCTACTTGCAGTATATAATCCCTGATACTAACCCAGAGGCGGGTGTACAAAATACGGGTTTTGGGGGTGTTGATTCACAAATGGAGCTATAGTGGGACTTCGGTCTATGTAGTCATTCTCCTTAAATCATTGTAACTGACCAGTACAATAATAGTAAAGAAGTGCATGGGAGTTCTGTGTGTGTCCATTCCTGAGCCGTATCAACCCTTTTGGTGTGGGTAACATACATGCTATTAATTCCTTCCTATTGCACCTTTCCCTTTCATTGTAAGGTTTCTAGGGTCATTGAGGGAGGGTACTGCTTGCGGGGGGAACCAAGTTATTTATTTACAATCCAGTCACTAGGTGTGGGAGGGTGCTAGGGGAATAATTGGGGGAAGTGAGGGCGTGTTGGGGAGTACTGCTGACTGCCCTGGAAGGGAGAGGAAGACCAGAGTACCGGACCAGGTTTGTAAATCCTGGGCCCCATCCACTCCCACTGCCAGCCTCCAGTTGACGCTCCTGACCCAAAGACGGAGGTGCAG
This sequence comes from Notolepis coatsorum, assembly GCF_963971535.1. NCBI lineage: Eukaryota > Metazoa > Chordata > Actinopteri > Aulopiformes > Paralepididae > Notolepis > Notolepis coatsorum. The sequence goes on from NC_140165.1 coordinate 64,398,072, forward strand.
CTAGCCAGAGTTCTACTGTGTCTCGCTACCCAGTGACCGTGCCCAACAGTTCCCACGAAGCAGGGATAATCCACCCTGTTACATATGGATAGCTGAAATACTTTGGATTGTTAGCTTGACCAATCACCTTTTACTTGAGTTGGGGCACATGTAGAAACTCCTACAGTGTTCACCTGATTTGGTGATTACCCTCAAATTAAAGCTGAAATTCTGCACTTGAAGCACACCTTGATTTAATTTGAAGTCCATTATAGTGGTGTACAGAGCCAGAATTGTGAAAATTGTGTCAATGTCCAAATATATATGGACCCGGACTGTATAAAGTCAGAATATAAGCCCCAGGGCTGAATGGAGTCCCTTAACAGGTTTATAAAAGTGCACCTGATGTACTCAGATTCTTGTGGAGGTTATTGAGAGTAGTATGGGATAAACAGGTTATACCAAAAGCTTGGGTTAGAGCAGAAGGAATCCTAATTCCCAAGGAGAAAGAGTCCTCACTGTTAAGCCAGTTTCTGACTATATCCCTCCTGAATGTAGAAGGTAAGAATTTCTTTACTGTACTGGCACAGAGGCTAGCCAACTACCTAGAAAGGAATTGTTAAATAGACACAGCAGTGCAGAAAGCAGGAATTCCAGGGTTTGCCGGATGTATAGAACACACAAGCATGATATGGCACCAGATTCAATCAGCCAAGATAGAGAAAAGAGATTTACAGGTGGTATTTTTAGACCTGGCAAATGTGTTTGGTTCGGTACTGCATAGACTTATTTGGAGTGCGTTTCATTGAGTGCCAGTGATTGTACACTTGATGAAAGCATACTTCCAAGATATTATAATGTGCTTTAGTACTACAGAGTTTACAACAGCATGGCAGAGACTAGAGATAGGCATTATGGCAGGGTGTACAATTTACCCGCTAGCGTTCACAATGGCGATAGAAGTAATAATTAGAGTCTCAAAATGGGCGGTAGGTGGGGAGAGACGGCAGGGCGGGCTGCGCCTCCCACCTATTAGGGCTTACATGGATGACATGAAATTAGTAACCAGTGCCTTGTACAAAAAGGTTATTAGAGAAGTTAAATGATAATCTCAAGTGGGCTAGGATGAAGATTAAACCTAGTAAATCAAGAAGCATTTCATTGACCAGAGGGAGGGTAGTAGAGAGAACGTTTTACATAGATGGAGGAAATTCCATCTATAAGGGACAACCCAGTGAAGAGTTTTGGTAGGTGGTATAATGAGGAGTTGAATGATGGTGAACAGATAGAGCAACTTAGGAAAGATGTTGTAGAGGGGATAGGAAAGATAGAGAAGTCAAGGCTTCCATGCAAGTTAAAGTTGTGGTGTTTCAAAGGTAGAGAGATTGGGAAATGGCTAATGTACAAATTACAAAAAAAACACAACATTAATTCATACAGTCTGTAAGATGGATTTATGGCGTGATGTCATTGTCGGGCTTAACCTGTTCCACCCCAGGTGAAAATCAGTAAAAATTTATACCTAGGTAAATGGAATATTGCTCCACTTCTACAAGGGCTATTTGCATATTCTTGGTATCTAGGAACATCTATGGACCTCAATGAATGTATTCTCAGTGTCAGAAATATTGTGTCTATTACTAGGCTTGCTTAAATTCTGATGAAACAAAGGAAAATATGAATTATGATTTTTCTTTTCATCTTTGACAGTGAATAAAACCATGATAATAATGACCAAACTTAAAAAACTGCCACTGAGCTCATTCAGTACCCTCTTGAGATCATATGTACAAAAGATCTAAGGAAATTAATAAAGGGAATATGATCAAATTGAAGGTTTTGTATATACAGTACTGAATTCTCCCATCCGGACGAATGCAATTTGAAATATTATTATAGAATATATGCTTATACATTACCTTATTATAGCCAATTCGCACATTTATATATATATACATATAGTATCTTTCAAATGGCCGAGTTCAATTTGGATATAGTATCACCAGGCGTGCATAATAACATATACTGATATTTAATGTAATCGACTGTACTTTTTTATTTCTCCCACAGTGTAATCATTTTGTAACTAATTTCAGATCTAATTATTCCTACATGATTACAATAGTGTGGAGAAACTGACTGCGTTTCAATATTTGTCAAAAACGTTACCTTTTGTAGCTTATTATCGCGAATCATAACAATTATTGATATGATTCATTCAGAACGCCGAACTTTGCGGACCACAGGAAGTGTAGTTTGGAGAAATTCCAACACTGGCAGATAGCTAGCGAGGTCCTCTTGAAAATGGCCGCAAAAAGATTCCAATTCCGATCGTTCAACATTTTCATTTCCGCTTCCGGGTCAAAAACGCGAGTTGAAAATAAAAACTTAAAATGATATAAACTCACTTTTAACCTATTGCTAAACTATTGCCAACCTAACGTTTTACATTCTACATGTATTTGTGACATAGTAGTGATAATAATACTTGAAAACGTTTGATTTTAAAAACGTTAATTTATTGCATCACTCATAAAAATATTAATATATGATAATAATGTCAAAAAGGGGTCGGTACCGTCCCCGTGGGGTGGAACAGGTTTAAAAGTTAACCTATTCACTTCAAAGCGTTTGTTGTTAATATACTGCTCATGTGAAGTTAATTGGGTAAATATAATTTCCAAATAATTCAAGATGTCACAAGCAAGTAAAGGGTCACAGTATGTAGCACCTGACCAAGAACAAGCAGCAGAACCAGAGCAGACAGAGGAGTCTAATGTTGTACAAGCAGCACCATGTGAAGAGTCTCATAGAGGTGAACGAGACCACAGAGGAGTCTAATGTTGTACAACAAGCAGCACCATGTGAAGAGTCTCGTAGAGGTGAACGAGACCACAGAGGAGTCTAATGTTGTACAACAAGCAGCACCATGTGAAGAGCCTAGTAGAGGTGAACGAGACCACAGAGGAGTCTAATGTTGTACAACAAGCAGCACCATGTGAAGAGTCTCTGGAGAATTATCCAGCGCCCTTCCTACAGAGATATTATCATTATTATAGAGGCACTTATTATACAAGTATTATTTATCATCTGGTGCCACCTAGTGGGCGTTTACTGCAGACTGTGGGACGCCAGGAGACTGATATGTGGACAGGTGAGGCTGATTCAGCGTCTGTGTGACGCACTATTTAAGAGACACACGTAGCCATAGGCTGTAAGGTGAAAAGCCCTGTGGGCGAACTGACTGGCCAACGGTACGTTGCATTGTATGCGCCGTTAATATCCGCAATTATCCATTCATTCATATATCTAGTTACTAATTAATGCCGTTTATTTCCTTTCCTTTGTATAGGTAAATAATCTGACTACTGACTAAATGCTATCGACTACTGGCAGTTGCTAAATGCTACTATCCAATGCCAAACGCTGACAGTTACTAACTGTAACCTGTCTATCAACAAACTGTTATCCGCGTCGACTCAAGTTTCAAGTTCAAGTTTCTTTAATAGTTGTCATACAGAAGTACAGAATACTTTTATACAAAATGCTTCTTAATGTTACGCTCCCGAGACTGTGCTAGACAAGATAAGTATGAAATAAAATAGTATAGCATGTAAAATAGATGTAAAAATAGAGGTCAGTGTTCAGTATAGACATATGTACAATGTTCGATGCAGAATAGAAGTAACTGAGTTACCATACAATATACAATATACTATGCAATGTACTAATATACAATACTATATAGTGCAAAGCAGAAATGGGATGAGGTACAATTTAGGTACAATTTACAGTAAGGTGTACGAGTTGTAGTGCAAATCCTTTACCAATAAATATAAAGTGTGTTTAGGTGATCTAAAGTATGGAGAGTGGGTGCTGCAGTGTGTTTGTTTAAAGTGAGTGTGTGCGTGTGGATGTGTGTGCTGTGTGCATTTGATGGTTGTTGCATAGTGTTTATTGTTCGTTGAGCAGCCTGATGGCCTGGGGATAGAAGCTTCTTCTGAGTCTTTCTGTGCTCGCCTTGAGACTCCGGTATCGCTTGCCTGACCGCAGCAGGTCAAAGAGGCAGTTGTTCGGGTGGCTGGAGTCCTCTCTGCTGGACATTACCAAATGCCATATCGACCTCTATACTGACATTATCCACTAACGCTTGAATGTAAGCTGCTACTAACTACCAGCTACAAGCTAACTGCTTGCTTAATTGACCACCTGGTGATTATGGCAACTCAGTAATAACGGAATGTTTGGACATGGAGTCCCAATAAATGAACATTCTTACAAAGTCCGAATTGTTTCTTTGGTTAAATGTATCAAAGTCGTTCGCCTACACCCTTCCAATGGGGACATTTAGTAGACTCATTGATTGAGACCGCTAGATAATTGGACAGTCTCGTAGAGGTGAACGAGACCACAGAGGAATCTAATGTTGTACAACAAGCAGCGGGAATCGAACCGGGAGCGTGTATACTTTCCGCAACGGATTTCGGTTTCCGGGTTCCTCTGATTGGCCGCGACCCCCACGTGACGCGCCCCCCTATCCACCGCTGCTGCTGCCGCTGCCCTGTGCGCGCGGCATGGACTTGACTGCCGGGCGTGAGATATGAAGACAGAGCAGCAAATTGAACCAATAATCAACACTCGAAACAGCTATTACCAGACAATTACAACAGCAGTGGTGCCTGCTTCGATGCAGACCAGAGAAAGACTTTTGTCTTGTTTACATCAGGTTCATTCATTCATTCATTCTCCTCCCGATGTGTTCGTTCAACTCAGACCAGCCGCTCTATCGGAGATAGGATCACATTGTGTCATGTTTTGTATATGTTTATTATTCCGAATAGATCTACACAGGCTTATAGCCTATAATACGTGACATTTGAAGCAGGCACCACTGCTGTTGTATATAGAGATATGAAGACAATTTTAACTGGGTATAGGAAGGCAGTAATAATAAACACTCAAACAGCTATTACCAGACAATTACAACAGCAGTGGTGCCTGCTTCAAATGTCACGTATTATAGGCTATAAGCCTGTGTAGATCTATTCGGAATAATAAACATATACAAAACATGACACAATGTGATCCTATCTCCGATAGAGCGGCTGGTCTGAGTTGAACGAACACATCGGGAGGAGAATGAATGAATGAATGAACCTGATGTAAACAAGACAAAAGTCTTTCTCTGGTCTGCATCGAAGCAGGCACCACTGCTGTTGTAATTGTCTGGTAATAGCTGTTTCGAGTGTTGATTATTGGGTTGTTGTCATCGCAGACTCACTGCATGTTCAATTTGCGGCTCTGTCTTCATATCTCACGGCCGGCAGTCAAGTCCATGCCTTGCGCACGTCAACACACAGGGCAGCGGCAGCAGCAGCGGTGGATAGGGGGGCGCGTCACGTGGGGGTCGCGGCCAATCAGAGGAACCCGGAAACCGAAATCCGTTGCGGAAAGTATACACGCAAACCGGGAACCTCCGGATTACCAGATGACTGCTCTACCTCATGAGCCACTGTCGCCCCAATTTCCAGTGCTAGACCTCCAGGCTCTAAGCGCTCAGTCTACTTATTTTCACTAGTCTAATGTATCCTCAGTCAAAAGACAAGAAGCTGCTGCAGTGCAGAGTACGTGGCTACAAGCTGTATTGAAGATAATGGAGCAAGATCACCAACAAGAACAACTGCAAACACTTGAAGCTGAAAATAAGCAGATAGTAGCAGAAGAAGAAGCAGCTGCATTAACTCGCCGTCTTCAATGAGAAAAAGAAGAAACTGAACGAAGGATAAAAAAGGAGATACAAGAGGCTGCTCTCTTAACTCATTCTGTTAGTACGCCATCGCTTTAATCAATGGGGGGACTGCGAAATTTGCGAGTGCTTAAAATATATCTTATATTATAGCTATGGGTCTAATAGACCCGTCGATTGTCAGTGAGTTGCTTCCAGTCAACATGTACAAAACGGATTGTTTTTTCATCCGTACATTTCCGTTTTATACCGTTTTGAATATGAGTATAGTTTTGGTGATTCTTAGTAATCCCAGGAAAAGACGCGATAATAGCCCTTTAGTGGAATACACTAAACACGTTGTAATTTTTTGCCTGATTATCGAATCTTCCTGAAATCAACGCTAGATTATCATTATTATCCTTCCTCATGCAAGAATGAAATGGCCCTCGTAGCGCGAGGCTCCCCCAGTCCCCTCCTGCACCCAACGGCACACAGCCACACACACAGACAGCCACAATTCGTGGTAGAAATAAATATCAGATCAACACAAGATTTTATATATAGAGTCCTTACCTGGTATCTGATGTAATGCAAAAGAAATAATCCAATTATCTGATCGCCATTCCAAATACTGCTCGTGGAAGTCCGTCCCACATTACCGAGCGTTACACAGGCCCAGTTAAAGGCCTGCCTCGTCTGAGTATTTAAACCCCGCCCGCACGGCTCAGATCGGCCCTGAAAAGAAACTACACCATTTCTAATAGAGTGCAATACCTGCTGGAAGGCTTAGGCGGCGGTATTTTACCTTTTGCGAGCTCAGACCCATTCCCAATGATAACATCCAGCATGGATGGATGAAAATGAATGGATATAGCTAATAAAAGAAATAACGATTAAAACCCGACTTTTTCCGTAGACTACTTAAAAAGAGAACTTGAAAGTTTGGAAGAGCTAAAAAAGCTAAATTCAGCCAAAGCAAGGCTTAACACTTTCAGTGCCAGCAGGGGGCGCACGATTTAGCGCCAGCGCTCTATTCAATGAGAGGGCGAGCACATTTGCAAACGCATAAACTATATCTTAAATGATGGCTATGTGTCTAATACGCCTGTTGCTTATCAATGACTTGCTTGCAGTCAACATTGTCGAAACGGATTGTTTTTTCATCTGTACATTTCCGTTTTATACCATTTTGAAAAATGCTCGATTTTGGAGATTTCCAGAAAGAAAAAGAGATTCCACAGGAATCGCCCTTTACTGGAATACACAAAAAACGTTGTAATTTTTCGGCCTATTTATGAATCGTTTTCAAATAAACGCTAGATTAGATTGTTCTCCAAAAAGATTATTCTAATTCCTGATCGCCATTCCAAATATCGATCGCGTTTATTGATCCAACGCTGGGTGCTCGAAACACATATTCCACGCTGTTCTGAGGGACCACAATGACTGCAATCGGCTCGGATTACATGCCTGACAAGTAAAATGTGGATTCCGGATTTTCTTTTCCCCATGCATTTCCATTGACTCCATTCCAAAGGGTGCATTACCATCCGGGAGACGATAGGGGGCGGTATTTTCCCTGTTCGAGCTCAGAGAGAGTCCCAGTGGTAACGTGAGGCTAGATTGATGAAAAATGAATGGAAATCGATAATAAAAAAAATAACGATTAATAACGAGATTTCTTGTGGTTGGCACTGAACGGTTGGCATGAAATAACGATAATTCTCGTCGTTGGCACTCAAAGTGTTAAGTTCTATGATGAACATTTGTTCTATGAAGATAGAGCCATATGAATGAAATCCGCGTTCACGGAATCACGGACGGAATCGCGGAATTGACCAATAAAAATGGAATCAACTGCAACACGTGGAATATTGCATAATTTGGCCTAATCTGGACTGAAATTCCGTTTTTTGGGTGGAACGTTTGGTGCAAAGCAAACATGACCAGGGACCGCTGCATGTTACACACAACACAGCAATGTCCAAGCGTCTGCTGTCTGGCTGCTTCGGTGTTAACGTCGTCAAGAAGCTAAGAAATTCCGCAATAAGCCCTAAATTCAGAGCAGAGCAGTATCCTAATGACTTTTATGCCTATACACACTGTCATTTATAAACTAAATAAACTTAAATAGCTATGTAACGTTACAGTACATAGGACTATAGATGGAAATGATAGCTTCTAGCTAAATCTGGTGCACCCATCCATTTGTTTAATGCAAATGATTGTCAGTACACACTGTCCTTTATAAACTAAAGGTGCCTAAATGATGCATTACTATATTTCATCACAATATAATAGATATAGCTAGGCTACTGACATTGTCATTGTGATAATGTCAGTAGTAGCTAGCTGTATCTATTGTTTACACTTGAAATGTGTATTTTTATTTTGTGTGCATTTTTATTTTGTCACAATATTATTTGAAAAATATTGTGTAAAATTGAACTGTATTTCTGAGTTGCAGCACTTAACATTAAATGGACTGCTATATTCTTATTCAATTGTGGACATTTATTCATTCCCACTTATTAGACACAATTTCTAGTGGTAAAATAGGTAAGGATAAAAAAGCAAAATACAGAATTCTGAAATATTAAAACGGAAAAAAAGATATTTGGGAACAAATAAAATGGAATTTGGAAAATAATAAAATGGATTTTCATATGGCTCTATATGAAGACCAAGAACTTACAAGGCAGAACCTTGAAGTGTCTACGTATAATCAGGTGAACACTGTGTCAGCAGACACAACCACCAAGAGAAGTGACTCAAAGAAGCTTCAAGAAGACCAGGGAGAACTGGTGAAGATGTTGAACGAGGAATAGAATAGAAATACTTTATCATCCCGAGGGAAATTTAGCACCACAAATCGCTCACAGTAAACATTTAGGTAGACAAAACAATTAGTCATGAACAAGAATAAAAAAAAAAAAATAAGCCTAAGAATAAAATAAGCCTAAAGTGAGCCACACATTTTTGCCAGGTGACCGACTTTATAAGCGAGGCGACTGATAGAATTGTATCGCTTCCATTGTTATGAATGAGACAACCCACACGGCAGGAGATTTTCAAGCGACGATTAGCGACGACATTAGTTGGAGACGGGATGTGTGTGCTAATTTTAAGGCAGTCAATGAGTCTCTCTCTCTCTC